>NC_081318.1:2387644-2697644 GCF_026419965.1 Kogia breviceps | reverse complement strand
GGCAAAATGTAGAATTCTTTTCAGACATTCACACCCAGCCACCTCTTGTAATTTTCGTCCATAGTAAGACAGTACGTAAAACTGATTTCTGTGAAGTGTGTGTTCTGTGTGACCAGAGGGCAATAACGTTGCAACGCCATTCCGTTTCAGGTGAACCAAGGTTCCCGAGCCATCTCTTTCTGGAACAGCGAAGTCCCCCTCCCCCGCCACCTCCTCCCACGCTTCTTAGCAGTGGTCACCCTGTGCCCACTCCCAGTCCCTTACCGTTCACCCAGCCTGGACCAGCGTTTAATCAGCAAGGACAGCAGCCTGTGTTCCCCAGAGAGAGGCCCGTGAGGCCAGCCCTGCAGCCACCAGGGCCGGTGGGGATTCTGCACTTCAGCCAGCCAGGGTCGGCAGCAGCACGGCCCTTCATCCCTCCTCGGCAGCCCTTCCTGCCCGGCCCAGGACAGCCCTTCCTGCCCGCCCACACACAGCCTAACCTTCAGGTAGGCGTCAGGGCCTGGTTTTGTGTTTCAGAATTCAAGTTAAAACCTTTCGCATTTTTATTCTAGTCTGCCGAGATGTGGAGATTATTTAAAGAACAAGGGTGTTAAACTTAAATTATGTGCTCTTTATTAAAGACAACTTCCTTAACAATATTGCTTATCTCCTTAATCATAGGAGAAATGGAGAAAGTGATTGTCATTTTTTGGGAAATGAAAAAATTCAGTAGTAAGCTTTTGTAAAGGATATACTATACACTGCTAATGAAATTAGGGCATGTTTTGATAATACCTTTGCTTATCATTGCAAGATTCTTAAAAGGTTAACAGGAAATAAGGTTCTTTGTCAAATTATGTTCCTGCAATATGTAGTGGGGAAGAAAAAGGGTTGCTGCACCCTCATTATTTGAGAGATTTGAGTGCCCTCTGCTGGTGTTTTATGTTTCATCAGCTGCCTTGAGTCTGATACCTCTCTTACCCAGTATGTTTTTTCTTGTGTTTTAAGTTTCCTGTTCAGATATGTAATGGTGATGTGCTTGAACCGATTATTTAGAAACACGTAGAATATGTACCTAAAGTAAGAACAGGAAAATGGTTATTATAGAAGGTGTTACAGTAGGATAAAATGTTTTTTTCTTTTTATTAAAAAAATATAATTTGGGAATTTCCTGGCGGTCCAGTGATTAGGACTCTGTGATTTCACTGCCGAGGGTGCGGGTTCAATCCCTTGTCGGGGAACTAAGATCCCACAAGCTGCTCCACACAACCAAAATATATATAAATGTGTGTGTGTGTGTATATATATAAATATATATATAATACAGTATAATATAATATATATAATTACTACATCTGCTTTGCAGAAATAAGTACAGATAGGAATTTGAAAAGGAAATGAAGTCCTCCCACCATCTAGAAACAGTTACCACTAACATTTGGGTGCACACGTCTTTCAGTCTCTTTAGTGCTTGCATCCTCATCATGATGGTTTCTTTTCCCAGTTAACACGTTATTACCATCTTCTCATGGTGATGAGTTCTCTTTCACCACGGCATTTGAAAACACTGCACAAGTTGACGTTTTATGGCTGTCGCTATTTCTGGCATGTGTTTATTGGTTTCAGTCTTGGGTGTTAGAAACAGTGCTGTAGGAGACATCCTTGAGGTGGTGTTCGCTCGCACCCTGAGTTATTTCCTTAGGATAAATTCCTGGCATTTCAGAATCTAAAGGATTTAGGGCAAATATAAAATGCAGGGTAGTAGCTTTTGGCTTATCACTGCATTTGAGATAGTATCCCGGGCTTCCCTGGTGGCGCAGTGGTTGGGAGTCCGCCTGCCGATGCAGGGGACAGGGGATCGTGCCCCGGTCCGGGAAGATCCCACGTGCCGCGGAGCGGCTGGGCCCGTGAGCCGTGGCCGCAGGGCCCGTGAGCCGTGGCCGCGGAGCCCGCGCGTCCGGAGCCTGTGCTCTGCAACGGGAGAGGCCACAACAGTGAGAGGCCCGCGTACCAGGAGAAAAAAAAAAAAAAAAAAAAAGAAGATAGTATCAGCTTCATCAACAAATCTAAAATGAAATTTTAGTGCCCCTTGAAGCTTCTTTCTGGTGTTGGGGTTTTTAAGGAAATGGCTGAATTGGAACACGAGCAGTACATACATGATAAACTGTTGCTTCTCTCTTTTTGGCCTGGAAGGGGCCCCTGCACCCCCCGCTGCCGCCTCCCCCACAGCCCCAGCAGCAGCCCCCGCTCCCGCCCCCGCTCCAGCCACCCTCGCAGCACCAGCCGCCGCCGCCGCCGCCGCCGCACCCGCACCAGCACCAGCACCAGCACCACCACCTCTCTGTTCCTCCCCCGCCCCTGATGCCTGTGGCTCAGCCCCAGTTCAGGCCTCACATGCAGACGGGGCCGCCTCAGCCAAACAGCAGTCGGACGCAGTGCCCCCAGCGCCAGGGGCTAAGGCATGTAAGTGTCCAGTGTCCTCAGCTGTCTTCCGGGGGCACCTTTTATGTTGTGGGGCCTTGTGTATCAGATAGATCCTCCTGTAGTGCGAGATGGCCTTAGGAATTGACGCATAACTTCAGAAAGTAGTTTTGGGTGATAATCATTCTACCTTTGCCAGTGGTTAATTACTTGGTACTGAGATTCTGTCTATCTCCTTGGGCCATGAATGCACAAGTAAATGAATTCAGGAAGAATTTCTTGAATATCTTTTGTTGTCAGGCACTACTCTTGTTCCTGGGAATACAGCAGTAAGTGAGAGAGACACATTTCCTGCCTTCGTGGAGCTTATAGTTACTCGTGGGGGATGAACAGCCTTGATTTGTGAGGTTACGCTCTCGGGGTACCATCAGCAGACACGTGACTTGTCATGCATTGAAAGAGACTGGGAGATGCATGTCGCTTTAAAAATCAAAGACGAGTCATGGTTACTGTCTTATCCTCCATTAAATAACTAACCCCGTAAAGAGTCTCAGGGTTAGAGTTCCAGGCTGTAAGGTGAGATAGTTGAGTTTTCCCTTTAATACTGGTCCTTTTGACCTTGAGCTTCAAGCATGTCACTTACCTACTTTTAATCTCAGTTTTTTTCATACCTGCCTCTTTGTTTCTTAAAGTAACATTGAGACTAAAATGATGTAAGAAATAAGAAAGGATTTCTAGATCTGGAAAGAGGGTGCTTTGTAACCTGGGCTTCATTTTGTAAGAACAGTGGCAGACGACACCCCCAGCCTTGAGCTGAGCAGCCGTGGAATGCAGCCCTCCTCCAGCCGTCCCGCAGATCTGCACGCGCCTCTAGGCGCTGGGCCTCTGTTAGGGGTCCTCAGCGTGAGCGTGCCTTGCCGGTCTCCTCCCCGATGAGAGCTTTGGGCATTTTTCTCCTTTTTCTTAGGGCACTACCTTCATGCTTCGTTCTTTCTTTGTTCTACCTTCAATTTAGGGGACCCATTGACAGTGGTGGTGCCATTCACCCAGCTGACTCCTTGTGCGGGAGTCTTTGTTGCACAGTTGATTCTGTTAAAAATGTTTGTCCCCATCCTGTAGGTCACCTGGTGTAATATCCATAAAGAGGAACCTGTCTGTAGGCAGGTATGGTACCTTTCCCAGGCCCAGTCCTTGTCAGTGGTAAGGGTATGTTACTACGTAGAGCAGGAAGCATTTATGCAGGAAAAAATTGTTTACCAACAAGAAGGTATCTGACCCCCAAAGGAGAAGTCACTTACTCAGTTAGAATGATTTTTAGAAATATTTTAATCTAACGTGCCTTTTTATGTTTCTTCTCCCAAGTTTCCAGTTGTAATTAGAATTTCTTTCTTCTTGTGATGATAGAACACAACTTCTCAGAATGTAACCAAACGACCAATGCAGCAAATGCAGCCAACTGCTCCGAGAAACAGTAATTTGCGTGAATTACCAATAGCACCGTCACATGTTATAGAAATGAGTAACAGTCGCTGCTCCTCCACACCGGCGGCTCAAGTAAAGCCCATTATCAGCACGTCACCGCCCACGAGGCCTGGGGTGGGGCCCAGGACGGCTGCGCAGGGGAAGGCGGATGTGAAAGTCAAGCCCGTGAGCCCCGTGAGCCGGCCTCAAGAGGAAGCCAAAGCAGAACCAGAGGTAGGACTTGCCTTTTTCTAATTCAAAAATAATGTTTGGTCTCAAACAGGGGGACCTTATAATCAAGGTCTGTACCTCTTATCTCAGTTCACTCTCACCCAGTGAGTTCTTCACAAAATCTTCCCACCTTCTTATAATCTAACAGCCATATTCATATGAGGTACACTTTCATTCTCACTGGTACTATATCAGATTATATTTATATATTTACACAGTTATAGTTGTGTGTTACAGAAGCTGTGTCTATCAGGGATCTTAACCACCTGTTTCTCTGAAGATCCCAGATAATAAATATTTTAGGTTTTATAGTCCAAATTGTCTCTCAGAATTACTCAACTCTGCTGTTTTATCACAAAAGCAAACATAGACCGTCTTACATCAATGGGCATGGCTGTGTTTTGGTAGCACTTTACGACAAAGTCAAGTGTTGGACCAGATGGGCTCATGGGCCGTAGTTAGCTGACCCCTTACGTTTACTCTTATGTTCCTGTGGCTTTTCTGGTTTTACACTGTGAACTTGTAGAAGGTAGGACCAGTTTGGACCTTTAAATAAGTTGGGGAGGGGTGTTTTGTTCTGAATTGTGTATATTATTGCTGATTTCTAAATAGGTATAAATGTTGTAAGAATAAATAATAAATGCAAGTCAGTATTCTATATGATTTCCAATTGAGATGTTATTTGTACCTTGGTTTAGTTTTGGCCACTTGGTTATGTTTTGCTTAGAGGCAGTTCAGTGTTAATGCAGTATTAGTCATGAACTTTTACATTTTTAAAAAAAATTTCTTTACGTCAGTAAAATTTATGCCCGAGACAAACCCCTTGAGGCCCTTGGTCTCCTGTAAAAGAAGTGAATGTGCTTGTCTCATGCTTCCCTGAAGTCAGGATTCCATTGTGGGCTGTTCCCTGGAATTATAGATATGAAAGTTGGACAGTGTCTGTATAATGTAGGTTCTAGTGAAGCATAGGCATCTAGTGCAGCACAGGTTAGAGTGCGGCCTTGGAGTGATGCACTGTCGCTAGCAGTGCGGCCCTGAGCCGGTTACTTCACTTACCCCAAGCCTCAGTTCCCTTAGCTGTTGGGCGTGTGTGCCTGAGGTGTGGTGAGAGATCAGTACACGGAAGTGACGTTAATAATAATAATGTATGTAACGTGTAATAAGCAAGTATATCTATTAACTTTATGTATAAAATAATGGCACAGAGTTTCCTTAGATGAGAATATAAGCCCTTAATCATAATAAAGACAAGCGTTAACTGGTTTTTGCCTTTCAGTCAGTTAAATTGCAGGGGGGGGGGTGTTCAGATTTTCTTCTAATAAATTATTATAGCAGCTGTAATGTAATGTTTCCAAGTCAGAAATGTAAGTATAAATTGAAAATACTGAGTTAACGTTTAATAACATCTTATTAGAAAAAGGGTGACATTTCGGTTTTAAAATCAATACATGAAAAAATGTAGATTTACAAACGGGATTGGGATAGTTTATAAAAAGAAATCATTGCTAAAAATTTTATCCTGCTTTTAGTTTATATAGCTAGCTCCTAACTCATATGTATAAATGGATTTGGCTCAAAAATGAAGTCACATACACTTTTATAGTAACAGTGGCTAAATAAAATGAGAAAAGTGACTTTTTAGGCATACCACTAGCCATGTTTGTCTGTCCCTTTCATAATAGTTGATTTAATAAGCAGGCTTCTGAAGAAGTCTTCTGTAGAATAAAATGGATGCTTTGTGCATGAAGTGGAACTTGCAGGTGGCCATAGTGTAAGTGGTGCGTGTCTTAATTTGTTTGCTTTTAATTTTCTGTGCACATAGAATGGGACCAGGAGTAAAGTTCTCTTTATTTTAAAAAATCTTCCATTTGTTTTTCTTAGGTAAGTGTGGTTTATCTTCTTATATTCACCAAATTGGTAATGATATAATGAAGGACAAATCTATTTAGAAGTATTTCTACCTATATTCTTGAACATACTTTAACTCTTTTTTGATTACATGGGGAAAGATCCTAGTGAATATTAATTATTCTTGCATTTGAAACAATGGGCCCTCTGGACCTGTTACTATTTCCCCAGAATGCCCTGCCCTGGCCCCTGTACTTTTTGAACTTCTGTCTTCCCCTTAATGTCACTTCTAGCTCTGTGTAGCCCTCATCCAGCTTCAGATTTGCTGTTTCAGGTCTGTCCTAGACTTTGAAATTAGGTGACTGAGTTGATCAAGATTGCTTCTAAAATGACAAACAAGCCCCAATGAGGGGGCTTGGCTCTGTGTCTTGTAGGTGAAGTGCACGGGCTCTGGGGGCACCAGCCAACTCTTCAGCTACATTTTGGTCTTATAATTCCTAACTTCTAAGGTTTATTTGTTAACAGCTGAATTCTAGATAGAGTAAATCCTATTATATTCTTTTGCAAAGGATCTGTGAGTGATGATATCTATGATTTTTTTTTAAGAAAATTATTAAAATTTTAAACAAATGCTAAACGTTTAATAAACGTCCCTCTTTGGATGATTTTTTTAAGAAAATTATTGGAGTTTTACAAAGATTCTTCTGATAGACTTTCAGAATGGTTTGGCACTGGCATATTAAAGGCATTCCTTTTATACCATTAACATCCCAGTACTGCACCCGGCAGCGTTTTGAGTCTGAGGAGAGTGCATGAGTTCAAGGTCAGAGAGATTGACTTGCGCTATTCATTATAAGCAATTATTCTGTGACAAATGAGTTTGAGATCAGGCTGAAAATTCTGTACGAAAAATCAATAGTTCTAATCAGGCCCTTTCAGGTCATTTACACCCCACCTTTTGTTGGTTCGTCAGAGGAGAGCCAGATAAAACCTGTGTGACAGCGAGGCCCTCCCTACTGTTGCAGTTTCCGTTTCAAACATATTTTGATATCTCAAATGAATAGTTTAATTGGTTTCAAAGTTGTAAATGAGTGGAAATTTACATTATTTCATTTTTAATATTCTGATAAGATTTTCCAAATTAGCTTTAGCTGTGTCATTTTTTTTTTCCCTCCCCAGGGGAAGGAGTTATACTTAAAGTCTATAAGCAGATTTTGAATGGCTTCTTTCAAATCCCGAATTAAAGGGTTTTTAGAAAGTGCCTTTTCTTAAGTTTGCTGAAACAGACTGGAACCATCACGTAGCCTTGTACTCTAAAGTAAACCGTGCGTCTTTTCTGCTTCAGTTTCCTGATGAAGATGAAGAAACGAGGTTATACCGCTTAAAGATAGAAGAACAGAAGCGCCTCCGGGAAGAGATCCTGAAGCAGAAGGAGCTGCGGCGGCAGCAGCAGGCGGGCGCCAGGAAGAAGGAGCTGCTCGAGAGACTGGCGCAGCAGCAGCAGCTCTGCCCCCCGCCAGCCCTGGCCGGGCAGGGAGAACAGCTGTCGGCGCCGTCGCCCGCCAATGGGAGCCCGCTGTTACCCTTCCCGGGGGCCCAGGCCAGACCGCATGTGAAAAACAGACTTCTCGTGAAAAACCAAGAGGCCGCTGTTTCAAACGTTCCACCCAAAACATCCAGTTTTGTGCCATCTGGTGCTAACACGCAGTATCAAGGACAGCAGATGAAACCGCTGAAACATTTGAGACAGGCCAGAACCATACCTCAGTGTCCAGCTCAGCACAAAGTCCTGCAGGTAAAGCCTGCAGACGGGGAGGGGCCGCCACCCCCCTCACAAACTGCTCGAGCCGCGTCCCTCCAGGGCCGGCCCCCGGAGGCCAAGCCTGGCGCGAAAAGGACTGTCATGCATCGGGCCAACAGCGGTGGTGGAGACGGGCCGCACGTCAGCTCCAAGGTCAGGGTGATTAAGTTGTCAGGCGGGGTAAGTTGACGAGGTCACCAGTGCCTCTTGGAATCTATGTTTCACTTAGTATGTCCTACCTCCCAGAGAGGATTTTTGAAGGAAGGGAAGTAAAGTTGCCTGTGTTAGAATCATGTGGACCAGCCTCTGAGGCGCCCCACTTGAAGCTGGTGTAAGAAGTGTTGTTTAAATCCTGCTTCCAATTGGGACCCATGTTTCAGTTGTCTCTTGAGTCTTAGTGAAAAACCAGTGTGACAGTTCCTAAATTAGACGTTTCTTAGTTTTAGCTTCTTTTGATAGATAATTTATGCTAGAATCATCAAGTTTGTTTTAAAAATAAAATTTCCTTTACCACAGGACACATAATTTGTTGTGTGTAGCTTTAGATTCAGGGAGCATCTTTGGCAGCGGGGGGCGGGGGGGCAGTGTGTGTGTTGCTTTTAAGCAGCGTCGTTTCAAAGACTGTTTCCCGTCTTCCAGTTCAAGCTAATTGTCCACCACCCCACCCCCATTTGAGGGAAAGAGGGATTGACAGTATTCTGAAGTGAAATTATGTGTGATCCTACCATGTGCTTTCAGAAGTGGGGCACCCCTCATTTCTTTCTTCACCTCAGAACAGTGCCCATTTTAGAGCATTTTCAGTAAAGCACAGTAATTGCAGTTTGGATAAATTCAGTACTTAAACTAAACAGAGTTGCTGCAGATAGATTCCCATTGCAGGAGATTCTCCCATCAGCGTCTGTAGAATACTTGCTTCCTTAATTCTGCCGTATAGTCTTTATTTATTATATTATATTTATTTATATATTTATTTATTATATTATATAATATTATTATTATCTCTTGCTTTAATTATAATGGATTCTGCAACAGACTCTCTTTGGCCCAAGTACCTGTCGTCGTCTCTGTCTCAGCTCCCTGTTGTGTGCAGTTTGTGTTACAGACTGGGGAGGAAGGGGGAGAACCGTAAGACGCGGGCTCTTAGAGCAAAGCGGCTGCAGATGATTACTTTCAAAACCACGAAATGTGTACGGTAAAAAAAGAAGGACTTCTAATTCTCAGGTCACCCAGGGAGAGCAGCACTGCTAGGAACGAGCAGGAGTTGTTTGCTGTGCTGGGTTAAGGGCAGCTCCTCGTTACCTGCTTAATTAGTTGAGTTTTAATTGCTTTTGTTTCTAGGTTTGTAGACTAAGGTGTGAAGTTTTTCACATGCCATAAGAAAATGTGTGATAGAGCAAATCTGTTGTTTCTCACCTCCATTCATTGTGATTCACAACACTGATGAGTAGATGACCTGTATTATATCAGATTGCTTAAATATTGTATGAATTTATTATCTTTAGGCGAAGACCCAAGTGTTCATCAGTTTCCGGTGTCTGTGTGGCCTTTTGCTTTTGACTGTGTTTTAATCATACTTTGTCGGTGTCTCGTTTTTTTTTACTTGAGTTAGAAACTTCTGAGGATGGGCCATGGGGCGATGGTTTGGGAACAGGCCTTTTCCCTGGGCAGCCACAGTGGCGCAGTGTGGGCTTGGGCACTCCGGGCTCCGGCAGACTAGGAGGTGCGGGGCCCGGCTCTGCTGTCCACAGGCAGCCTTCGGCGAACGAATTTATCTACCTCGGCAGAATTTATCTACCACAATTTTTGCTATCTTTTTTCTCCAGTGGAAAAAATATAGCTTTTATATCAGACCATAGTCCAAAATCATGCTATATAATTTTACAATACACAGGAAAACAGCAGAAGAATTTTACATGAAAATAGCTGTCTGCCAAACTTTGAAATGGTTTTTTAGCTCCCTTTTTAGTTAAGTATTAAGTTAATTAACCAACATGTTCTGTATATTAGGATTTATTCCAATAATTCCTCCAATAGCATGTTGGCAACTTGCACCTTATCAGAGGAGAAATGTCTCTTGTTTGTTTGTATCTCTCTGAATCAGAACAAACAGTGTTTCCCTAATGGCCTGGGTTTTTGTGTGTGTTTTTGGCGGGTAGGAACTATTTGTAACATACCCATTGTGCAAAAAGGAGACAGTTCCTGTAAGTGCTAAGTATGCTCTCATTTTTCCTTTTATTTGTGTCCCTGCTGGGCCTTCTCTCCTTTCATGTGCCATGGCATTAATGCCCAGGGCTGGGTGTGTTGTGTGCCTGGAGCTGAACCAGCAACCCTGGTGAGGGTCTGACAGGGGCTTAGCATCTGGGAGGATTGGTTTGTATATCGTACCTGTGCAGAATATTATTTATGCATTTCAGGTTTATAGTTACTTGTTTAATAAAAGCATTTCTTTGTCCGTTCACGTTCTTGTATTTTGCTGTGAGCCCAGGACTTCTTCACATTCTGTTAGTGCAGAAGTACAATAGATATTCTATTTATAAGGTTTTCTAGAGAAATTTACTTTTCAGAGAGTCAGTTTGATTTCTTTCACTTTTTTCTAACCTCAACTGGCATCGAATGTATTAACTAAACTATTATTTGCATTCAGTGGTCTCCTCATTCTAGTAGTTGGTCTTCAGACAGGACACAAGACTATCGCAGTACATAGTGCTGTTCTAGAAATTGTGCTCTGGTGGTGATCACAGTAAAAAAATGAATCTACAGGATTGTTAGGAAAGCAGAATTTTCTTGGCAGTCTTATTCTGATGTACAAATTGAAAATATGTTACAGCTTAAATTAGGTTTCTTTAGGTGCACTTTTACCTGTGAGGCAATTGTGAATCAATAAGGTCTTCTCTTTTGTCATTTTCCATATTTCATTATCTGTAATTAAATAATTTATCTTTGGATTTTATTAAATTGGGTTTTTTGAAAGGTGAAAGAAAGAGCCTGAGTCTTAAGACTATAGGTTTTTCAGTCTGCCCTTTCATTAATTATACTATCTTCAAAGTGATTTTAATTCATGCTGATCATCGAAGGAGAATTTCTAGTCTTTTTATATTGTTCCTCTTTGTTAGAATGAATGCATTACGGACATGGGAAGCATTTTCAAAAAGAACGTAATGAGAAGTCTTTCTTGGTGTTGGTTCTCACACGGTCCCTGACCAGGGTGCGGTCTGGGTTTGTAGCTCGCCGAGTAGTACCTCACTTTCTTCGGGGGCCGTCTTGGCATCACGCCGTTCTGAAGCTCCTGTGTGTGGGGCGTGGAGGTTGAGGCCCTCAGTCACCGGGAGGGTGTGATGAGGTGAAGACAATGTGGCTGTGCTTGAGGAAGACCCGTGGCTGGATGCTTGTCTGTTATTTATTGTCTTGGGGACCCTTTGTAACACGTAGAAGGTACTTTGTAAATGTCCATTTTCTTTTTGGAATGCTCCTAAGGCCCCTTCTAGAAATGCAGTCCCTGAGTTTATGCTGCATGATAGGTAGTAGCTGCTGTTTATCAGGTGTTAGCATGTATTCACAGCATCCTTAGGAGTTAGATCTACTATTGCCATTTCATGGGTAAGTAAATCGAGTCTCAGATAGTAGCCCAGGGCCACTCAGCTGCTAACTGGTAGAGTGAGGCTTCTGAATCCTGTGCTTTTTACCATTGTTTATCATAGCTACTTTTGCTGCTCCTTTTCCTCCTGTGTTTCTCAGTTCTAGATTGGGGAGAGCAGTCTCCTTTCTCCAGTGAGTGTTTTAGGAGGGGCTTCTAGGGTTAGGGGGTGATCAGGCTCCATTTTGCTTGCCGACCCCGGTTGGTAGTGAGTGGCTGCGGAGTATGGTGAGAAGCGCTTAGAGGTGTGCCACAGCACCCCGACTGGGGAGGGGCGTCGGCTGCGGGGTCAGGACGGGGGAGTGGCTGGGTTTTCATCGTGCCTGTTTGGGAACCTGTGTGGAGTAGCCGGGTACGGTGAATTAAAGCGAGGGGCGGTGTACCCCGGCTGAGTGTAGCTGTGACTAGCTGTGTGCTAGAAATGTGTCTTTGAACATTTCTGTGTAAATCAAAATCAGATTTTATATTTAAAATTGAAATCATTAAGGGAATTTGAAATTTAAAGAGACCTTTTGTTATGAGGCTAATCAATCTCTTTGTGAATTTTAGTTTTTTCCCATTTATATTGTCTGGATTTGTTGGGTGAGATTTAAAAAGGAAGAAATTAATGCTATTTATAGAGTGTTAAATGTTGGTAAATATTGCTTCTAAAATTTCATGTGCCTCCCTGAATATTATTTATATAAGTAATCTACTTAAAGAATTTTATTTGATGGAATGGTTCTCTTTTTATTATTTAAAACATAGGAATAGTCTCCATTTGCTCATTTCTCAGAAAGCTTTTTTTTTTTTTTTTTTTTTTTTTTTTTTTTTGTGGTACGCGGGCCTCTCACTGTCGTGGTCTCTCCCGTTGCGGAGCATAGGCTCCGGACGCGCAGGCTCAGCGGCCATGGCTCACGGGCCCAGCCGCTCCGCGGCACGTGGGATCTTCCTGGACCGGGGCACGAACCCGCGTCCCCTGCATCGGCAGGCGGACTCTCAACCACTGCGCCACCAGGGAAGCCCAGAAAGCAAAGCTACTTTTAAGTATTTAATTTTCAGAAACCAAAAGAGCAGTCTTGTTAAATCATAATTTCTGAAATTCCCTGGTGATCCGGTGGTTAGGACTCCATGCTTTCACTGACGAGGGCCTGGATTCAGTCCCTGGTTGGGGAACAAAGATCCCACAAGCTGTGCAGCCTGCCGTGCCCCCCTGCCCCCAATCATAATTTCGCTCATAACCAATATGTAATCCAGAAAAACTCTTCAGGTAATAACAGAGCATCTATAAAAATGTAAAATGTTTACTTAGTGTAAACTTAGTATAATCATTCTCAGCCACGTTTTGTGATTAAACACCAGAAAAAAGAATTAGGACTAGCAAGTGCCGTGCAAAATTTGTTTATTCAGGAATTTAATTAGGCCTGCAGCTCTGTCTTCCAGTTTAGGGGAAATGGGGAATCTTTGCGATGTTTGCATCCGGTTACCTGGCCCAGATGAAGCCGTGTCCTCCTCAGAATGAGGCTGAGCTTCTCCCAGGGTGGCTGTGAGGGTTATAACTGCCGTGACATGGGTGAGATGGGTGGCACAGTGCTTGGGCACATGGCAGTGGCTCAGTAGATGTTACTACCCTTTCCTTTTAGTTAAAGGCAGAAAAAGTGTGTTCTTAGAGTGTTCTTGAAGAAAATGAAAGCAAATTCTGAATTCAGCTGCTTTATTCTAATTGAGGTCATGAAAATTTTAAGAATTTGGCAGCAAATTAAGTAAAGAGCCCTTTGTTCTGCTGGCCACACAGAGAAATGGGAGAAGCACAGAATGCCTCAGCAGGAAAGCCAGCTGTCCAGTCGTGATACTCTTGTATTTTACTTTTAAAAGGCTGTCAAAATGCTTCACGTAGAAGGTCCCAGTTTGTTCGTGTGAGCTCTCTTTTGGGGGTTGGTGTGCATTTGTAGATTTCTTCTCTTCCTCAAAAGTTATTCTCAGATCTTCTCTAGTGCGATGGTGTGTGCATACCTGATCTTTTTTTGTGGAGTGGAGGACGTTTAATTTTGATATACGTAATCTGAATTTAAGAGAAGTTGCAAAAATAGTATAAGGAGTTTCTTACACTGTGTATCAGATTTACTAGAAACAGAAGTGCTGGTCTTGGAGTCATCTGCCCGTCTTCAAGGACTCTAGTCTGAGAAGGAGTCGCAGGTGGGGATACAAGTGGTCACCCTTGCGGCCGCCCGTTCTCTGGACGTGCCCTGTTGTTCTGTGGTCTGGCCGCCTTGCTCTTGCAGTTCTGTCTCCCCGCTCCGTCCACACTCACACTGCGCCCTTTTTGGCACCGCACCTGCGCGCCCCCGCCATGCCCTGCCCTTCTCTGCCCACTGCTGGAGCTGTCTCCTAGTCACTGCTCCTGCCTGAGTCTGGGTTTTCCGCTTCAGTTCGTTTTTTGTCTCAAATACGTTATAAATATTTAAGAAACGTTTGTTGAAATAATAGAGAAAAGAAGTAGCTTCTCCCTTTAAAAATACAGGGATTGTTCACAGTTTCTTTATGGAAATATCTGAGGCGTTAACACAGTGTTGTGTCGTCCGTCCCCGTCCCCCCGCCCCCCAGTACTTCTGATTATAAAAGTAATAGCTGTATATTGTAGACATTTAGATGACACTAGTAAGCAGAGTATGATAACACCAAAAATAGCATTAGTCCTTGTTAATTCAGTTTACAAGATGCGATTGTGTCATACATTTGGCTGCTGTTTGATGAGTCTGTGGTGATGACGCGTTCCTGGGGAGACCCACGCCCCAGGCCAAGGCAGAACAAGGCGTACGTTGTGGATGTCATTCTGTGACTCGCCAAGCTGCCTGGCCACGGCTGGAGGACTCAACTGTCCCGACTCATTGGTTTCTGGTGGAAGCTGACTTGATGCCATGGTTTCGGGCAGTACCCAAGAGCTGATGCCGTGCTAGAGGACCAGGAGGAGAAAGCAAGTCAGATGAAAGTGAGTTGGAAATGGGTAGTAAAGGACAGAACTGCAGTGGGCTTGTGATAGAGAAACACCTCTGGGAAGCTGAGTGTAAGAGAAGCTGCTTTGACACAGGTAGGGGAGCCAGGAGAGGCCCTGCCCAGATGGACAGGGAGTGGGGGTGGGCGTGGAGGCGCCACCGTGCAAGGAGGTGAGAGCCCAGACTCCCATCTTGCTGACCCCTGGTTCCCTCTCGTCCTGCCATCCCTCTCCTCTCTGGTGGGGAGAGTGGCCAAGTGGCTGGTGGTAGTTGGGCCTCATTTGTTGCCCGATCGTTTCGCTGTTAGAGGAGCTGATGAGCAGTCAGATGGCCGAAGGGCAAATAAGAGAGGAAGAAAAATGGGGCACGCATCTTGATTAATTGCTTGTTTGATAAGATGTGTATTCTAGAATCTTCTTTTGGAGGAGAAGCTACTGTGCATAAATAATGTTTTTAAGAGCTTTGAAACACTTCGGTGGGAAGAATTGATAACTTCTAGAGGCGTGACATTTTAAGCATTCTTAAACATGTGACCTCTAAATTTGGGCAAAATAGACTACTGTTTATTAGAGGACAGAATTCAGTTTTAATGAATTAGAATGTCTGCACATGAATTTGTAGGTGTTTTTAGGCATATGGTGTTTCTTTCAGAGCGAAATAAGTTAAATCAGAAATAATTCTCTTGTAATTAGGAATCAGGATTTGCTAACCCACCTTCTCCAGCAGAAAAAAGGAATCTGCTTTCTCCAGCATCTTGGGTAACTTCCCTCTCCTCACTTCGAACGGCTACCGAGAACAGGAGCCTCGTGGTCTGCGCGGGGAGGTCGCCCAGCGCTCTAAAGTAGCTCCTTCCCAGCTGCCCATCGGGGCAGATTGGAAGCGTCTGCTTTCCAGAGTCTGGAGCTTCAGAGCCCTGTGGGGGCACTCTTGCTGGCGAAGCCAGAGTTCATGGGCCCCTGCTGCTGGGTGAACCGCAGTGCCACTTCTAGCAGTCCTTTCCTTTTTTTAGATTGGTAGGTCTGTGCTGTAGGAATTGGAGAATCTTGGGGCATCAGATTCCCCTCACAGGCTCGGGGCTTTGGTATATTTCTCCAAAGGCCAATTAATTTTGCTTTTAAAAGATGCCCCAAACCTAACTAGTTTCAGAAAGGTAGAATGTTGAGAGAGAGAGAGAGAGAGAGAGAGAGCGAGAGAGAGAGAGAGAGAGCGCACTTGAATAACTGTGCCGTGTGAACACCGTAAGGCGAAATCCTGGTGCACCTACCGGTTGAATCCTTCTTTTCTTCAGGATGCCCAAGCAAGCACTTGTGAGATCCCTTTAATCTTATGGATTTTGTTTCAGTTCAACCCGTGTAGACCTGTTACTGGAATTTTATAGGAAGCATTTTAGATTTAAGTTGCTGCTTTTGCATGCTTGCCGTATGTAAGGGTAAATGATTGCATAGAATAGATGGACACTGCACCTGTGAAGTGTCCTCACCTCATATCATATTGCAGCAGTTTAATCAGGGAATTGACACACGAGCCTGGATAAGAATGTTACTAGCCCGTTTATTTTCTTTTATCTTTTCTCCTTTAAGTAGTAGTCTCAAAGACAAGCTAGAGCATGGAATGCATTTGTGTTTAGGAGCTTCGGAGAGCGCGTGCTCATATCACTTATCGTGCAGACTCTGGGTGAGCTTTCTGAAGACCACAGGGCGAGGCCCAGCGTTGTTGCAGTTCATAGACACCTGCTCTGTGGGGTCTGCGGGCTGGCAGATCAGCAGCATTGCCGTGACGGTGACGTAGGCCTTATGCCTTATCGAAAGGAGAATTCATAAGAGGCTGCCCTGGGACCCCAACCACTGTCCTTCTCTGTGTCCCGACAATGTTATCTGTCCTCTCAGTATGGAGTATCAAATGTCTGTCATGAGTACAGAAATTAATTTAATGTCACCTGAAGACATGCAATTAATCTTTTAGAGGTTTTCATAATACCTTTACAGAAAGAATTGCCATTTGGCGGATTTGGATTTTGGGGTTTAGAAGAAGATAAGGAAAATTAATTTTTCATCGGGGTTAATACAAGCTAGCAGGGCCACAAAGGCTGAGAAAAATGGTTGGGGAATTTGTCAAGTGTTGTCACTCTAGAATAATGCTGCTTAACGTCTGATAGGTGTAATCAAGAGTTGAGATTTCTATAGGGAGGGATTAATCAATTTGCTCACGAGTGAATGCGAGCCAGCGATACCACTTCTTCATGATGTTTAAGAATGAAAATAAGATTTGATCTGTCAAATTGCAGGATACCCTGACAGTATCAATGGGCATTTTTATCTATATGTTTAAACAATTTGTTATAAATAAATTTGTCATGCTAATGTTGGTGGCTACAAACCTCATTTTTTGTAACGATTAAGCTGATAAAAAGTGTTCCCTAAGCTTACTTAATTCAGGAAGTGCCTTTTATATTTAAGAGAAACTGCTCTCAGAAGACATTTTTATAGTATTCATTAAAAGATAATTATTTGTAGAAAAAAACCAAGAAAATACTTCCAGGTTGGTCTAAGACAGGCCAAATTTCTTTTCTCTTCACCTGTTTTGGAGGAAGTAAAAGGTATTTAAAATCATGTCTAAACCCACTGCTGTGTAAGGAATTTAAAAGGGAACTGTGCCACCCTAGAGAAATGCACTTTCAAAGTGGATTTCCTTTCTTTGAATGGAATGTAATCTGCCATCCACAGACGACTAGCTGTTTCCTTACATTAAGATGATAATGTAACTTAATAAGTTTTTAATGAAACTTTCAGCTTTCTGAAAGTCCTAATTTGAATCGACAGTATTTTTAAATTTACATAACTAATAATTTGGGGATCTCCTTCAGTGCTGTTAACTATGTGCACAAGTTGTAGAAGACTTCTAAATAAATAGGTGGGTTCGGTTTGGCTTGGTTCTCATTCACCTTTTTTCTGTGTCTGTGAGTATGTGAGAGTAGGTGTAAAAAATATGTTTCTGGCCACAGCCTAGAAGTGAGTAGGTTGAATGTTGCCTAGTGTTAACCAGAATAACTGGGATTTAAAATTTATCCTAAGAATTAGCTTTTCGTTGTGCTAATTTGAAAGAAAATAATTGTTCTCGCAATTGAAAAAAAAAATCTGCTTTTCTTACGCAATGAAATAATTTTTTACTTATATTTAAGCCTTGAGTCCTCAGCATGGTTTCCAGAAAAATGTCAGCGCCGAGCATTATAGTAAAACCTTCACTTCCTGAAAATGACTTAATTGCATGATGATTAGTCCCTTTGTTTCCAACCCTGCTAAAAATAGTTACGCCTGGGAGGTTGTGTGGAGTCCATGCTTTGGAACCACTGAGACAGGAAGTCCTAAAAGCACTTACTGTGTGACCAAGGCTCTCGGGTTTTTCATTTGCCAAGTGAGAATAATAATATTTACCTTGAGGGAGGATTGAAGGAAAAGAGTCTCTGCACAGACCCTAGTGTATGTACTGCTGGTCAGATTGAAGACATTCAGCAAACAACTCCGTCCGTTTCCCGTGAGTGGAGCGTGCTGACGCCATCCCGCACGGCGATGGAGAGCCTGGAGAGCCTTGGACATTTTGTTACAAAGTTTATTACATCATTTGTAGCTGTAGAAGTTGTAAAACATTGTCCTGAATGTAAGTAACTCCAGAGCTTACCCAGACCCTCCCGTCACTTGTCAGTAAGCTGATGATAGCAGTTTTTCCCCAAAGCTGGGCCTTCGTCATAATCCCTGCCTGAAACATCCCTCTTTCTTGTTCATCGTTGGCTCACCAAGCGCTGTCGTCTGCCTGCCCGGGGCTCGGTCCTCTTCTCTGTCCTGAGGATGCCGTGGTGACCGGTGCTCCCCGCGGGGCATTCTTGTGAGCATGACAAGACTGTGGGTGGTGATTAATGCTGTGAAGAAAAATAAAGCAGTTACGTGGCCTGGGAAACCTTAGGGTTGGACGTGCTGGGGGCGCCCTCGGGTGAGCAGGTCAGGCTGGCGGCTGCTGAGGCTCCCCGGGTGGGGAGGAGTAGGGGTGCTCACCGTGCTCGTGAGTTTATGAGATGCAGACAGAGCGAGGAGACCGCCAGGCGGTGAGGTCCAGACCTGCAGGCTCTCTGATGACAGACGCCGTGTACTGTGTCTTCTCAGGCCGTCTCAGAAAGTCCTAAATGGAGAGGCTTTACCTGTATTTCTGAACTGCAGATGGGAATCAAGCTTACTTTAAAACATAAATAAACATGTTTTGAAAGGAAAATAAAAGTTTAGAACTTTGTTTTTCAGGGTGTTTCTCTGACCTAATATTGTCAGACATAAATTATCACCAGTCTCTTAACTCAAAATAGCAGTAAAGAGAATTTTTGTTTGGGGTGTTTATTGACTAAATGTTTCTGTTCCCAATTCCCAGTTTAAAAATCATCAGGTCACCACAGCATTACATATTTATCACCCAAATACATACACACAGTGTATACCTT
The DNA here is from genome assembly GCF_026419965.1 of Kogia breviceps. Classification (NCBI taxonomy): domain Eukaryota; kingdom Metazoa; phylum Chordata; class Mammalia; order Artiodactyla; family Physeteridae; genus Kogia; species Kogia breviceps. The sequence goes on along the minus strand of NC_081318.1, from coordinate 2,678,814 downwards.
AAAAATAGGCAGATATCCTACTTTTGGTGCAAGCTCTTCTTTTTAAATAAAAGTTTAGTATCTAGATCATCTACGTTTCTTTTTTTTTTGTGGCGGGGGGTGGGGGTGCTCCTCGCGGCTTGTGGGATATTAGTTCCCCAACCGGAGATTGAACCCAGGCCCCCGGCCGTGGAAGCACAGAGTCCTAACCACTGGTGGCTAGGGAATTCCCTTTTTTTTTTCTCTCTCTTTCTTTTTTTTTTTTTTAAAGATCATCTACGTTTTTAGTTCTGGGTTGCTAAAGAAAATATCTGCAACAATATTCACAATGTTGTCCACCGTATATATGGACGTCATTCCTTTTAGACCACATGTGCCAGCTGGTTACCGATTTGTACAGCATGACAGTATGTTTTCTGATGCACCCAGTATCCGTGCTGAACTGAAGGCTGGCCTTTTTAGTAGCACAGTGGCATTTAGTAAACATGGATGTACTAATTGACAGTGGTTATAACCTAGTATCCTGATACTGTAATCTTTTTTTTTAATAGCACATTCAGAACTATGTAGTATTTAGAAGCGTGATCTACCATTGATTGTTTTATTTGGTAAATATCTCAATGCCATCTATATGCATAGAGAATTTTGGCTTGGTGAACAAAAACAGACTCACCAAAGGCTAAGCCACTGGTTTCTCTAGACCCTTACAAAATGGCATATGCTCTAGGTGTCCATAGACTTTGCCCTCCTCTGATGAGCTTCCAGGGAGTCCGTAAAATGGAAGACTTTCCCCAGAGAGCTAACCATGCATAATAGCCAGTTCATTTATCCACATTGGTGAAAAAGGTAGATGGTGGAGAACCAGTCAGTAGACTGTTAGGTAGCTGAGCTGTGTGGAGAATTTAGTGACCCAGTGCCACCTGCATCTATGGCACAGCCTCTGGTGGGACCTGGGGGCTAGTGTGAAGTGTCAACCCATGTAAAAAGATGTTTTTAAGAACAGTGAGACTTAACACTTGAATAGTGAATTTATGAATCTTATACTAACATAATGTCAATATGATTTTAGGTATATTAATAAGTGATGCATTACTGGCTTTTAAAGATAGGAATATTGTATGTCCTTAAATTTTTCAACTTTTTTTTTTTTTTTTTTTTTTTCGATATGCGGGCCTCTCACTGTTGTGGTCTCTCCCGTTGCGGAGCACAGGCTCCGGACGCGCAGGCTCAGCGGCCACGGCTCACGGGCCCAGCCGCTCCACGGCATGTGGGATCTTCCCGGACCGGGGCACAAACCCGTGTCCCCTGCATTGGCAGGCGGACTCTCAACCACTGCGCCACCAGGGAAGCCCTTCAACTTTTTAGTATAGAAAATTCCAAGCATATACAAAGAGTGTTCACATAGCTTTTCAAGATAAGAACTTTGAAAAATTATGCGGTGAGAATAGGCCATCCCTGCCTGGCTGGGGTACCTGCTCACACCTTTTGGATAAAAGATGTAATGGAGAAGTTTCAAGAAGCACAAGAAGCAGTCTGACTTTATGTGGATCCTGGTCCTGCAGAATGGCCTGCCTTTCCATACATAGTGCTTCCATTTTCATTTGGGGAACAGTCTTCCATCAGGCTGGAATAACTCCCAGGAGGATCACATTTCAGGCAATTATAGCCGACATTATAGAGTCACAGAACATTATGGGGGTCCCACCTGGTTCAGCCATCCTCAGCCCTGGCTGGACAACATCCCTGGAAGAGCCTTTAAAATATGCTCATGTCTGGGTTCCAGCTCCGGAGGGTCTAACTGGATGGTTCTGGGTCAAAGCCCAGGAACACTTAACACCCGACAGCTCCCCGGTGACTGACGTGCCGGTCGAATGAATACCCCTGACTGGTCTCACACTAAGCATGACGTGAGCTGTCGATTTCGGTAGATTTCCTTTATCAGGTTGATCTGTCCCTTCTGTTCCTAGTTCATGGAAAATTTTTATTATGAGTGCTTTTCCTGTATCAGGGCAGGCGGTCATGTGGTCTTTTCCTCTACTGATGTGGTCTGATGACTGATTTTTGAGTGTTGAACCAACCTTGCATTCCTGTGGTAAATCTTACTTGGTTATGGTGTATGATTTGTTTTCTGTGTTGCTGAATTTAGTTTGCTAGTGTTTTGGTGAGAATTTTTTTCATGTACATGTATGAGGGATATTCTTTTGTGGCTTTTGTTTATTTTGATGTCTTTGACTTTTGTAAAAGGGTAATACAAGTCTGAGAGAATGAGTGGGAAAGTTGTCCCTCCGCGCCTGTCTTCTGAACCAGAGTGTGTAAGATTGGGAGTCTCTCTTTCTTAAATAGTTGGTAGAATTCACCAGAGGATCCATTTGGGCCTGGGTTTCTCATTTCTTAGCCTGTTCTCCTGGGGAGGCAGCCCTGTGGCTGCCTAGCTCAGTGGTCAGCCAGCGTTCAGGCATCGGTGGCGCTTGGTGTCTCGCCCTTGGCCAGCGATCCGTGTGGGGGCTGCCCCCTCAGGCCCCTCCTCAGCTCTTCTTCCGGCCGTCCCCCCGTGGTTCCCTGTCAGCCACGTGGGGAGGACTTGTCTGGGCCTCCAGTGACTCTTTCAGTTCTAGAATTTCCTCATTCACTTTCTCAGGTTCCTGGCTGGTCTGCCCTTGTTCCAAGCGGGGCCGAGGCCGGAGGCCAGCCTGTGTGTGGGTGCCTGGGACTCAGAGCAGGAGGGGCGGCCCGGGTGCTCGTCGGCCTGCGGGCGCTCTGGGGGGCCCAGGTGCCCAGGGAGGAAGGCACTGGGACACGCCCAGGACTTCAGCCAGCGCCGGGGACAGCGGCGCGAGTCAGGGTGGTGACCCACTTTCATCAGGTTTGAGTGGGAGTTAGAAACCACTGCCTGTACAGACTGTCGCATTTTAGCAAGGATGCTCGTGAAAATGGAAAAGGCATGTTGAGTATGAGGTATTTTTAAAGTCAAGCACTATTTCACTGAACTCAACAGCACTTACTTTAGTAGTTATAGACCTCTTGAGTGGATACAGTAATTAAAGATCTTAGTTTTAAATTTGAAAAATACCATTAAAACCCAAACACCCGTCAAATAAGAAATGTCCTTAGTGGCCCTAGTGAAATGATGGCAGGCTTGATGGTTTTGCTTCTGAGTTGAACACTGATCGAGGTGGGCCCCGATGCTGGGGAGGGATGCCTTCTTGTGTGGAGACTGACCAGCGTGCTGCCTTGGTTTCAGCAGGGAGGAGAGAGCGATGGCTTCTTTCACCTGGAGGGCCAGCCTCAGCGGCTCCCTCAGCCCGCAGAAGTGAGACAGCAGCCTGCCCGCAAGGTGACGCTGACCAAGGGGGCGCTTCAGCAGCCCCAGCACCCTCAGGTGGGGGCCCACGTGCACTCAGCCGGCCCTCCAGGCATCAAGAGCATCCAAGGAATTCACCCGGCCAAGAAGGTACTGCCTGTTACTGCCCCGTCCCAGGAGCGTGGCGCCATGACGCCAGGGCCCCGTAAACCCACTGATGGGAGTGCCGGGCACAGCAGGAGTGCTCAGATCGTGGATAAACGAACCATAGCCTCCTTCGCCCTGGCTTTGAAAGCTAACGCGTTCACAAAAGCGCTTTCCTCTTGTGACTTTTTTAGTGGTGTGATGCTGGGAAATCACCCTAAAGCCAGGCTGCGGGTATTTGGGGCGGCTCTGAGCTGTGCTCTGGGGACAGCCCTGCACAGAGCCCAGCCCAGCGCTCCTTCCTCCCCTGCCGGCTGCTCCTGCAGAGACTGCTTCCTGCTCGGCAGCCCAGTTCGCAGGTGGGAAGCCTTTGGGGGTGAAGTACGTGCCCGAGAAAGTGCCTCTCCCCCCGGCTCTTCCCTCCTCGCTCTCCCGCTCTGGGGGTCGAGGGGGTGTTTTCCTTCTCCGAGCTCAGTGTGGGAGACGAGGCGTGGGCATCCAGTACCCCTTGTGAATTTAACCTTCCCGAGGAGAGGAGCGTCCGCCTTGTTCCCGTCATGTCCTGGTGGGGACCTTCCCCCCCGCTTCTGGTGAGGGGGGGCGTCTTTGTAGCTTTCCCACGGCGCCCCTCTCTGCCTGACAGCAAGGTGTCCCCTCTTGGCGCAGAAGCCAGATGCCCCTTGCCTGATGACCTTAGGGTGGAAGAGGGGCAGCAATACCTGCTCTGAGTTTCTTCTAGAAAAAGCTCTGAACTCTGCCAGTTCATCCTCTCTGCTTGCCTTGCAGTTGATATTAAGGAGTAGTTTGGCCTGAAGACCATTCTAGCTCTTTGAAGTAATTCAGTTAGTCTGGATTTATTTTCTCATAAATACCTTATGATAGAGGGACAAACAGAATTGGGACATATTTGCTGCCGGTGGCACAGGCACAGGCACATTAGGTCATATCTTCAGATAGACTCTTCTAGAATTGCTCCAGTCTAAATTTTCTTCAGCCAGGTGTTGTCCCTGGGCAGGCGATGAGAAAGACCGTAGAAGCCGCCCACCCCCACCCCCACCCCACAGCTGTTGTACACATAGATAAAGCACTCGCGTTTCTTCATCTTCAGCCTCAGGTTACTCTCCTATGAAAGTGAGGACAGTAATCTTTCCTGTCTTATTTAGGCTCTTGTGAGGATTTTATAAGAAGATACATGGTGCCTGGAATGTAAGCCAGCACTCGGTAGAGGATGTTGTTATTAATGTTACAGAACAGAAGAATAGTTATTTGCTGCTGGTGTCCAGGCAGTGAAGCTTGCACTTTTTGATGGTGTTTTCCCGTGTGACTTCTCTTGAAATACCCTTCTGCACTCCAAGAACTCACTTCACAGGAGTAGTTGTGTCACCTTCAGTGGAATGTTCAGAAGTGTTGCGTTTTTTTCTCCGTTTCCCTTTGTGTGGTACCTGTTCATGTACTAAGGTTCCGTTCTGATTTCTGTCTGCCTTCCTCCTTCCTTTTCTGTGACGCGACGGGAGGTCATCTTTGGCTCTTTCTACCCCGAGGCTCGGGCAGAACCGGGCAGGATGTCTGGAGAACCCAGTGAGCCCGGTCACATCCGTGTCTGTGTTTCACTGTTGTCCTGATCTGGGGGGCGCTGGTGCTTTTTCTAATTTCCGGGTTAGAAAAGACCAGAAAGCTCAGTTGTTCCTTCTTGTTTAAAAGATCCCAGAACAGTGGTTTTGAGCCCTGGATGGGTTTTAAAAATGCTAAGGTCTGGGCCCTACCTTAGGCCAGTGATGTTGTAATTTCGGTGGGGGACGGGGGCACTCAGTCGTTGTAGTTTGGGTTTTTGGTTTTGTTTTGAAAGCCCTGCAGAGGAGTGTCACGTGCAGTGGTGCAGCCGGTGGGAGACTCCTGCTGCAGAATCTGCCCTCCAGGGCACTAGTGTTGTGGCTTGGCTTGACAGGAAGGCGGCTGTGGGGAGCGCCATGCCCCGTCCCCCGGTTCCTGCTCGCTTTGCCTGGGGTACAGGGGGAGAAATTTGGGCTCTGGGGCCGATAAGGACTGGACCCAGATCTTTCTGTTACTCGCAGCAGGTTTCTGAACCCCTATGATCCTGCTGCTTCGTCTACAGAATGATGGTAGCACAGAAAGTGCCTACCTAGTACCATGCTTGGCACCAAGATGGGTGCAGACTTTACTACTTCCTTTTCTGTCACTCCAGTTTGCTGGGTACTGTGGTCTTATTTAGACATTCAACCCTTTTCTGATAGTGGATAAAAGACTACAGAAGGTCCTGTCGCTCACGGTATATTTTAATGGATTCTGATTGGTTCACTTTTGTATCTTCGAAGCTGTGAACAAAACCCCAAGCTTCAACCTTGAATAGTTCTTTTTGTTGTTGCCAGGTCGTCATGCACGGGAGAGGCCGGGGAATGGCAGGTGCGATGGGCCGGGGCCGCCTGATGCCGAACAAGCAGAATCTCCGGGTGGTCGAGTGCAAGCCTCAGCCCTGCGCCGTGTCTGTTGAAGGGCTTTCTTCATCCACTACTGACGCCCAGCTGAAGAGCCTGCTGATGTCAGTAGGACCCATTCAGGTGGGTCACCCGGGGCCCGTTCTGTCTGTGCCCTTTGTCCTTCCCAAGACTCGGTTATTTCTTCATTTAAAATCCCTCGGTGTTGGTTACTTCATGTTAAAACAGTACTCTTGAAAAGAAAGACAAATATTTTATCTACTGTGCATACTTGATGCCAGAACTTTTGCCTTAGGGTTAGATTATTTGGAAATTATCAGGTGCTCAAAAACATTATGAAATATTTATTCTAGCTGAACAAATTATCCTTTGAAATCCTCAGATTATCCTGAAGTTCTTATATGCACCCAAACACACAGTCTTTTTGCTCTATCACGCACTTGTTTTGTGTGTAACAATTTAAAAATTTTAAAGTATTTAGCCTTTTGACCTTAATTTTCAGAAATAGCCTCACATGTTAACACCTGTGGAACTTGCTTTAGACTTTACAAGTGTGAAATAATGTGGACAGTATTTTGGTCTCTTAATTTTAAAACTGGGTAATTCTAAATGCGTGAAGATCTCTGCTGAGCTGGCTGCAAATAGGTCTCCAGTTGTGTTGTAAACAAAAATTGCCACTGAAATCCCTGATCTCTCCAGCCTCTAGAGACCTGGAGGTAAACCAGCGCAGTGGGTAGACCTGGTTCTCCTTGAGCGGCGTGTCTCTAGTCCCCAACTCTGGCCTTTCCTGCCAACCCCCACCCCCCCACCCCCGTCACAGCCGTGAGCAGCACACCCCTCCATCCTGCGCCAGGATCCGCGTCTGAGGCTGGAGCACTCAGGAGGATGCTTGATGCAAATCGTAGGACGTGGAGTGTGAATGTTAGATTTCTGAGTAAAAAGTGCACAGAAAGGGGACTTCCCTGGCGGTCCAGTGGTTACACTGCAGGGGGCACAGGTTTGATCCCTGGTCGGGGAGAACTAAGGTCCCGAAAACAGCATGGCCAAAAAACAAAAAAGAACACAGAAAGCACAGAGTGCTTTCTTTTAAGGTCTCTTGCTTCATGGGTTAATGGGGAAGCAGAGTTGACACAAGTAGTTAATTTTTAGTGTATCTTAAGCCTTCATCTACCATTGGGTGTTGACAAGAGTGAGGCGTAGATGGAAGCCCTTCCGAGGTGATTTCGTTGTTTAGGTTTAACGACTTCTGCCTCCATCCTTGGACTCTCGGAGAGACGGTTAAGCTTAGTTTTCGTGTGTATGTAATAGTGAAACGTTACCCAGAGGCTCTGGCTTCTGTTTTTAGTAGGGCCGGCTTGTCAGTCATCAGGAGGCACTAAGCTCAGGGCCAAGGACAGTTGCCCTTGGACAGTGCGTCGTAACGCGGGTTAATTTGCAGGAGCAGAACTGGCGTTGGAGAACTTCGATGCATTAAAATATGGTTATCCTGAGTGGATTCTCAAACAAATGGCGGTTGAAAACTTGGGCTCAAATCACAGCTCACCAGGGAGCCTGGAGTTAAAGACCCGGCGCCTAGTCCTGTCTGTCCTCTGAGGGCTCGTGCTCCTGCTGTCTCTGTTTGGGTGGGAAGTGGGAGCACTGTTGCTTTCCCCACGTGACCCGCTCGTTTTCTGGGCTTCGCTTCCTCCTGCGCAGTCGTGATAATTCTGTTGAGCGTCCTTGAATGGGACTCCGTTTTCAAGAAGTGTGAATGGTCGTGCTGTCGCTGCTCAGAGCGCTGCGTGAGGTTGACTGCCCTGCAGAAGTTAGCTTGGAGCCACTGCTAAAACACCTACCCTTGCTTTTGTCCACCTTAAAAACTGAATTTTGAGTTCTGCATTTTGGGGGCCATCTTTCCTCCCATTTGCCTTTTCTAATTTTTTTTTTTCTCCTGTTCTGGAAAGAAGGATCAGAGATCATTGTGTTAAAGTCTAACTGAGGGCACTTAAAGCCAGGCAAAAACAATGTCAGGTATTTTAAGGGCTTCTCTTAAGTAGAAAGGGAGAGGAAGATAGGAAAATGAGGGTGGTGTTTTCTGAGTTACATCAGGTACCCTGAAAATGCCACCGTAAAAAATCCCCGAGGGTGACGAATCTAGCACTTACTCAGTAGGGCATGTTTGTCCGTCCCAGCGAGCAAGAAGCAGAGCTCTCATTTTTGCCAGTCTTACTTAGTTCCGTGGAATGGTTTTGGGGGAGAGTTCATAGATTTTTAAACACTGCATTCACAAAGTGCCGAGTTTCTCAATTTAAAAACAAACATCTGTCAATAATAGCAAGCTTCTGCCAGCATTAGATAGCTAAAGAATGATATTGCTGGGTATAAACTTTTTAAAGGCGTTTATAACAAGACTTCGTTGTGGTTTAACTCTAAGTACACTTCAGAGGGATGGTTAGGGGACCCAGGCCCCCCGCTCCGCTGCGCTGCGCTGGCTGAGGAAGAAACGTGTGTCAAGCCTCTGGTGGGCTGGGCTGTGGTGCCACCTGGCGTTCACTTAGTGTAACAGCAAGAGGTGGTGACTGGACTGGGAAGGCCCGTTCCTTCGGGCCTTTAATTATGGGAACGGCAGCCACAGCGCGTCAGCTCTGCTGCTTTACTGCGGCGGCGTCGCTCCCCAGATAGTGTGCTGTCCCCTTAGCCTGTCCTCTTAAGCCTCTCCAGAGAGTCCTTTTAAAGATACTTATCTGTAGTCTCCCTGACAGAATAAGGAAAGATGATAGGATTTTGTAGAAGTGTTGTGACCAGCGGTAGAAATGACACAGGAAGCATCACAGCGCGTGTGAGAGTTTCAGGTGAGAGGGTGCAGTGAGCGTAAGCCCGCCTGGTACTCTCTAGCAGCGATAATGGAAAGAATCAGAAAGAAGGTTCTGCCGGGACTCTTAGGGAAGGGAGGGGCCGGCTGGGTGCACGTGGGGCTCCGGGAGGCTGACTTGTGCGGGGGCATGGGGGCTGCACAGACCGGTGAGCCTTGCGCAGGTGGCCCTCCGGCGACCAGCGCGCGTTCCCACGGAGCAGCCTCCCGCTGCGTTCCGGAAGACTGAAGCCGAGTTAACTCTTAGGGTCAGGAAATAAGCTGCTTATAACTTCTGGGCCCCTTTGCCTAGTTATCCTTATTTCCCTGTTTGTGGGGGTTTTACCTAAAACTGTTAAGAAAAATGTGTTATCCTGTAGAGAAATGAAATGCCGTGGTGTAAAAATGAAAGTATTTTCCTTGTTGTGGTCGCCACTAAAACCAAAAGGCAGGCACTGGCCACGAGCAACGGCAGTAATAACAGCTGAGGCTTAGATTAGGCCAACACGTGCCTGGCGCCGTGCTGTTCACTGCTCCCCGGCTTCTTTCCTGATTTCTCCAACAACCCTGGAAGGCAGTCAGTAAACCGAGAGCCCGAGTGACCGGAGTGGCCATGGCGGCTCATCCTTGAAGCTGCCGGGCCCTCCAGGACGCGGCGGTGCAGCAGCAAGTGTCGGGCTTTGAGAGGAGGCTTCAGTTTGGTCCCGAGTCTGCCATTTATCAGTGTGCCGCTTCCCAACCAAGTACTTCAGCTCCGTGAGTCTCGTGAACCACACAAGCTTGCAAGCGCTGTCTCCTACCTCTTTCACCGTTCCCCGGCGTCACCCGGAAGGGGCAATGCAAGAAACACGGAGGCGTCCACATGCCATCGAGGGAAAGCGTGTACTCTCGAAAGGCGGCCTGTCGTCCCAGAGCAGGGTCCTTTGGGGGGTTCGCTTCAGGCTGCTGAGGAGAGGCCGTCCGGGACCCACCAAGTTGACCAAGCTCCCAACGCGGTGGTTCCAGGGAACCAGACACTTGGAAAGCCCTCATTCTGGCGGGTATCTTGGGCCGCCCGGTGAGGGGGAGCCCTTTTGAGCGGTCGTGTACGGTGGGGTCACAGAGCATCTCGCCTTCTGGGATTAGACCATCTTACCTTCTTTGCGGCTGGCTCTGACTGACCGGGGATGTCTGGTGGGTGACGTGGAGAAAGCTGGGATCTCGGTGAAAGCAGTTCAGTCATTTTGAAGTTCAGGACGTTTGGGAAGGAAAACACCAGGCACAGTCAAATGTAGACTTTCCGAAAACCGAGGTCACGAGGTTTAAAGAAAATACAGGCGTGGCCACGTGATCTGGAACGGTAATGGGACAAACTGTTAATTGGAGGCTCCCACACAAAGTTCTGAAAACATAGTTGTAAGTAATCCCAAAAGAAAAGAGGGTTCCAGGCAGACCGTGTGAGGAGACACGGGCTCTTAGCTGCGGGGCACGCTGGTACAAGATGAAGGTGGGTGTGGAAGAGGAGGGCCTCAGAACGTCTTTAAACCGTGTCAGGGCAGAAAGAACAGCCCTTACGCCGTGGACACAAGGAAGCCCAAACGTAGGAATCGAGGGAAAAACAGAATCGGCATCAAGAAAGACCACCCACGCTGCGATGACGAGTTCAGTATGAAGGGGCGCGGGAGCAGCGTTGATTTCCACGAGAAGCGGCGTGGGGGGGGCAGCCTGAGACGCCCCGTCACCAGCCAGAGGGTCGGGGGGGCTGTGCACAGGAGAGGGTCCCGAATGAAGGGGTCCCGCGCCACGGTGCCCGAGGACTGGCTCGAGGGGCCCGACTGCGAGGCCGCGGAAGAAAAGATTTAATGGGCACAGGCCGGCTGCCCCCGACTCGCGCGGGTGCTGTCACGCGAGAAAGGGGGACCTCGTGCGCATCCCTCCGTGGTTCCCAAGCTGTCTCTGGACTCTGGGCCCACCCGAGGGTGTCTTACCAGGTCTGGCGTGGAGCCCGAGGGAGTAGATTTCTAATGATTGATGAGTGGGGCTCTTGTTTGAGCGATTTCACTTGTTTAAAACAACTAATATCAGCATCTTTGGGGGCTTTACGTTGATTCACTTTGTTATGCGGCAGAAACTAACACAACAATATGAAGCAGTTATACTCCAATAAAGATGTTAAAAAAAAAAAGAATCCCCTTAATATTGTAATTTATTAGTATACATGGACATGAACACAAGCTCTTTCTAGAAAGAGGAAGAACTTTTCCTAATCAGGGAAAAAACGGCCAAGGCTCTGAACCGCATGGACATTTTTCTGGACTGAAATTGAAGGTTGTCACAGCTTTTCTACTGTTAATGGAGTGCCTGTGGCAGTTCAGCCAAATGGCCCCGAATGGGGTGGCTGAATATAAACGAAGGAAGCGACCAACGAAAGGAGTGTTTTTGTGTTTGTTTGTTTGTTTGTGTTTTGCGGTACATGGCCATCACCGCTGTGGCCTCTCCCGTCGCGGAGCGCAGGCTCCGGACGCGCAGGCTCAGCGGCCACGGCTCACGGGCCCAGCCGCTCCGCGGCACGTGGGATCCTCCCGAACCGGGGCACGAACCCGTGTCCCCTGCATCGGCAGGCGGACTCTCAACCGCTGCGCCACCAGGGAAGCCCTAAAGGAGTATTTTACCTGGTATTTTGCTACTTATAGTAGCACAGTTATTCTCAAATTTTCTGCAGATGTCTTGTCTCTGAAAAATGAGAAGTACATCAGGGTGGGCAATGGGCCAGTACGGCATTTGTGGGGGAGAAGGGGCGGGGTCAGAGTGAGTGTGGACTGGAGATAAAGTTTAGCTCTTCGTTCACTCTGGGTGAATTGAAGTGTTTAATTATTGGGAAATGGGCTACTGATTAGCAGAAGCACATATTTTCAAAGTAGAAGCTGGTGGTCATAATAGGTTCTTAGCTTATTAGTGGACAGTGTCTTTTTTTCTCTTCCCAATACAGTGATCGCCGATACTTGTCGTTTTGGTAGATCAGAAATGGTTGAATATTGACAGTTTTAGCAATTCAGTGTTATATCTGAAAATAGGTTTTGTTTTTTGGAAAAGGGTGCAAAAATGTCAATAAAGGGGAACAGAGAGAAAACATAGTTTAAGACAGTGTTCTTATTACTTGTGTTGACTATTGAGAACCAACTCCTTCCTGTGATTTAAAAATTTCATTGAGGGACCTCCCTGGTGGTCCAGTGGTTAAGAATCCGTCTTGAAATGCAGGGGGGGGCGCAGGTTCCATCCCTGGTCGGGGAACTAAGATCCCACATGCCGCGGGGCAGCTGAGCCTGCGTGCCGCAACTAGAGAGGAGCCTGTGCGCCTCAACGAAAGACCCTGCGTGCCGCAACTAAGACCTGACACAGCCAATACATAAGTAAATAAATATTAAAAACAAAGAATTTCATTGAAAGTTTATGCTCTCTCGACTGATACCATCTCAATCAAATTGAGCTTTAAACCACTTGAAGATAAGCGCATCTTCTTACCTTATAAATTGGTAAATGGTAACGAGGAAGCTTCATGCCTTCCTTCCACATTGTGAAATCACCCGGAGGAAATGACATCTAGACATGCTTTTTCTCAAAAGAAGACCGTAGTATTTTCAAAATCCAGATTCCATCTGTGAATTGTAGAGTGTGGTTAATTATTTGTGGTATCATAACAAATTAGTCTTTTCTTGTCTGTTCCTAATTGAGCGATTTTTGTAGTTTTGGACAAAATAAGTTTAGGTAAGTTCTTCTAAGTCTTGTGGTAAGAACTGCCACAGTGCTGGCAGCAGTTAGCATGAACCTGTGCCTACACCCCAGCGCCCTCGAGCACTGCAGCCATGTGGCCGGAGGAGGAAAAGGGTGCCTGAGGCGCCCGAGATCGAGTCAGAAAGCAGGGCCTGGTGGGAGGTTCTGCTGCGGTGCTTGGGTTGGACTTGTGACTTGAAGCAGGCTCTTAACCCACATTCTTCTCTGGCCTCCTCTGGTGGTGACAGGACGGCACGGCATTTTCTCTTCAGGAGCAGTTCCAGAAGAGCTTCGACAACTGGAGATCGTTCAAGGATCAGGCAAGGCACAGAGTGGGCGTGAGCCGAAAGCTGGGGCTGGCAGAGAAAACAGGTCTTTGTCAAGTAACAAAAGTGGAATTTGAGAGGCCAGAAAAGCCGCATGCTGACAATGTGTCCAAGAGAAATTAATTGATGGCATTAATTAAAGACCAAGTTGCTGAGTTTTACTTGTCCAGTTAACTTAATAAGTGAAATCATCAAGAAAAATCTTCTGTGTCTGGTTTTTTTTTTTTTTTTGCTTACGCGGGCCTCTCACTGTTGTGGCCTCTCGGCTCACGGGCCCAGCCGCTCCGCGGCACGTGGGATCCTCCCGGACCGGGGCACGAACCCGCGTCCCCTGCATCGGCAGGCGGACTCTCAATCGCTGCGCCACCAGGGAAGCCCTGTGTCTGGTTTTTATATCTGAAAGAAGAGGAAAACTCTGGTATTTACTAAACTGGTTTCAGAAAAACAGGCAGACAGAGCTCACTGCTGCCTAGTGGCTGCCTCTGTCACCTCTGGGCCTGGTCCTGGCACTGGTCCGGGTCTGGTTGGTGCTGTGCCCCCAGACTATCTGACTGCCCCTCCGAGGGGAGTCTGTGTGTAAACCTTGGTGCCATGTAATGTGGAGACTTGAAACTGTTCATTTCTCTGTGAAGCCCTGAAACGCAACTTTTTGGAAAAAATATTTTTTTTTAGCGCTCTCCTGGTCATGTTTTACTCATGGGAGTTCTGTGTTTACTAAAATGGAGAGTGCTTATTTCATATACAGTATACATTTTTTGAATATATTTCAGGGAGTTGATATTTTGGCTGTGTGCTTTTGTTGTAGGTCTTTGAACAAAGGCTTTAAAATGAAACAGCCACGTGTGTAAACACTTCTAAAGGCCTCCGGCGCATCCCTCCCAGATCCTAGCAGCCTACATCCCCAGGCCTCGGGGAGGCACAGAGCTGCCCTTCGTCCTCAGGGCAAGTATGAGGGAGGACCAGGTGCAAGTTCACCGTCCCTGTACCAGTCTCTCCACTGGATGGATCCATCTTCATGAACTCATTTGGTTTTTACTGCAAACAGTAGCCTCAGGAATGGTGGTTTCAAATCCTAAAGCTTTAATTTTTTTTTTAAGATTTTTTTTGATGTGGACCATTTTTAAAGTCTTTATTGAATTTCTTACAGTATTGTTTCTGTTTTATGTTTTGGTTTTTTGGCCGCGAGGCACGTGGGATCTTAGCTCCCCAACCAGGGATCAAACCCGCGCCCACTGCATTGGAAGGCGAAGGCTTAACCACTGGACTGCCAGGGAAGTCCCCTAAAGGTTTAGTTTAAGATGCCACTTCTCTCAGACTTTTTAAAGCACAAACCGTGACCAAATTGTGCTGATGGCTGCCGCAGACACAGCCGCCCCTCACTGTGGCCCACCTACATATATGAAACCCTTAATTTATCCCAGTGGCAATTAGGAGGTAACTACCCACTCCGACCGTGGGGTCCCACTGCCTTGCCGCAGTTCTCCTGTATGATGAGTATTGTGCTTTTAAAAAGCTGATGGAGGGCCCCGTGGAAAATCACCTGACAGGAGGACGTGAAAGCAGAAAGTAACTCTCCAAGGACACCTGTCCTGGGCCTCCCCAAGAAGGTTTAGAGAGAAGATTGGGTGGCTGACGGGGCAAATGATGGAAAGTCTTTATATATATATATATATATTTTATTTTTTATTTTGGCTGCGTTGGGTCTTCGTTGCTACACATGGGCTTTCTCTAGGTGCTGCGAGCGGGGGCTGCTCTTCGTTGTGGCGCGCGGGCTTCTCATTGCGGTGGCTTCTCGTTGCGGAGCACGGGCCCTAGGCGCACGGGCTTCAGTAGCTGTGGTTCGTGGGCTTAGTTGCTCGTGGCATGTGGGGTCTTCCTGGATCAGGGCTCGAACGTGTGTCCCCTGCATCGGCAGGCGGATTCTTAACCACTGCGCCACCAGGGAAGCTCCCATGATGGAAGGAAGGTCTTCACACCAAGCTGGGAGGATATGAATGGTGCTGCTCAGGGCAGTGACTTACTGAAGCACTGTTTTTGGATAAATTATCTGGATAGATCACAAAAAGTTCCCAGGGAGGTAGAATTAGTTTGTTTTAGTGATCTAAGGGTTAGCCTGGACTCAAATTTTGCATTAAATCTGATGTAAATAAATAAACAAATGTATATATATGCATATTACATGCTATACAACAGGATTCTAAAGTATTTCTGTCATCTTCCTTCAGAGTTTACAGATGCTTCCCCAGCAGCGGAAAGCCATAGCCAAGTTCAAGGAACCCGCCCATGCATTAGCGTTTCAGCAGAAGTTCCACAGGTAGCCTTGGGTTCCCTGGTGACAGGTGGGAGATGGGAGGGGTCTGTGCTGCCACCTGCTCTCCGTCTCTGTGGAGACGCGCCAGGGGTGCAGAGAGGGCACGCCGCCTCCTTTGGTGACGAGGGTGGGTCCCCCTGGGTCTGTGTGGGTCTTCTCTTTCAGTGTGCGTGCTTTCTTCTCCTTGATTAGGTGGCTGCTGATGCGCAGAGGTAGCTTAATGGTCACTGTTTCTTTAAATCCCCACAGGCATATGATAGATTTGTCCCACATAAATGTGGCCCTGATTGTTGAGTGATTGCTGGCAGGAGAGCCTGACCGTATTACACTGCACACACGCCGTGGAATTTCTTCCCGGGAGCTGCCGCGCAGAGCCCCACGAGCTGAGGTCTCTCCGTCTGCGGCCCTGCGTGGCTGTTGTCCGGAGCGCCCAGCGGCCCAGCACTGGTTCCAGGAGAGCTGAGCTTACGGGACGCGGCAGACTCGACTCGGTGTTAGATCGCTTCACTTTCTCTTGTCACCACAAAGAACTACAGGTTTCGCTTTCTTTTGTTTTCAAAGTGCTTACAATGCATGTAGACATCGTTCTTCGTGATCTTATGTATGATCGATTACAGCGACTTAGAGTGAGGAAAGAACATTAACGTCACAGATTCTCAGTAGTTTTCACAGCAAAGAATACTTGATAATGGTTGCACTTATCTTCAGTGCAGGCTAGATGAGCGTTTTCTCAACCAGCTTCACTTGTGTTACCGTCTCAGAAAGCCCTCAAAAGGCTCTTGTAAAAACGTAGGGTAAAATTCGGGTGATTTTGATTGGCAGTTGCACATCCTGGAGAGCGGGGTGTGAGGGTGGCTGGGAGCGGTGCCGGTCGTGTGGCCGATTCTGCTGCTTGTAAATATACTCCAACAGCACCGACTGTGCAGTCCTGGTTCCAAAGGGGACGCCCTTTCTTATACTCGTCCTGGGTGCGGCGGAAGTGCTGCTGGGCACCGTCACGCGCCCCCGGGCTGAGAGCAGGTGTCGGGACGCCCTCACCTCCAGCGCTCGCCGGGCTCCCTGCTAGGCGAGCTGTGTAGCGTACCTGCCAGGTGAGGAGGGTAGGACAGACAGCCTGAAGCTTTTGCAGGCCTGTCTGGTTTTTTCCTCTTTTTAAATGCAGCCCCAAGTGGCATATTCATGTCACCGGCTCTGTGACGCATATAGAACATTCTTGGGCAACCTGTGATTCAGATTTTCCTTTTTGAAGGCCTTTTTGAGCAGGGAGGGGCTGCGCTGTCCTTCAGTGGACCCCAGAGCGAGGGGACGTTTGCACTGGCTCGTCACTCTCCGTGGCGTGTGGCGCAGTGTGTCTGGGGGATGCTGGGTAGGCCCCTTCTGGTGAGAGACGCTGCCTCCCCTTCAAGCCTCTAGTACAGTTCACTCTGGGCAAACGTGGAAAGAGTGCCTCACTGTATTTCTGCCCGTGAAGGAGTCTCACTGTTTCGGATTGATTCCAGCGTGGACCTGAGCTATTGGAGCAGATGGTACCGGGGCATACTCAGACTTTTTAGCTATATTTTATACTTAAGATTTCCTGGGAGACTTATGAATGGAACTAAGGGAAATAGAAGCCTGTTAGCACCGGTGAGTGCGTCTGGTCAGCCCAGTGAGGACCAGATGTGAGCAGGAAGCCCCCTGCAGCAAGGCGTCCCTCCTCCTCAGCCTTCTCTTGGGAGCTAAGACACAGGTCATGTGAACTTGTGTCTTCTTATTTTCACAGTTGAAATTTTATATTACTTTTTCAAATTAAGTTACCAGGACCAGAGCAGAGCATTTCAGACCCCGTGAGACTTTCTGTAGCATTGATTCCACTGTGGGTACTGTGTGCTAGGAGTGAGCCGGAATGTGAAGGTGGCTGTTGATGGCTGCTCTTCAGAAGATTTAGGTTCCAGGAAACTATAGGCACTCGTAGAACACGCTAGAATACCCCCGCCCCCCCCACCCCCCCCAGCTGAGGTGCCTGGCCACCCGTGTTCCAGAAAGCCCCTGCCTAACCCTTGGGAGGTGGTGGTGTGTGCCAGCCTGGCCCCGGGCGCTCCAGGGGAGCGCCCAGATGGCCAGTGGCCACTGCCCCCGTCCTCACAAGCAGTAGACACAGGTGTGCCCACAGCTTAGGGGCGTAGCTTCTGTGGCTCGGCCCGCAGAGAGCTGCCTTGAAGTGGTGACTTGGGTAGCATGCAGGCACCACATAGGAGAGATCCAGACCACTCCCCCGCCCTGGGCAGCAGGAAGGCTCACAGCTAACGGACTTATTTTTATCACCGAGGACTTAATGATGCAGTGAGCTGAGTGTACAAAATTTTACCGCTTTTTGAAATAGTCTGAGTGTGTTGTGTGGCTTTGAAACTAAAAATCTGCATGTTGTGTCTGAAAAGTAGCCGTTCAGGCATACTTTCTTCTAGTTAGTGGTAAGAAACGAATCCTATTTGGGCACCTTTGTTCAAGGCAGACCTCATGGCTACTTTAAGGTCTGTCTTTGTGTTGTCTGAGTCTGACAGGGGTGTCCCGGGACAGGTGTGTGTCTGTAACAGTCTACACACACAGAGAAGTAAGGTTTCTCTTGATAGAATGTTCTTGAAAGGCCAAGTCCAGCCGGGCCTTCCGGAAAGGACTGGTTAGAAAGGCTTCCCACGGTCGCCTCCTTACGCACACGGCCTCTGGGCACGGGCTCTGTTAGTGCCAGCCAGGCCTGGGAACAAAGGCTTGGTTTCCTTGAGGGAAACTGGAAAAGGAAAGAAAGAAGCAGAATTAGAAAGGAACGTTATTTCCATTTTCGGTGCACTTCTCGCAGTGAAATCAGACCACCTTGAGCTGAACCCTCTTGGAAGATCTGCTGCAACCATTATCTTTGTTCTTTCTTTATCATGCATTTAAAGGATATGCAGGAGCAGTTAACATACCATGTAAATATGGACCTCTTAAAATTAAATGTTATTGGAAATGCTTTCAATTCAGCAGCATCTTAGCTATTTGTTAGTTCTTTTGTGTTGTCTTATCAAAGTTTAATGGATACAGTTCCATAATTGTTGATGTGTTTGTGTGTATATTCGATTTTTATAAAGATGGTAGTAAGTGAATACATTTATCCTGACCTGTGTATTATTTGTTCACAAATTCAAGAAGTCAGTAAATATCAGTACATCTCATAAGGCAAAGACAGTAGGTGACTGTGTGGACCTGAGGTGCTCTTTCTTTTTGCGCATTATCTTGTTTCGATCTTACGCTGTAATAGAAGTTCACTTAGCTGCATACCTGAGCATAACCTTGCACTACCGCTGGTCTGGCCACATCTGTTAAATTCTGATACTGATAGCCTTCTTAAGGAGAAATACCGTCTCTTTTTTCCAGAAGAAAGATTGCGACTTCCCCTCTTTCTGGAGAGGCAGCATGCTAAGTAGGTGTCTGTGCCCTCTCCCCACCGGGGAGGGCGGGGGAGGGGACGGGGGGAGGGGAGGGGGGGCGTCATCATAACTATTTCTAATTGGGGGTCTTCCTTCTCCTGATTTGTAAAGGTCCCGGTTCAACAGTTGTTTATGCTTGTTGGTTCTGTAGCGTTTCTGAATTGTGACGGCTGAGATCCTGCACAAAAGGGTCTTTTTTTTTAAAGGGCATTTGGCTTAAGTATGCAAACGGACTTGTTGCTGGAAGGAGGCTGGGAGAGGTGGCCCGGGTGAGCCTAGAAGTGGGGCGAGGAGAGTTGTAGCCCGGAGGGGTGGTGACGAGGGTCCATCAGAGGCTTTATTCTAATGCGCTGGCTCTGCACGGGAGTCAGCCGGTCTGGTGGGGAGGCCCGTGGGCGGGTGGCGGGCACGGTGGGCTCGGTAGATGTCTGCTGGCGGCCCGGGCTCGAGGAGGGGCGTCCTCGCCAGGCCCAGCTCGTTGGGCTCAGTGGACTGCCGGGCTCTTGGACAGAAGGAGGCCTGGCTGGCTTGTGTGGAGGGTAGACGAGAACTGAGGCCGTGTTGTTTTGAGAACCTGTCACTTTCTTTTTTCTTTTTGTTTTTCTGTTTTTTGGGGGGTTTTTTGGTGTGTTTTTGGCTTCTGGTTTTTGTTTTGTTCTGTTTGACTTTTGTTTTCGTATTTTTTTAAATGTCTTTGTTGTTTATGGAAGGTAAGCTCAGTGTGCCCGTCGTCCCGTCCTGCGGACGGTCGGGTCTGGGTCGAGGTCTGTGTGCAGGGCACCTAGAGCCGCCCTCGGGGGCTTCTGTCCTCCCTTCTGCCCCTTAGACCCTGGAGAGGCCGCGGGCCGCTTGTCCCGAAGTGCGTCCCGGCGGGCCTAGGCCCGCGCTGCCCCTGCTCTCCTGGTGCCTCTCCGGGCTTCGCGCTCGCCCCACTAGAGCTGCTTTAGCTTTTTCCTGTGTCAGCTAGAGGTGCCCCGCCCGCCCCGTCCCCCGGCGGCCCAGCTCCTTTCTCTTTGTTTGTTGAGGGAGTGGGTGGGGAGCTTGAGAGGTATTATTGATTTTTTACAGGGTTTTAAGTAACAGAATTCTAAAAGGGGATTAACCCACAGAGGGAGGGGGGGGTGGGAGATGCGAAACAGGACCAGGAGATGCGATGCCCCCACCCCCCATGAAGGAAGCCACAGGAGTTTACATCGGTAGAGGGAAAATTTAGATGTTCCATTGTATTTAATGAGCATTTTAATTAACCTTCTCAACTCTTCTTAAAACTTGTGAATGATGCATTATTTTGGTCATTGGTAAATGTGAACTCTCCAAAGGCAGTCGGCCTTGACTTCTATTAAATCCTAAGGATTTTGTGTAAGGTTTTTTACAACCTATTTAATTTTTCTCATTTAAAGTGCCCATGGTTTTGTGTCCTAGAACCAAACAAAACTCACTGATTCATATTGGATCCCAGGTATACCTTCTGGTAGCGTGTGGTTGGGAAGGATCATTGGTTTTACATGTGTAACCTGCCCTTTCTAGAGAAGGTGCAGAAAATCTTAACTCGCTCTTTTCTGTGCCGTGTTTTGGTAGGAAATTTTTTCATTCAGATGGGCAGGCAGAACAGGTGTTTTTAGTGAGAAGTTGCTTTTTGCTTCTACTTCTTACCAATTAAAATGTAAAAAGGTCTCCATGTTGGTGTTTTGTTTTACTAATTTTGAAAGGTATGTAGAAAAATACAGGCCTTTTAAAAAGGAACATGATGTAGTCTTTGAATTTTAATATTTTCCACAGAGTGGACAAACAGTTGTACTGTTTTAATATATTCTGTATTTAGTAATTTATATACTCTAGAAAGTAGACCTCTCGCTAGCATGATTTTCTTTTAAACTATTTTTCATTTTAAGGGCACGTAATGGAACCTGATTTTTAAAGGACTATTGACATTGTGTGCACTCTGCAGTACTGTCTTAGAGAGTATAATTTATGTTCTTAAAGCGACACGCATGCATGCAACACACGTTTGTACTGTTGACTGAAGAGCAGATAATCATTTGTTTTTGTAATTCAGCTTTGCTTTTCACAGGCATGGGATCCAGAATTGTTCTTCCTTTGTGAGGATTTTAACTCCAAGGCTTTAATTCCACTGTTTAATTTTCAGGTTCACCAACAACACAGCCTGAAATCTGATTTTTCTCCCCACCCCCCCGCCCCATTTTTGAGTCGGTTCTCTTTGCTGGGCTCCCAGTCTGGTCTTGCTGCTGCTGCTGAGTGTCTGGGCTGCGCCAGCCAGGCCTGCCGCGCACCCTCCTTCCTTCCTTCGGGGGTCTCCCTGCCAGACCCACCATCCACCGTCCTCAGGCTCAGTCCCTTCTTTCACTTGCCATTGCTGGTGTCCACTCTCTTCTCCTGCCGTCTCCCCTGGTGACGGCTTCTTCATCTGGTGACGGCGCTCCTTCCTGGCTGCTCTGTCCAAGTGTTAACGTTTAGAATTCCACTCTCAGTGCCATGAATATCTTTGTGCTGTGTCGACAACTCGATTACATCTAAACCTTTGCTTTGACAGGTTTTACTCACGGTTTGTCCTTCCAGGTCTTTGATTGGCGAGAGTAACCTCTGGATTCTGTTGTTTTGCAGTCCGACTCGGGGCTGGGGCCCCGCGGAAGCCAGCGTCCTGCAGCGTGCGCCGGCCGTGCCATTAATCACCCCTTCTCTGTTTTTATCCACTTTTGCAGGACCTCTTTTGCATGAGTTCAGTGTTAGTGGTAGCGTGCCTCTTCTTCCCCTGGGAGGTGACGGCCTGTTTGACTTTGTTACCGCTCTCGCTGACTGTGATCCTTCCTAACCTTACTGCTAATCGCTGTGAGCTGGTCTGGGCCAGCTCGGCGTCGAGTCTGAAGCTGTGGTTATGGGGCGCGCATTGGGAGTTGAGACATCAAGAGCTGAGCGAATTGCTTTCCTCTGGGTGATCTACTCCGTGTTTTCTACCAAACGCTACACACATTTGCGGGAAATGATGTTGCCTTGTTTTACCCCCTTTTTCACTTTGCTCTAATCACTGTGACAGCTTTATTGGGAATATATGTGAAGAACAGTTGTGACATGGTTGGAAAAAATGTATTCTTGTGTGTATCATTTGTGTGATTCCATGCTGAGAAATGTTTTGAACTGTACTGTAATTTGAAGATGTGTTAATAAATATCTTGCAGTTTCTGCGTTTGTGTTCTGTAGCGTTTATTGTTTCTTGCACTCGGGTTCGGTCCGTTCCGCGTCTTACCCGTGAGGACAGAGTACGCTGGGGCCGTCGTCTCTCAGCGGATGGGGGCTGTCCCCAGGCCCCCCAGCCCCGCCGCCTCTGCTCAGCGCTTGGCCTGGGACAGGTGTCTCATTCACGGAGGGTCCAGGTGACTGTCCTCCTCACAGTCCGCGGCCTCGTGAATCTGAACTGACCAAGCAGACAGCGTCATTGTGTATTTGGTTTGTTCGCAGTGGGAGACTTATATTCTCTTCTTTAATTTTTTAAAACATCACGAATAATCTGTACAGGTTTTCAAAGGAAATCTGTACTCCAGCACTAATCGTAACACGGAAGGTGGGGAAAATCAGTCGCCCGTGCCTTTCTACCGCCGTTCCCTGGAGGCATCCTCAGAGCTTTTCACACTTCTTTCTACAGATTGCTCATAATTCATGGTCTATTTTGAAAATGTTAAAAAAAAATAAAGGTCCCCGTCCCCACCGGACACACACACACACCAAACATTGTTAAAGGAAAAGCTTGAGGAGGAGAAAACCGGAGGTTCCCGCTCCCACTTGCCGCCACGCTGTGCAGGCCAGGAACCTGGGCTCCGTCCGCAGACACCCGCTGCCTCACTGACAGAAATGAGGCTGACGCTTAAAGGTAAAGCTGTAGCTTAGCACTCCTCTCCCCGTGGTGAGGGTGAGGAGAAGGGTCCCAGGTCTCAGGTAAGGAAGGGAGAAGGTGAGAAAGAAGGCTGGTTTGGGGGAACACAGAAGGAAGTGATGTATCCCAGAGGTCGGTGCATCTAATCAGTTTCTCAGATCTGACTTGGTGGAATTTTTAAACCTCAATCAATCGGAAACTACCTAGTGGTTAAAGTCAAAGCCATTTGTCTTCTATTTTAATCCATATTCCAGGGATAAGTCATTCTTTTTCTAGAAGGCTGACCTTTGCGTTGAGTGACGGGATCTCAGGAAGATGGACTCAACACCTGGAGATGTCAGGTCGAAAGTGGGTTTCTCTGAATTGGGGGGGGATTCCTTATGAATGGAGCTCCTTTGAAAGGCGCTTTCAGGTCTCCAGCCCTTTGTACCCCCGCCCGGCCTGGAGAGGTCTGGGCGAGTATCCCTGCAAGGGCTGGAGGAGAGAGCGCGTGTCTGCGGCGGCTGGGAGCCTCCCCGCGGGCTGGGGAGGCAGGGAGGTACTCTGTGAGCTCCCGTGACTCCTGTTGAGAGGCTGCAGCTGTCTCCACAGTTCTCGCCCAGCTCTCATCCGACAGGCTCTTTTACTCAACAGTGTATTTCCATATTTTGAAGGAAATTATTTATAGTCAAGTCTGAAGAGAAAAATAGGTCGTGAAAGAGTTCGCTAGGCGAGTACAGCGCTTAGGAATTGTGGCTGCAAGAAAGGGAAGTGCAGGAAGTAACACGTCTGCAGCTTGAGGTGTGGCTTCCAGATGGAAAGAAGTGATGAGCACAGCAATCTTTCAGCTTCGTGCTCAAAAACGACGTCTCCTCCTCGCTCCACTGCTGGTGTCGCCCATAGACGGGGTGGGAGGCAGAGGGGTTTCAGTTAGATCGAAACCAGAAAGTAAACCCTGAGCCTCCCACCAAGTACCTCTCCCCCTAACCTGCGTCCACACTTGAGCCTGGGTGCCGGGGGGGGGGCAGGACGTGTCGGGGGCTTTCGCGGACGGATCTCCCCCGCCTTGAGGTGAGACGGCTGGGCCCGGCCGAGGGACCGAGATGGGCGTGGGGAGAAGAAGGGCAGAGGTTTGGCCGGAGGACAGCGCCCCCTGGGCCCCCGCGGCGGCGCCCTGCTCGGGAGGGGTCTTCGGGTCGACGCGGCTCGCGGGGGCCGGGTGGCGGGCGGTGGGCGCCGAGGGCCGCGCGATCCCGGGGGGGCCCTGCCCGCGCAGCTTCCAGCCGTGAGCGCCGAGCACCGGCCGGGGAGCACCGGGTGCAGGTGGCGCGGCACCGCCGGGTCGGCACCGCCGCGGGACCCGCCCCGCCCTGCGTCCTCCGCGAGGCAGGTCCCAGCCCTCCTTCGCCCCTGAGCCGGCGGCCAGGAAAGGCGGCTGCACGTCGGGTGCTCGGGTCTGCGTGACCGGGAACCCCTCTCTCCTCAGGGGTGCTTGCCTGAGGCCCGAGTCCTTGGACGAACCAGAGGTGGGACTCCACCGCCCAGTGCCCACCGTGGATGCCATCTCCGCAGGGTCACCACCCTCCCCCCCAACCCCCCACCCCGGCGTCACGCCCTCTGGGTCTCTCCCCCCCATTTCTTTAGTCGCTACCCTTAGGAAATGTCATGCCCACAACGCGGTATTAGATGGAGACTCGGTCGCTTGCCTTCCTCCGCCCTCAGCTGCCCCCATCCACCCCTTGTCGGCCACCGGGTCATGGCCAGAAACATCCCCCGTGGCCTGTGTGGACGCCTCCTGGACTCCAGATCCGCTGGCGCCCCGACCAGCAAGTCTCCACGCCGCCGGGGTCTCCACACCTCAGCCCCAGCCCTGCCTCTTTGGACCGCTTGTCACCTAACGTCGGTTTTCTGGCCGCCGCTGGGAACCAGCTCCTTGAGCTCTTCCGACTTCCTTGCTTTTGTTCTCTTCCTGCTCCCTGGGCAAGACCCCAGTCCTCCAGGACACTTGCCTCGCACCCCAGCCGTGAGCACGGCCCGAAACACGGGCAGCCACACGGCCTGTCCTACTCGGAATTCACACCTGTCGCCCTCAAAGGTGAGGCCCGCGTGCAGCCGGGAAACCCTGCTGTATCTCCGATCGGGTCAGAGTCGCTCTTACGGGAGCATTTTCACATCTCCTCGGCGTCAGCAGCCTCTTCCCCGCTCCCGTTTCATCGCTACCACGGGAGCGCTCAGAAGACGACTCCCACATCCCTCCCCACCAGAGCCCCAACCTGCCTTCAGGTGCCCTGCGTGAACCCCCGGCCCCTGCTACGGGAGGCGGGCGTCCCCGCTCCTGCGCCAGACCGGCATCCCAGCGGCGCCGCCTCCCGCCGCCTCACCGGAGGCCCCGGCACGGGCAGCTACCTCTTCTCACCCCCGGATTTTTTCTTCTGTACTGGACCTTTCCTGTTGGCCACAAACAGGCAGCAATATCCCCCACTTAAAAAAGAACCCTCCCTTGACCGCAGAACCACTTTTGGTGACCAATGCATACTTCTTTCCCCCTTTTGGTAAAACTCACTGGAAGAGTTATATTTTCTTGCTGCCTCCGTATTCTCTTTTAAAAATTCTCTCTTGAATCCACAGCAGTCTGGCTTTTGAACCCAACGTTCCCCCCAAACTTCTCTTGCTAAGAATGTGTCTGGTGCCCATGTCACCGAATTCAAGGATCAAGCCTCAGGACCCCTCTCAGTCCGTCGGCGTGTGTAAAGCAGTTGACTTCCCCTGGTGTCCGGGACACCGCCTTCTCTTCGTTTTACTGGAACCTGCTTCTTGGTCTCCAGGTGGGGTCCTCCTCACTTGCTGTCGGCTAAAGGTGGGAGCCCTTGGACCTCTCCCTTTCTCAGTCCACACACGCTCCCTACATGGCCTCAGGCAATTCAGTAGCTTTCAAGAGCAGCAGTAGGTCACTGAGTCCAATGGACTTTCCCATCCTCCTGTGCACTTTCTCCTGAACCCTGGACTCGAAGCTTCGTTCCTCCTGAGATGTTCAGTAGGCAGCTCACACCTAATCCAGCTGAACTCTTGATCTCTTCCCTTCTCTCCCCATCTCAGGAAATGGCAGCTCCTTTCTTAAGGATGCTTAGGCCCCAAACTTCGGAGCCATCCTTGCCTCCCCTTCCCCCCTAACGCACCACCCACGCTCAGCAAGCCCTGTCCTCCAAGTGTATCTGGAATCTCACCACTTCTGGCTCCACAGCTGCCACCCCAGTGAAAGCCACCAGCCTCTCACCTGGAAGGCCGGCCTGGTCTCCAGACTGATCTCCCTGCATCCACTCTTAACCTTCTACTGCCTGTTACCAAACAGCAGCTGGAATCATCTTACTTAAGATGTAAGTCAGGTGACATCGCTCCTCTGTTGGGAATGCTCCGGTGATTTCTTGTCTTACTCAGGCTAAAATCAGAAGCCCCGCAACAGCCTACCAGGCCTTGGGTCCCCGACCCCCATCATATTAGCTCATCTCACGCCCTTCCGCTCACTCGGCCCGAGCAACGCTAGCTGCCCTGCCCTTTCTCGATAAGCCGGGCAGGATTCCACTTGCTGTGTCCTCGCCCTAGGATGCTCTGCCCCTGGATGTTTTCCTGGCCTTCTCCGTGCACACTCTCAGGCCTTTGCTCTCTGTCAAAGCGACCACTCTCTAAATAATCTCCCCGTTCCCTTGCTACCATTATCTTCTTTCTCCTTATACTACTTTATTCTCCTGGGAGTTTTTACCCTGGTCTCTTCCTTCTTAGAATGTCCAGTAATTTTGGATTGTATGTTGGACATTTTGGACACATCGTTTTGGGAATGTGGAATTTGTCGTCCTGGTTTAAAGAATGTTCAGTTTTGTTCTGGAAGGCGGCCAGATCATGGAGGGTTGGCGCGCGCCTTTGAGATGTCCTTTGAGCTTGGCTTGGTCCCTCTCGGGGGGCCCTTGCTCGGGGCTCCTGGGGCTGATTGTCCAGGATGTTCAGCGACGTTTCCGCTGCGTCTGCTCAGTGCCTCCTCTCCCAGCACTGAGTCCTCCGCAGTCTGCGTAGCTCACGGCTCCTCGCGGCTCATTCCTGCCAAGCCCCACGGTGTCGTGCCCAGAACACGTGCAGCGTAGTAGAAAGCCAGGACTCACGGGGACCCCCTGCGAGTGTCAGGAGTTCCTCCTCTGCTTCGTCCTCCCCAGGACCCTGCACCACAAATTCCGTTCTGCTCGGCTCGGCCGAACTGGCGTGCTGCACTCGGGGTCCACGGCCCCGCACTGAGGTCTGGAAGGTTCCTCCAGGCAGAAAGCCGGCCACGTGGGATGACAGCCCTCGGTGCCTGTGGTCCAGCGCCTGGCAGAGGTGCTGCGTACCTTGCACTCCATCTCATGCCTGGTGCAGGGGCAGAACCGGTGGGGTTGTGGCCGTTCCGTCCTGGTTGGAAGCAGCGCTCCTAACCCGTTGGGTAATATAACCTAATAACTTTACTACATTTTGTATGTTTTGTTGGTCACGTGCCTCCGTTCACTCTATAAGTAAGTAAATTCTGGAAAGGGAGGAAATATTTCCTGATTCTTTTTTTCTTTCCCTGCTGTATCCAGAGGGCCCAGAATAGCGCTGGTCACTCAAAAGGCGCTCAGTTCATAAGTGAACACGTAGAACTTGGCCCCAGACGGTACCACATGAGCTCCTCTTGGAGGAGGACCATCTGGGCCCTGATCCTGCCCCTCACCCGCTCCCACGGGGGCCGCAAGGACCGCAGAGCCAGCGCTCCCTTGCACGGGGCCCGGCATCCCTGGCCGCCGGCGCACCGGGAAAGCCTCTCTCGTTCAGTCCGCTGACGGGAGCCGAGTGTGCAGTGAGGAAACGCTTCTGTCTGAAGAGAAACTGTAAACGTTTCAAATGGGAGTGACCGGCTGCAGGCACTCCTTGGAATTCAGGTGTGCAGGAGTTGGCGGGGCGCGGTGACCACCTGGGACACAGCACGGAGGGGGGCGCGAGGCCACAGGAGAGCACGGCCCGGGCAGGAGGCACGGAGTCTGAGCCGGGTCCCTGACACCCTCCGCTGCAAGACGTCTTCCCCTGGTTGGGGCCCAGAAACCAACGTGGCGTGAGGCCCAGGGACCAAGCAAAGCTGTCAGCCCTTCGGTAGAAAGCAGCTGCTTCCCGGGAATCCTGATGGGGAATCTCGGAAGATGAAAGGCCCTCAGGTCACACCTGGACATCAGTGACTTCTGGTCCTCACCTTGCACACACCCCTCCTCCTGGATTTCATGGTGACTTGATCCCATCATCTTGTAAGCCCCAGGCTTTGGGAAAAAAAAAAAAACCCATATATTTTTAAATATATGTATGTAAATATCCGTATTGATTTTATAAAATACGGCATTATGGCCCTTATTCTTTGTGAAAGGAATTTAAAGTTCTCTAGAGAAGAAGTCTACACTGTATTGTGGTACGTTGACTGTAAGATTCTCCTTTTTTTCACTCTCGACATCTCTGAGACGGGGTATGTCTGACACTCGCCATCAGGCAGGAAGCACTCAAGATGCAGCTGCACACACACCTTGTTCATCTCGAGGGCATCGTCAGACGGCTGCAGCACCGTGATGTTGCAGAGGACAGCCATTGAGGAAGGACCGTGGTGTGTGAAAACTTCCACTGGTACCTCCCACTGGTAAGTTAGGCAGCTTCGATTGGATAGAAGATGTAACGGCTGCCACTTACCAAACGCGTGTAAGTGCTGGGCCTGTGTGATGTGCGTTACGTTGCTTACAATACGTAGCGTACACGTACCACAGATACGCACACACGTGTCGTCCAGTGCACAACAGCCCCTGTGTGCCGTGAACGGTGACGTCGACTACAGCCCGGTTTGGGCCACATGGCTTGGCACGTTGTTGCCGCAAGTTTTGGAAAGCGCCCCTGTCCCGGTTGCGGATATGAAATCCTATCAACCGAGGGCTCAGGAGCAGAGGGAGGTGCGGGGCTGGGGAGAGGGAGCTCACAGCCTCCCCGGGGCCCCCTCCCCTCTCTCTGCGGCCCCTCAGTTCCTCTGTCCTCTGCCTGCCCCTCCGGCGGCCCCGTGGTCCCCACGTGGCCTGTCCCAGGACCCCATCACCTGCCTGTTCCGTTCCTCTCAAGACGCATCCTCAGAGCAGGAGTCCACACTGAAGAAGTGACTGAAAGGCCTTACTCCCCAGGGGCCGAGCGTGTCGAGCCCAGGCTGCCTCTCTGGGCAGGAAGACGGGAGGCTTTAGCTCGCGCTCACCCCATCCGGGTGCCCTTGGACCCGGCAGGCATGCTCTCACTCAGCCAGAGTCCGGTGCTGGCTCTGCGGCGCGGCGCCTGCGCACTCCTCCCCGAGCCCTCCGCTCACGCAGCCACACGCGTGCGCGCGCACCCTCGCCTCTCCCGCGGTGTGTACTCGCGTCCACGCACGCCGCACACGCACGCGTACACGCGCACCCAGCCACACCCTGGAGCGCTGAATCCAGAAGCTCGTGTGCTCACCTGCCCGTCTGCGCCTTCCGGGGTGGGAGGGGGGAGCAGCGGGGGCCCTGCCTCTCCTGGAGATGGACTTGGGGCGGGGGGGGGGTCTGTCTGTCCTGGGGCGTCTTCCCTGGGGGCTGGAGGTCACAGCTGGCGGGACGGGCAGGAGGGCGGCGGCCTGCGCGCGCTCGGAGGGTCCGCCTGGAGGAGGCGGAGGATGGTCAGGCTGCGCCCTCCAGCCGGCTCACTCGCAGGCAAAGTATTTTTAAACGCGTTTCCTTGACCTAAAAAGGTTCTTTTTGGACTGAACACCTCGTGTTCAGGACCGACGCGGAGCACTGCCTATAAATAGCTCGGAGCGGCGGGTTGGGCGCTGGCATCCGGGAGCCCCGAGGTGGAGGCCCGCGTGAGGGCCACCGGGGTCGCCTGAAGTCACAGAACCGGGAAGGGATGAAACGGGCCGACCTGCCCCGGCCCCGCCGAGTGCCGCCTGCTCCGGCGCCGAGGGCCACGCGGCCGGGAACGAGGGGCTGCGTCCGGGCGGGATCGGAGCTCCGGGCATTGAAAAATCACTTCACCCTCCGCACAACGAAAGTGCGCTCCTGCCACGGAACGAGGGAAACACCGAGAAGGGGACGAATCGATGCGTTATATCTGCGAGGCTCTTCACACCCCGTCCTGTGCTGGGCGTGGCTGGGCTGAGACCCCGCCCCCCGGGCCCGCCCCTTCCCGGCTCAGCCTCCTGGAAGAGTTGGGGTGTCGGGGCTTCTTTGCCGAGGGTCGGGCAGGCTCCTCAGATGCACTTGGACCACGGGGGCTGGCGGCTGGCGGCGAGACCCCCCGGGCTGCCTCAGTTTCCCCTTTCCCTTCTCACCCCCGGTGCTCACCTTCCTCTGCCCTCCGTGGGCGGGCTGGTGGCCGGGAGGGCAGGTGGGGGGTCTGGGGCTGCAGTGGGACCCCAGCTTGGTGCCGTCTGCAGGAGGTGCCCTCCGCACGCTCTGTCTGGTTCTTGGCTCGGCCCTGCAGTCACTGGAAAGCCTCTCCCGCAGGCCGTCCGGAGGTCGTGGACCCCCGGGTGGGAATAAACAGGGGTGGGGGGAGGGAGAAGGCAGTGTGCCCTGCAGGCAGCATGGCTGTGATATCGCGTGGCCGGGAGTTGGGGGAGATGCGGCCCCTCCCCGTGGGCGGGCTGGTCTATCGCAGAGCGAGCTCCAACAGGGAAGGCGTTCTGGACGTTCGATCAGCGGTGGTCTATTAGGTTTTTTCTTTTTTCTTCAACTTCTTCCTTGAAAAAGAGGAAGAGAGCTGAAAGGGGTGCTTCCCGCACAGCAGCGGCTGCGCTGGGGTCTGCATCTCGGTGGCCTGGGCTCTGTCCGGGAGGGGCTGGGAGGAAAGTGCTTTCTGGCCTACAGTGGATGAGGACAGAGAGGGGTCTCTCCCCCCCCACCCCACGTCCCCAGTCGCCCTCCGCACAACTCTGCTCCCGCCGCAGCCAGCCCCGGCTTTTAGGGAGGGGGCACTTCTACACTGTCTCCGGTCCCCAGGTGTTGCTGCAGAGGGCACCGGGGCGGGGCAGATGCCGGGTTCTATTCCACTGAGGATGGCGTCCAGCGCAGGGACGGGTCCCCCGTGAAGGCCGCTCGAGGGAAGAGCCCCCCCCCCCCCCGTGCTTTGTTGCTCAGGACACAGCTGGTGTCAGCATCAGCGCTCCACTGCAGCCGACCCCGAACATCGGTTCACAGAGACTCAGATGCCTTCATCCAGAATTTTCAAAGACTGTAAGGTCATCTTTTTTCGTGTGTGTAGACAGATTCCATCAGAGTCTCATCTGAATCCAGGTGAGGCCTGAGTACAGGACGGAGGAGTGATCCAGCCTTAGATCAGGGGTATTTCTGAGCTTAAGGGGACCTCAGGGTGCCCTGTCTCATCAGGGGTGGAATGGAGGCCTGGCAGAGTTAAAGCCCTGGTCAGAGGGCTGGGGAGTGGGGAGCCCATCGGTTCCCTCCTGGTAAAGGAGAAGCCACCATGACTACGGTCCACGTGTGTGGCCCCCTGTCCTTCCTAAGAGCCTCTCACAGGTCATCCACACTCACCCCAAGATGTGGGAAGTTGTTTCCAGGCCATGGAAGCCAAGTGACGGTCCACAGGTCCAGGAACCTCCGGACGCTGCCATCCCGGCCCTCGGGAGGAGGACTCGCCAAGTCGCACCCCTGGCCACGGCCCTCAGCTCGGAAAGGGCTGCAGCTGGGCCCGGATGCGGGGCCTCCCAGCCCGGGGACCCTCAGCCCCAGTTAGGCGAGAGGAAGGCTCGAGGGTGCCCTGCCGCCCTCCTCAGCGCACGTTTCTAGGCTTCAGTTTTCCCAGAAGTCATCGTTTCCTTCTTCCTTTTTTGACTGCTGGCCAGAATAAAGAAGAAAGTGATGCTTTCGAGCACTGACCCGGCCTCGTGCGCGGGGGCAGCTTTGATGGCTGGGCTTCAACTGGTGGGGAGGGGACGCAGGACAGGGCGGTGCTGTCGGCTCTGACCCCACACGTCACCCCTCTCTGGGGGCCTGCCCTGCCGCCACTGCCCTCTTTCTGAAGGTACTTCTCATACTTTGTGTTGATCAGCCCCCGATGGCGGTCCCATCACTGTCGGCCCCTGTCCGGGCGCGAGGCCCCACTTTCCCACCGTGACCAGCAGAGAGCGCTCGGACTCCACTCAGGGGAGTTTCTCCTGCCAGCCCGGCCGCGCCTCGCGATGCTGGATCCCGGGCAACTTTCTGGGCGAGCAGGCTGAACCGGAGGCACGGTGCCACCCTGAGCCGCAAGTCCGCAGCCCAGCCCTCTGCTCCCAGCCGCCTCCTGCACTCGGCGCTTCGGCTGCCCGGAAGTCCCCGCGAGAAGCGGCGCGGCCGCAGGCGCCGCCCCGGGAAGGTAAGAGCCGGGGCCGGCCGGGGAGCCGGAGCGCGGCCGCGGAAGGGGCGGCGGCCGCCCGGTGCTGGCAGCGATGGGGCCCTGACCCGCAGAGCCCCGGGCTCGGGAAGGTTGGCTGTGCCCGCCCGCGCAGGCCACGGAGTCACACCACCAGCAGCAAAAGGGGGAGAGGTCAGGGCCAGCTCCACCCGGTGGCCCCGTGCTGACGGCAACGCTTTGGGGCTCTTTCTGAAACAGCCCCCCCCCCCGCCACCTTCCACGCCGCCGCCTCTGCCCAGGCTCCTGCTTTCTCGGCCCGTGTGTGGCCTGCCTGTTGGGTCTGGCTGGAGGGTTTCGGCTGGGATTCTGATGACTTGGACCCGCAGGGTGACAGACGCGGACCCGGGGCCCAAAGCTCCTTCCAAAGATATCGGGTTTGTTTTGCTGCCTTTTGGTTGCCAGGCTCAGAAAGGGAAGCCTTGAGCCTTCCTGGGGGTCTGGGGAGAGGGAGTTTCCCGACTGGGCTGAGGCTTGGCGTCCAGTGGAAAGGGCATCACCCTCCCCTGGGAGCAAACACCCAGGCCCTCGCTGGGACGTGGAAGTTTCCACCCAGGAACCGGTTCGGTTGTACGGGGGAATTCCTTGGGTTTTCGGCATAATATTTCTTCGAATTTATCTTTTCAGATTTCTTGAGCCTCTTATTTAAACCAGTTTCCCCCTTCTGGAAGCATAGCTGCCCTCATCCTGAAAACCAAAGACACCCATTGAAAACGCCACCTTCATGCAGTTTCCCTGTCTTCTTGGTGGGCCCAGAGCTTGTTTATAGAATGTGAATTACTGTCGGTTTCCTTCTTCCTTTGAGAAAATCAGGCTCAGCCAAGAAAAGCCAAGATGATTACCTCCAAACACGGGCTTCCTGTGTTCCCCCTGGGGGTGATTTTCACCAGGTTGGGACGAAGCCTGCATGGCTTCTGGCGCCCCGCTCGCTCGAGGGTCTTTACAGGTGGGTGTCTCCAGTTTACCTCCAGGCCAGCACAGGGCTCGCCCGTCTCACCACTACGTCTTGCTGGATGTGCTACCTCAGCAAGGAGCAAATGTGAGCCGCCTCTGAATTCCAATAGAAGATGTGCTGTGCCGGCCTCCCAGCCCCACCGCAGCGGGCTGGGTCTCCATGAGATCCTAGGTGGGGGCTGGCGAACGTTCTCTGTAAAGAGCCAGATAGTACGTACTTCAGGCTCTGTGGGCTGCGTGGTCCCTGATGCAGCTTCTCGGAGCCGTGGGAGCCTGCAGGCCCCCCCGGGACAGCAGGCAGGGCAATGAGCCAGCCTGGGGGTGGGGCGGGGGGAGTAAAGCTTCCAGGAGAAACTTGCTGATGGAAGCTGAGTTACAGATTTTATAGAATTTTCACATATGGACTATTCTTCTTTAGCTGTTATATTTTCAACCATTTAAAATGTAAAACCCGATCTCAGCTTGTTGTGGGCTGTATAAAAACGGGCCAGATTTGTCCCTGGGGCCATGGTTGGCCGGTAAGAAACTATGAAGGTCACTTCGCTGGACCTCTCAGCCCCCTTGAGTGGATGGTTCTTTCACAAGGATGGACTGGACCGGCCCCTTTTCTGAGTCATTGGGGCACCCAGATGCTCCCCCCCCGCCCCCCAGCCCTGGAGCTGGCTCACAGGCAGGCACTCTGTTGCTTTCTTGCCAAATCTTGCAACCAGCCGGCATTCTTTGCATGTCAGCCCAGTATTTCCCATGTGGATGTGATGCTGACAGCAAAGGGTCTCCACCAGGAGAGGATGGGGCTGCCTCCCTCCCCCTCGTGCTTTGTCCCATCACCACCCCTGATGGATCCGAAGTGGGCACTCTCCGTGACGTTTCTTCTGGCACGTATCTGGGGCAACCTGGAGGAAGAAAACGGGAGTTGCAGATGACAGGATGGGACGGGGATCCTGCCACAGAACAGGCATGGCACAAAGTCTCTGTAACTTCTTTAATTATTCAAACAACAGAGCACAAAGATAACAGTTTCAAGTACATTCTGGTACGCGTGTTTGACAGGAATAGATATGCAATTAGTCACGAGGGAGGCCGGCAGCAACACCACGCACGCTTGGCACAAACTCCTGGTCCTGTGAGCCCTGAAGACGGAGAAGTGGGCCCTCGTCCGGCAGCAGTGCTGCACCTGCCCGATGCCCTGCACTTCGTTTCTCTACGCGGAGGACGTTAAAAAGAGAATTCTCACTATAAAGCTGCGAAGGGTCTTAAAAGGTGGGGGGGTGGGGGGGGGGAGGGGGGAAGAAACAGGCGAGGGTGCCACCACCTTGCCCGGCCAGGAGGGGGCGCTGCCAGGGACCTTCGGGCCGGGCCAACACCTGACCTCTCTCTCCGACCGCTAACTAGTCCAGTGGATCAGCCTGGCCAGAGCTGCTGGTGTGCTTCGTGCTCCTGGTTTGACTTAACGCTCAGACCTGAACAGTCATCAGAACAGAAACCACCAACCTTACCAGGGATCGTACCCTGCTGACCACGTCGGAGACCAAGGAGAACCAGGGACCACTCCTGCCCGGAGGGCGAGCTCTGGCCCCAGCACCACCCGTCGGGGCCCTCGGCCTCCTGGAGAGCCACATCTCGCCAGACCTCAGCACAGAAGCCCCACAGGGACCTGAGCCCTAGCCTCAGAAGCAGCTTCTCCAGACCCTGACCAGGTGGGACTGAGACCGGCCCGAGGCCGTCGAGCTCAATTCTGTGCCTCTAAACCCAGGCCCGCCTCCAGACATCTTTAATCTTCTGAGAGGCCCTGAGGCCACACGGCCCCCACCTTTCCAAAGCTCAGCCTGCAGAGGCATTTGGGCCCAGAGCGCAAAGCGGGACAGCAGCCTTCACCAAACCAAAGCCCTCCGAGTGACCGACCAGGGTGGCTGAGCCTGTGACACAGCATCCGGCACAGAGGACCTGTCCCCCCGGCCCTGCTGACACAGGGCACTGGCCCCAGGGCGCCCGCAGAAGGAGGACCACGACCTAGGGACAAACGTCCTCACCTGACAACCACTCAAGACCGACAACTTGGAGACACCAGCGTGGCCCGAGGACCCCGGCACCCTGAGGCTCTAGTGGGTGTGACGGGAGAGGAGGGAAGGCCGGGGTCCGCACAGAGCAGGCAGGGAGCGCGTCCTCCTGCAGATCGTCAACACCTGGCCCTCTCCTTGGGGACCCCTCTGAAAGGGGCACCCCAGGACTTCAGAAAGCGGTTAAGAACCTC
The DNA here is from genome assembly GCF_026419965.1 of Kogia breviceps. Lineage (NCBI taxonomy): Eukaryota > Metazoa > Chordata > Mammalia > Artiodactyla > Physeteridae > Kogia > Kogia breviceps. Next base: position 2,643,763 of record NC_081318.1, on the reverse strand, counting down.
CTCCCTGCAAGGCCAGGGGGACAGTGCGCCCAACCTGGGTCAACCAAGTGGAGGGAACAGAGTCGGCCAACAATGACACGGGGCCTGGAGAGGAAGTTCTGGGTGACTTCCCCAGGCCATCTCCTCCAGGCAGCCACTAAGGCTGTGCGGTTAGGCTGGGGGAGGTGAGGGCAGGAGGGCACCCAGCACGGCACCGCCATCCTTTGAGTAGAGAGACTTTCACACAATAAATACAAACAGAGCTGAGGTTTCTCCAGTGACGAAAACAAACAAGCCGATTCGGTTACCTACGTAAGTGGATCTGAATTCACAGTATAAGCAACACATCTAAATATAATACTGGGAACTCCTGTCAGCACTAGGTTTCCCAAACAAAGAAGCCAAAAAAAAGGAAAGAAAACGGGCTGCAACAGGAATTCTTAGTTATTATATACTAACCAGGCTGTGCGTGGCACATTTTATTTCTATAAAACTATTACAAAATATTCAAAAATACATTTTAGTAAATTTACAGCAGTTATTTCTCAATTTATTAATGCAAAAACATCCTTTGTTTTTCTCTGTACAAACTACAGGCTCCATCCTTGTGGGATCATCACTATGTGCGCTTTTAAAAAATATTATTTTCTAATAAATTCTTTGAAGTTAAAAATAACAGAGTTCTTCCAGTTTGTCCAAGAAAAAAAAAAGTGTATGTGTGTGTGTGTGAGTGTGTAACAGTCTTGACTGCCAAGAATGTGGCCAAAATGGTGATGACAAATATTAAACCGAGAAGATGAAACAGGAGATGGCTGTTACACTGGAAACTAGTTAAATTAAAATAATATATTTTCATATTTTACACTATTTCAAAAATGAAATGTAATTCAGTTAAGTATTGATCTCTCAAAAATCTAATTTACAATTCTGTGTATAAAAATATAATTTGTGGACCCCCATGAAGCATGTTTTAGTTTACACTTGCTGAAAAGCAGGAGCGTTGCACACGAGGAATGGAGAGGACAGAATGTTGCTTTCTGAATGCCAGGACGAGGGACATGTAGAAAAATAGACTCTGAGCGGGTCGCTTGGCCTCACAAAATAATCTTTCCCCCTGTGAGTACAGTTCACATGATAATAAATTATCCAAGAAACAAACTATTTAAGGCTCTTGAAGGTCCGGTTCATATTATTTTAAAACATCTATTCATACCAAACAAATAAATAGCCAGGAGAGGTGAAAAAATAACCAAAATTAAACAGGAATCAAAAAATTCAAAAATATATATATATAAACTAAACACAACAACAGAATTTCTCGGGGTCTTTGATTCCTTATAGTCTACTTTGGACTGTCCTACTTTATTATTATTATTAATTATTATTATAATTAAAGTCTCATTTCGTGCGCTTTTTCCGTGTGTCGTTTGCGGTATCTCGCCCCTCCCCCCCGCCCGCCCCGCCCCCTCCCGGTGCCCTCCCCGGCCCCCTGGCCTTCAGCTGGACTTGACCGCCATGCCGAGCGGGTGCAAGGCCTCGCTGTCCAACAGCCAGGTGCCTATTTGGTAGAGCAGCTGCGAGTACCAGTGGATGCCCGAGGCGCCTGGTGCGTCGGTCGCACCTGGCGCGGGCGTGGGCACGCGGCCGCCGCCCCCGCCCCCGCCGCGGTCCGTGCGTGAGGGCGCCAGCGCGGCCAGGAGCGCGTGCGCCAGGCGGTAGGGCGCGAAGGCCCGGTGCGCCCAGTTGTGCTCCTCTATGACCGCGTAGCACGACGCCAGCACCCGGTTGATGAGGATGGTGCCCTGCGCCGTCAGCGGCGCGTACGCGCCCGTGCTCTCCTCGCGCAGCGTCACGCTGTGCACGGCGGCCGGCAGGAGCCGCCGATCCCCGCCGCGCTCGGCCACCACGTACACGTGCTGGCCAGGGCGCACGCTGCTGGCGAAGAGCGCCCGGCGCTCCGGCGCGCCCCCAGGCGGCCGCCCGGCGCCCGACAGCGCCTCGGGCTCCCGGACGGCCGAGCCGTTGTGCGGCGCCACAAAGAGCAGGTGCGCGGCGGTGAGCAGCAAGCGCTCGCGAGGCTCCCGGGTCTCGATCGCGTAGAAGACCTTCTTGGCGCCGTGGTCGCGGTCCAGGAAGGTGAGGAAGTCGCTGTAGAGCAGCCGGCCCTCGTCGTCGGCCGCCAGCACGCGGTCCCCGGGGCGCAGGTCCTTCACCAGCTTGGTGCCGCCCTGCTCCAGGTGCACCGTGGCCGAGCCCGGGAAGCAGCCGCCCGATTTGGCCGCCACCGAGTTCTCTGCGGGGGAAGAGAAGGGAGAGAAGAGGAGACAGGGCGGTGAGTCCCGAGAGGAAGACGCGACTGGGAAGGGGGGCGCACGCTTGGTGTCCCGCGCGCCCAGACCGAGAAAGCGCGTGGCTCCGGGGAGAGATGCCAGGCTGGTCCCGCGCGGACCTCCCTCCCCCCGATCCCCACCGCCTCGGTGACCAAATTCAGGTGCAGACGCATTCCTTAACGACTCTCTTGGGATTGGACTGGCGGTGACAAAGGTCGATTGGCGTCTCCGGCGGGAGGCCGGTTACACAACTTCCCTTTCGCCTCCCCCGCCCCCTCCCCCGCCGGCTCAGCACACACCCAACCTCGCCACGAATTCAGAGGGTATTTGCTCTCCACTTGGATTCCTCAGGAAGCCTCCTTGAGCTCACCCGGGCGCCGGGGCGCACCTTCCTTTGCTCCCGCCTCCGGCGCGGGGCGCGGCGTCCCCTCGTGCGCCCCGCACCCGGGCTGCGCGGCGGGGACCCTCGGCCGCTCCCCGCGCCCCCCGCCCCCGCCCCCAGCGCCCAGCGGGGGGCCTTGGTGTCGGCTGGTTGGTGTCGGCCGGTTGGGGGCGAGGGCGGGGCTGAAAAATAGCTGTAGTAGTTGTAGCAACTGGACAAACATTCCAGAGAATTGGCCGAGGTGTGAAAATCCGGGGCTTGTGTGGATCTTCTAATTAAAATCCAATAAAGGGCTCGCCATTGTCATTGTAATTTCTGCAACAAATGGGAGGCGCTCTTGGAAGAGGGGCTCCTTCCATCCCCCCCCACCCCTTCTCGGCTCCCTCTCTCTCCAGCTCTGGGCCGCCCCCTCCCTATTTGCTCAGGTGCAACCCCCCCCGCCGCACCCCCGGCGATTCACACGCGGGCTCTCCAGAAGCCCGGGCCTCACAAGCACTATTTGCACAGCCAGGCCTCTCTTCCAAGCACTCGAGATGTGTATTTGAATTTTAAATGGCGGGGCCTGCTCCGAGCTCTGGAAGCGCCGGGTTCTCAAGGCCCCTTGACTACCCGCTTTCTCCGGCCTCTGTCGCTCTCTGAGGCTCACTGTCCCGAGGACAATAATCGGAGTCGGGCGGCGCGCAGGGGGCCGTGGAGGAGGGGCGGGGACGTCCCCGTCTTCTTTGCATTCCAATCTCCGGGATCCTGCTTTTTGCAAATAGAGATCGCGAGAAAGAATCTTCCTGCTGGAATTACTGAGGGCTTTTAATCTTCTCATCGTTTTCTCCGGCATGAAGTGCGGGCCCGGCCTTTGGAGGCCCGACATAGCCGCCCGGAATGCGCCCGGGACGCAGGCGAGCCCGAGGCGTCGAGTCGCACGACCCTGCTTGACACGCACCGCCCCGCGCCCGGCCCGTGTGCGCGGAATGCCAATGAGCGGCTCTGCGCGCCCGGCCCGGCTCCCCCGGCGGGGTCCCGGGCCGGACGACCGCTGCGCACTTGCGAGGAGACCTCGAGGGACCCCCGCCAGGGGGACCCCGCGGACAGGGGTGGCCCGGAGGGGGCCGCGCGCCGCGCCGCCATTTAGGAGCCCCGCGAAGTCGGGGCGCGCCTCCCAGCCCTGCTGGCGTCTGAGACCCTTTCCCGGGCTCTAAGCCCAGACCTTCTCCCCCAGCCTTCCACACCTTTTCTTTCTGTTGTTACAGGAGGCCACTATTTTCCTTAATTCCAAAGTGTGCCTCGACACTTTCAAAGTGTTTTTCTACTAACATACGCTATCAAAATACAGTTTAGGAGACAAACAGGCGAAACCGGGGGTGGGGGCAGACGCAGTTTCTCCGAAATTCACTGTGAATTGTCTTGCTAAATGCGCCGGCTTCTGCCGAGAGTTGGAGAGACCTGCTTCAGTGGAGTTGGGGCCTGTGCGCGCGCCCCCGCGCGCGCGCCTTCCTTCCGGAGCTGTTCCTCTCCAGCAACAGCGTGTGGCGTTGCAGGCCCAGGGAAGTCAGCCTCACGCAGCAGGGCGGGGGCTCCAGCTGCAGGCTTGGCTTTCCTGGCCCTGCCTGTGGCTCAGGGCAGCCCAGCTGGTTTCTAATAAGGACGGATGCTTCTGGGCTTGCGGCCTCCAGATGTTGGAAGTGGTAACTACCGGCTTTATTACCTCCCATCAGGCCTCTTCCCAAAGGCCGAGTGACTTAAGTTAGTTCAGAATCCACAGGCGCTCACGGGGGAAGGGAGTGGACCGGGGCTTCCACCCCGGGCAGAACCTCCTGTGCCGGGCGCGGGCCGGTGGCGAGTGGGGAGTGGTTCATTCTTAAGCTCTATTGAGACAGAGGCTCTGGGCCAGAGCTGGCCGACTGGGGGCAGGGCTGCAGTCTCTCGCCAGGACAGTCCCCCCCGCCCCACCATCTTTCCTTTCTGTCTCTGCCACCTGCAGCGGGGACTCCGGAAACAGGGGTGGGGGAAGGCTCGAGAGATCAGATGCCCTCCGCATCTGGGCTCAGAGAACGTGGGCCTCTGTGGCCTCAAAGGTAGGGACAGCTCCCGGCTGGGGACTGGGACAGGCCTCACGGAGTCTGTTCCCGCCACAGAAACACCAGTCATCACCCAATCCCCTCCCTCCTGCCCCCTCCTCCCCACTTTCCTCTTTCCCGTGAGCCGGGCTTTGGGGCGCAGATCTGGAGCTGCTGGGGGGTGCTGTCGGCATGGGTGGGCCGTCCCCGCCCCGCCCCGCCCCGCCCCCTCACCTGCTTTCACCGAGCAGTGGATGTGCGCTTTGGACTCGTAGTAGACCCAGTCGAAGCCGGCCTCCACGGCCAGGCGCGCCAGCATGCCGTACTTGCTGCGGTCGCGGTCCGAGGTGGTGATGTCCACCGCACGGCCCTCGTAGTGCAGCGACTCTTCCGAGTGGTGGCCGTCCTCGTCCCAGCCCTCTGTCACCCGCAGCTTCACTCCTGGCCACTGGTTCATCACGGAGATGGCTAAGGCGTTCAACTTGTCCTTGCACCGCTGTGGAGAGAAGGGGGGCACCCAGCGCCCGTGAGCGTCCGGGCCTGCCCCAACCCTACCCCTGGGCTGCCCTGCCCAGCCCCCCAGGATGAGGGCTGTGCGCAGAAGTAGGGAGCTAAGGCCAGGCCTGGAACGGGCCGGCCTGTTCCGGAGAGGGGGAGCTCAGCTAGGAAGGAAGGGGTGGCATTATAGGAGGAGCAGTCCTCTCGGAGGCGACTTGAGCGCCTTTCTCCACACCTGAAATAGCAGAGCCCCTGTTAACGGCCCGAGAAGCAGATGAAATGTCTGTCTTCGAAATAAGTAAACGGCGTGGTTTGGGACAGTGGCTGCAGACGCCTCCAGGAGCGCCCTAGGCTATATGGCCCGTGTCCTCCTCCACGATGCCCTCACGCCCCTGCCCTCTTCTGTGGCCCCATCGCTCCACACCTGTGCAAGGCTCCACCCAACTCCCTGGACAAACTCCCGCTCAGGAGGCGGGAGAGAGGCCCCGGGGTGCAACTTAGCCGTAGCAAGAAAAGTACACGGTATACTTCTTACAGAGTTAAAAGCCTTGCCTTATCTCTGCCCTGCGCCTATCTGAGGTGAGAATTAAGGCAAAGGTAGAGAGGGTGGTGGGACCCTGATAGCAGCCGAAGGGGTGGGGGAACCAGAAGTGAAAGGCAACCAGGTGAGTTATAATTTTCAATAAGACCAGGGCCGGATGACAAACATTCTTTATCTGGACAGCCACATTCCTTTTCCCCGTGGAACTCTTTTCTCCCGGCTTTTCTGTGGTCTGATTGTGTCTCTTGTTTTCCTTAACCTGTTCCCTCCCCCCCTCTTGTTTTCTTGGCCTGCGCAGAATGGTGTCCTGCAAGTTTGAAGAGCCAACTTAAGAGGTGGAGGGTGGGGGGAGGGGAGCCAGAGAGGCCTGGGGCCTCTGAGCTCTTGCCTTAGGGAGGCTTCTTCTGGAAACCAGCCTTGGGGTTCCCCGCGCCCTCCCACAAGGAAGCTGCCAGTAGGAGTAAAGAAGCAGCGAATAGGCGGGACTCAAGCCAGGGTAAAGCTGTGGGAGTGTTCCCATATAATTCTCGGGTCCCATTCAGACAAGGATGCAAGAAAGAGTTGAATCACGTGCATGTTTGTGTGGACAGTAACTCACTGGACGTTTCTACTGCGGCGGGTGCGGGGTCGAAAAAAGGGGAGGTGGTGACAAAATCATGATGGGGGCATCCCCCAGAGAGGGAGACTCCGGAGGGATAGGGGACAATTCCAAGTTGACTTCTGCAGAGGGTAGGGCTGATATCCGGGCGGGGACCCCGGTTACCGAGATGACCAGCCGGCCCCAGCAAGGACCCTATTATAGCCTGGGGGAACTCTTCCTTACAGAGCGCGGGGGAGGCGGAGGGCTCCTGCAAGGGCCGCTGCCGCGTTTTAAGGGGATGCGACCGATTGCGCGACAGGAAAAGACCTGTGTAGTTGTCAGCAGTAAAAACCAGTATGTCGTTGTAGAGTTAGACATACAGCAAGTGTGTGTGTGTGTGTGTGTGTGTGTGCGCGTGTGTGTGCACGCGCGCGCGCGCGCGCGCGGTGGAGGGAAGGCAGAAGGCTAGGGGGCGGTCCTGGTAACAGGTCAGCGCTTGCAGGTTTCTAGGCCCGCCAACAGTTTTCTTAAAAAAAAAAAAAAAAAAAAGTCAGAAGGACAGAGTTTGAGTGAGGTCATCTTGAGGATTGAATGCGTTTTACATGAAAATCAATCAGTAAACCAGGGTCAGTTTGGAGCCGGGATGTGGAACCGGCTGCGCAGGCGCACACCACCGACGCGCACACGCAGACACTCGCTTCCCGAGCCCCCATCGCAGCCCAGCTCCCTGCTTTCGGGGGGCAGATGAAGCTTTCAGTGGCTTCCCCCGGGGCCGCTGGCGAGGGGCAGAGCAGGAAGGGGAGCACGCGTACCATCCCCCAGGGTTCTGAGCTGCGCCACTCGGGCGAGAGGTGGAGACCCCAGGCGAGGAGCGCAGGGCCGAGGCAGGCCCGGGCTCCGCCAGGCGCAGCGCGGCCTCGGCCCGCGGCTGCAGGAGTGTCTGCGCCCCGGCCGGGCTGGATCGTCGCGGGCAGCGCCGGGAAGCCCGGGCCGGTGATCAATTCACTGGGTCGTGTGCCGCGAATCAAGCCCGCCTCTGTGCAGCCACCGTGAAGCCCACAGGGGCCGACGGGCCCGGCTTTGTGTCGGCGGAGGCCAAGTTGTTCCCCACGCCTGAGCTCCCGCCACCTCCCCAGTCTGCGCAGCCGCTCCGCGCCCGGGAGCCGAGCAGGGACTGTCACCGCCGACGCCCACGGGCTTCCCCAGCGCGGGGGAGGGGGCGTCCCGACTTCAGAAGGGTCCCCTCGGGTCCCCGCACACACCTCTCCGCCGCTCCTCCTCCCCCCCTCCGGAAAACCAGGCCCCTCCCTTCAAACCCGCACCTGAGCGCCGCTCCCCGGGGCCGCCACGCACCCGGAAATCTGCCCAACGTGGCGCCTCGGGCCGGTCCCCCGCGCAGCCCTCAGGCCGGCCCCTCGAGGCCTCCTGCCCCCTCGGAGCCCCTCGGCACCGCGGCCTGCGGGGAGAGTGTGTCTGTCTGCGCTTCCCCCTCTCAGAGTTAATATTAACCAGGGGCTCATGCGTTCCTGAACTGCTCTGAAAGTTCCACTGGGGACGATCTTGCCATGGTTGAGGGACTTGGGCGGCAGTCACATTAGGGAGACAGAGACACGCAGAGACGGGGGAGGAGGGACACGCACCCGAGAGCAGAGTCTAGGTGGTTCTCTTAAGCGGGGGGCCGGCGGGGGAGCAGGTGCCCCAGGAGCCCGGGAGGCGTTGCCGCTTCCCCTTCCCCCGGCCCTGCCCTCACCTCCCAGGTCCCCCGCCTTCCCCACTTTAACTCTTAGGACCAGGGACGCAGAAAGGACGGGGAAGGGGTAAAGCAGGGGGCGCCTTTCAGGCCACCCCCCCTCCCCAGCCTCCAGGTTTTTAGGGCACGTTTCGGGGGCCCGTGGTACACGCCTGGCCTGGCTCTCCCCACTCCACCCCACCCCACCCCGACGTCGGCTGCCCCTCCCCCCTCCTTTTGTGCTGGGAACGGGAATAGCCACTGCCCAGGGAAAAAAAGTATTTGTTTTCGTTTCGTTCGTCTGAGGGAAGTTGACAGAAGGTCAGAAGTTCAAATGCTGCCAGCGCATGCTGCGGCCAGAGCGGCCGGGCGCCGGGCCGCACGGCTGTAGGTCCCGGAGGGGCGGCCGGGGGCGGCGGGGCGAGGGAGCCGGCGGGGGGCTCGGGCCGGGCGCCCAGGCCCGCAAGGCGCCTCCGTCCTGGAACCGGCTTCTCCCACCTGCCCGGGCCCGCTGGGCCCGCCCGCGCCGCCTCGCCAGCCGGGCCGTCGGAGCGCCGCCGGGAGCCCTGGCCGAGCCCGCGCTCGGGCGCGTGGAGGGGCCGGCGGGCGGCCGCAGCCCAGCCCCGCGCGCACTGAAACCCGAGCCGCGAGATCGATAACCCGGGAGTAAGTGGAGCCGAGATGCGTCTGCCCGGGTGCGCGTCTCCGCGCGCTCGCACTTGTAGGCGGGGCGGCGAGGCCCGGGGCCCCGGGCAGGGCGCGGGCCGGGACCCGCTCCCTCCCGCGTCGGCGCGGCGCGGACCGCGGCGGCCGCTGAGCCCTCCGGCTCGGGGACCGCCGGCGTCCCCGCCCCCGCCGCCTCGCGCGGGCCTCGCGCCCCTCTCCCCGGTGCCGAGGGATCCCGGGAAGGCCCCTGCCCTCCCGCCGGGACCGAGGGTGACCGGGGGGGGGGTGGCTCGGAGCCCCAGACGAGCTGGAGAAGCGCCCGCAGCCGGCCGCACGCGCACGGCACCCCGCGGCCTGCGCAGAGTTAATTGCGGCTCGCGCTGCTCTTGGGCACAGGCGCGCGCGTCCACACTCGCGGTCCAGATTTAAGGTGGTCGGGAGCAGATGCGAGCGAGCCGGGGATGAGGACCCTCCCCTCCCCTCCCTCTCCGCCTCCGTCCGTCAGCTGGAGCCCGCTCCCCCGCCTGCCCCTGGCCTTCCCCGGCTCCGCAGCAAGGCCGGCCATCGGGCCTGGGAGCGGAGCGGCCGGGAGGTGTCTCCTCGGTCCCTCCCACCCCCAGCCTCCCCTGCACTTGCGCCCCGCCAGCGCCGCTCCGTCAGCTGCGGTGCGCTCCTGGCCCTAAAGGTAGGACTTGAATATTTTAATAGGGCAATAAAAAAGATGTTGACCTATATTTGCCAGGAAATCCATTTCTAGCTTCAGTTATACGTGCCTGGAGTTGCAGAAAGTCTGCCATTGACGTGCAGATGGGCAGCCAGAAGTCTCAAACGGAGGCGGAGAGGGAGAGAGGAATGCGTGTTTTGCTTTGGTTCTTCTTTCCAGCCCCCCCTCCTGCTAATATCTAGTCGCTCCTAATTTCCTATGCAAGCAGGTTGAAAACTAGCGTGATGCAATGCCAGTAAGTTCTAAGTCCCTCCCCTCAAGTACCGCGGGCTCGGGAGAATAAGAGGGCATCCTTAAAGAAATATCGATACATTCACACTCTGATGGGCACAGCTGCCAGCGATGGAATCGCAGTGGAGCTATGTGATACAGTCAGGGACCAGCCCAGCCGCCTCTGGAGCCCCGACCTTTTGTCAGCCCGGCCTCCTGGCTTTTCCAGTTGAGGGTCTTTGGTGGGGGGCAGCGGGGGGGGGGTAGCAGTGGTGGGAAAGAAAAACACATAGGAGAAGGGAAACGTATAAGCGCCGAGGCTACACTTGTACAGTGATCTGGACGCCACTCTATGTTTATGGGGGGGATGCTTGCCCCCTCCCTCCATTCCCACTCCCAACTTGGAAAGGACAGATGCCCCCAAAGTGAAGGTCTCCCCAAGTTACAAGGCAGAGCTGAGGCAGGATGGGAAGGCCATCCCAGCAGGACAGATCAAATCAGGGCCATGCAAGGACCACATCTCCTAGCGTCCTTATCCCCACCCCCCAGCCTAAACTTCTCCAGCTGGACCCTTCACCTCCATTCCCCTCCAGGAAGAGGAAGGGATGGTAGGCCGGCAGGTGGGTGGGGAAGGAGAGGGCAAAATCGGCTTTCTACCTGCCTGAAGAGCAAACAGACTGAACGGCATGGTTACACATAACCCCTTGGAAGCAACACATTCCACGCCCCGTGCTGGGTTTCTACCTGAGTCATCAGCCGGTCCGCTCCAGTGTTTTCTTCATCCTTAAATATGATGTCAGGGTTGTAATTGGGGGTGAGTTCCTTAAACCGCTCCGAGTTTCTCGTGATCTTCCCTTCATATCTTCCACTGGCCCCTAGGGTCTTCTCAGCCACGTTGGGGATGAACTGCTTGTAGGCTAAAGGGGTCAGTTTTTTGGGGTTCCGCCTCTTCCCAAATCCCCGGCCGGGTCCGCACGCCAGCCCCGAGCACATCAGCAGTGAGGAGACCAGCACCACCAGCAGACATCTCGCCAGCAGTAGCATCTCGTCCGTGGAGCCCAGGGACCTCAAGGCTGGCCCGAGCAGGTCTGAGTGCGCGAGGGTGCGGGTGTGCGAGCGTGTGTGCCCGTGCGCTCTCCCTCCCTCGCTCGCTCCGGCTGGCTGCTGGCGCCCTCGCTCTCTGCCTTGCTCTTTCTCTTCCTATATAACCTTGCCCGCCGCCGCTGCGGGGGACTCGCCACCGATCCCCACCCAGACGGGGGCTGGAACGGCAGGCTGCTGGCCGCTGATAACGGAACACATCGGAGTTGGGGCTCAAGACAGCAATCAAAAGACAAAAAGAGTCTGATTTTAAATGGTAGCAAGCCTGAGAGCTTGTGCGAGAGGCTGTCTTCAGTACTATATTATAGCTGGCAGGGGCGTATCTGATTGGCCAAAGCAGCATAGGCTTGTCTTCTGATGTTTAACCCTAAAAAAGACTAATTTTTTTTTCCTGTGGCTGCTTTATTTTTACCTGAAGGCTTCTAGGTAAAAGAGAAAAACATCTTTACTAAGACAAAGGTGAGAGGGAGAGAGGAGGCGCGTTGCTGAGGATAACATCAGCTACCCCCTGCCCGGGGCGCACCTCCTGTTCCCCCTTCACTTTCTCCAGAATGGTAGATGCTTCAGTTAAAACCAACTTAAGTTTTTAAAGGACAATCTAGACCCACCGCCCCCCACCCCATCAAGCTTCCATCACCAAACAAATAGTCTCTCAAATGTTTGAGGGGCAAAGCTGCCCAGGTCTTATCTAAATATTTTCTCAGAGACTTTATCACGCAGGCCAGGGCTCCCTGCAGTTGAAAGAAAGAGGGGCCTGTGCCCCCTCCCGAATATTCCAGTTGCCGCGACTGGCTGGGACTGTACGTAGGTAACGTAGTGCTATTTGAAGTGCTTTAAGCACCTCGAAAAACTTGAAAATACTGCTCCTTTATTGTGTTTCAATTAATGCATTATTTTCAACTCTCTGGAACTGGAATGGAGGATTGCTCAGGGGCTGGTGCAGGCTGAGCTGAGGGGACCTTGCGGCTGGCTGGGCCCCAGCGGGTCTGGGGGCTGCACCCCGGCTCAGAGGAGGGAGCCGGTGCTGGTGCCTGCGTGGTGGGCGGAGGCCCATTGTGCCTGGGGGCAGTGGCGAGTGGGCAAGGCTGTGCATACACACCACCCCCATGGTTCAATCGATCGGAGCAAAGTGCAGGCCAGGGGATGAGCTGGATGCGGAATTCAGCTTCCTTGCACATCATGCCGAGTGGGCTTTCCCTGGAGCTCGACAAGCCCACCCTCAGGGTCCTGGGGGCTGTAGCCCGAGTCGGGCAGGGCCCTGGGGATACAGTGTTCTGGTCAGAGAGGGGTGTGCAGAAGAGGGCCCGGTGCTCAGAGCCGGCAATGCTGGAGCCCCCAATTCCTGCACTTTGAGAAACAAACTAACTTTAAAAGTCTTACTTAAACCAGGGAAAGAGAACCGGAGATTCCCCCTTTCTGCAGAATATGCCCTCCTCCTTCTGGGCCCTTCGTGTCTCACTGTGACACAGCAGCTGCTCTGGAGCGGGGCGCAGAAGCGAGGGTTCTTCGTGTGGAGTGATCGGGGCGAGAGGCCCGGCGGCCACTCCGTGCAGTTAGGCGCTCTCCCTTGACCCCAGCCGGGCCGGGGGCAGCGCGAGAGGCCGGGTCGGTCCTCAGAACAATGGGACGCTTGCCACAGTCTGACAAACTTCCTCTAGGTGCGGGGAGCGCGGGAGGGGACATCGAAGGAGCCTGTAGCTGGGCCTTTGCAGACACTGAGCACCTCCAGGGCGCTGCTGGCCGGGAGTGCAACGCCACCCCGCCTTTTCTTTTCTCTGATTTGTGAAGCATCAACCCAGCTTCCTCAAGGCCTCGCAGTGGAACCGAGGCAGCAAGGTCACACCGTCCTGGAGCCAGGAGGGTGGGCCTGCTTGAAGTGGTCGCCACGCAGCAAGTGTTGTGACACCGCTGGCCATATGGGGGCTTTTGAGAAGCCGCCGGGCCAGCCTCCCGATTGCCCTCCCCCACGTGGCATCTCGCTCCAGTCCCTTCCCCTCTCCCCTCTTTTTTCCGCTCAGGCAAAGGCGAAGGGGCCGCAGCACCGGGTCTCAACCCCCTGGCTGGAGACCGGGGAGCCCATGTGGCCACAGCATGAGCAGGGATGCCCGCCCGAGATCTCGCAGGTGCCGGGAACCCCCCAGACCCGGAGCAAGGCTGGCGCTTCGGGTGCCAGAGCCTGAGCTTCAGAGAGCTCTGCGTGGCTCCGAGACTTGGGGGCTTGGCTCCCTCCAGGTGGGGAGCAGGCAGGACAGGTGGTGGGAGGTCCCCGGAAGTCAGGCCTCCTCGGCCCAGGGGGCCCAGGCTCAGGCCGAAGCCACCCCGAGAGCCTGTCAGGGCCGCCTGCCTGGGAGCTGGCCAATCCTCAAGAATGAAATAACGCTGGACCGTAAACCCACCACACTGACGCCCGAGGTGCCTGAATTCTGAGGGCCTGCTCCCTGTGGCGGGTGGGGCTGGGTTGGGATGGGGAATCAGGACACAGATCAGCTGTAGTTTGTGTTTATTGCCCTGGAAACAAGGGCATCAGCCGAGCCACCCCAGAAGCTGGGGTCTCACCCTCCCCCCACTTTCCCTTCCTTTCGTCCCGCCCCTCCCCACTTCCCAGACAGCAGACACTGTCCTCTTCCACCTCCAGACGCCAGATGGCTCCCTCTCTTTGCCTTTGCCCCTCCAGACAATCTGGGCCCCTCCCCGTGTGGGTCAGAGGTTCCAAACCCCAGCCTCTTCCTGACCTGGCCCGACATCCCAGGTAACCCGCAGGGGCCATTTCTAATTTGTCTGGGCTCTGCCCTTCTTTCCCATGGTCATCTGCCTTCCTCCCTCCATACCCCCTCCCCACCCCCACCCCTCCATCCCTCCCCACCCCCATCCCTCCATCCCTGCCCACCTCCATCCCCCATCCCTGCCCACCTCCATCCCTCCATCCCTCCATCCCCCCCCACCCCCATCCCTCCATCCCCCCCCACCCCCATCCCTCCATCCCTCCCCACCTCCATCCCCCATCCCTCCCCACCTCCATCCCTCCATCCCTCCCCACCTCCATCCCTCCATCCCTCCCCACCTCCATCCCTCCATCCCTCCCCACCTCCATCCCCCATTCCTGCCCACCTCCATCCCTCCATCCCTCCCCACCCCCATCCCTCCATCCCTCCATCCCTCCATCCCTCCATCCTTCCCCACCTCCATCCCTCCATCCCTCCCCACCCCCATCCCCCATCCCTGCCCACCCCCATCCCTCCCCACCTCCATCCCTCCATCCCTCCCCCACCTCCATCCCTCCATCCCTCCCCACCCCCATCCCTCCCCAGCATCCCTGTTGAGGACAGGTGGCTGCCCCTCTTCTGCCCCCACCCCCAGGAGGTGCCTCCCAGGCCCGGCCCCTGCCTTCCCACCAGCCCCCGCCGCTAGATGGCCTCCTCACTCTGCCTTCAGGCTCTGGGTCTGCAGGTTTGGGAACTATGTGCAGACCAGGTTGGGAGGGCCCTGAAAGCGGGGCCAGACAACTTGGTCCATCCTCCCCTGGTCCCCTCATCAGTTTTCGCAACCCCCCATTTCCCTTTTCCCAGCGTGGTACCCGCTGGGCCCTGCAGCTGGCGCTCTGGCCTCCCCATCGAAGCCGCTGCCCGCCACTCTCGTCCAGGGCTCGCCGGACTCCAGTCTCTGGGTTAGGGCTCTAGTCTTACACTCTCGCCCGTGCCCCCCACTTTGACTTCTCTTCCTGAATAATACTTGTCCTCGTTCTCTTTCCATCCAATCGTCCAGTTTCAGTTTCTTTCTGATTTTGTTCAGTTTTGGCAAACTGAATCTCTGCTGTTACGGTTCTCCTAGTGGTCGTCAGCCAGGCCCCCTCGGACTTTTGGAGGGGTGGGGTCCTTCAGCACTGCTCTCCTAACCCCATGTTCCTTGCTGACCCTGGACCTGGGGGATGACTCTCCGGCTTCCCAGAGGGGTCCAGGGAAGGCCCTGCTGTTCACCACCAGAGCCCTAACCCGGGTGCACAGCAGCTGCTGGCCGCCCTGCACGCAGGGCCCCGTAGAGCTGCAGCAGTGGCGGTGGCAGCTAGTGGCAGGAGGAACTGGTGGGGAGGCCCCTGGCTCCAGCTGTGCTGCCACGAGGGGCCAGCGGGGCAATGCCGTCCTCGCGGGCTGGCGCTTGCAGGGCAGCAATTCTCAGCAGAGCAGAGCGGAGAGAGGCACCCCCCCCCCCCCGCCAGGGGATGGACAGGCTGCCTGGAGCGCAGCAGGCCTGGGGGGAGGGGCTGGCCGTCTTCCAGGCCTCAGGCACTCTCTGAAGCAGGAGCACGGGTGGCATCGAGGCCCCTTCTATCCTGAGGACTTACGATTCCCTCCCTTACTTGGGGAGGGCCTGGTGGGCCCAAGCTGCTGCACAGCCGAGGGGATGCATGTGTCTCCAGGGGCCAGAGCCGGGTCGGGAGCGGCCCGGCTCGGACTCAGCCCTGCCTCTGGGGGCTGGGCGCTGCGGACGAGGTGCACCTGTCCGGGGAGTGAGGACTCCGGGCTGCATCTGCCTGTGTCCTGAGTCCGCCGGGCTGGTAGAGGCCCTGGCTGGCTGTCCCCGCCGCTCTGAAGGAGGGTAGGCGCGACCCTTCTTGGCAGGAAGCAGAGCACTTACATCATCTGGGCAAGTTCTGTGCAGACGTTTTCTCTTAAATAAAAAAGGGATGCAGTGCTGACACGCAGAAACAGAGGCCATTTCTCCACAGGAGCAGAGACAGCACAGGGGCTCGCCAGGCGGCGGCTTCGGTCTTTGCCCTCCGCTGTCCAGGGAGCATCCCCGACCTCAAGACTCCTGGGTCCCAGCAGCCGGGGCACCTCTGTGGCTCCAGGCCCACCCTCCTCCGCCCTCTCCCTCTCGGCCAGTCGCCCGACCGCTCCCGAGCCCTACTGCGCAGTGGCCGTCGATCCTGAGCCTCCACGTTGGCCTCGTGCAGCAGTCTCTGTGTGGCGGGCAACAGAGAGCCGGAGCCGGCCCTACGCCCCCGCTGGGACCGTCCCCCCCGGCCCCCTGGGTTTGTCCCTCGGATGCCTCGGCCCCTCCCTGGGGATGCACCTCTGGTGTGGGGTGGCTTCCCGGGGCCTTTTGGCCGTGCTGGGCACCAGCCACGTGTTGGGTTGGGGAGGCCCTGGGGGGGGGTCCCACTTGGCCAGGCAGCTTCCAGAAGGTGCATCCCCTCCCCCAGCCCCCTTCTTCGCTGTCGTGAAAGGGGGCGATGCCACATCCCTCTTAAGATGCACAACCAAGAGCAAGAAACACAGAGGCATCGGGCGGAGGGGGCCAGGCAGGGGCAGAGGAGGGGGCTCGGAAGCGGGGGCAGGCGCGCCAGGAGGTGGGATAGGGCGCAGAAGGGGAAACTGAGGTGCGAGCACACGTTCGGGCTTGACGACGTTAGCAAAGGCTGCTGGGACCTTAGCAGTTCGACAGAACCCGGACCCAACATTTGGGGGTGCTATAACGAGAACCCCTGGGAGGGTGGCCGGTGGCTCTGGCTGGGGGAAGTTTCCCGGGGAGACAGATGCCACGCCACGGGGCTCGGCCCTCTAGGGGCTGGGCTGGGAGGGGCAGGACGCTGTGGGTGAAGGAGGCGCCGTCCCCGGGGGTCCCGTGGCCCCTCACCCGGTGGAGGAGTACAGCACAGGGGCCTGGCTGATGGGGGTGCCCTCCGGTGTTTGCCAGGCTCCTCACCCACAGAGTGTCACTCGGTGAGAAGGGAAATCTCACCTGTGACTTTGGGTGATCGTATTTGCTTATTCGGTGCTTATACCTTTCTACCGTGCTCAGATAAAATTCAATTAATCAATGTACACAGCCCATTGCGCAGGTGAGGAGAACGAGGTACAGAGAGGTGAGATCTCCTGTCCGGACACTCGCAGAGGATGTGACAGAGGGTGGCCCTGCCCTAGAGGCAGGCTCAAGGTCTTTGCCGGGCTGATGCCAGCACAGATGAGCAGCAGGTGACTGTGCCCAAGGCCCCTTAGCAGTGAGTGGTCAGCATGGACCAGACTGATGACCTCTGTCTCCAAGCTCCGGGTTCTGCAGCCCTGAGTCCCAGGAGAGACACCCAGCAGCGCTGTGTTTCCAGGCTGGCCGTGGGGCTGGCCCCTGAGCTGTGGGCAGAAACGTGGGTTTCAGGTTAGGCATGCTCAAGGACATCGTTTCTGTGAATCCGCGAATTATTTGTTTATTTTTAAACATCTTTATTGGAGTACAATTGCTTTACAGTGTTGTGTTAGTTTCTGCTGCATCACAAAGTGAATCAGCTACATGTATACATACATCCCCATATCCCCTCCCTCTCGCGTCTCCCTCCCACCCTCCCCATCCCACCCCTCTAGGTGGTCAAAGAGCACCGAGCTGATCTCCCTGTGCTGTGCGGCTGCTTCCCACTAGCTCTCTGTTTTACGTCTGGTCACGTATATATGTCCAGGCCACGCTCTCACTTTGTCCCAGCTTGCCCTTCCCCCTCCCCGTGTCCTCAAGTCAATTCTCTATGTCTGCGTCTTTCCTTGAATTATTGATCTCTCAGATGACTGTGGAAGAGAACACAGTGCAGCATGAGAGAAACCTTTAAACAAGAGCAGCCTTCCTGGGCTGGCCTCTCTGTGAGATGTCTCTGTTTTAGGACTTGGGACCTTCACCTGGAGGGGACCACTGCTGCTGCAGGATGGCAGAGATTTTCCGACGCAGGACGTCCGAAGCCTGCCTCACC
This sequence comes from Kogia breviceps, assembly GCF_026419965.1. Classification (NCBI taxonomy): domain Eukaryota; kingdom Metazoa; phylum Chordata; class Mammalia; order Artiodactyla; family Physeteridae; genus Kogia; species Kogia breviceps. The sequence goes on along the minus strand of NC_081318.1, from coordinate 2,626,245 downwards.
TTCGGGTCCTCTGTTATCGTCACTCAGCGTTCTGTTCACCACGTGACAGCGTGTGGGTCCCCACGGCCTTTGATCAGCCCCGTCGGGGAGGGAGTGGTATCCAGCTTTTCGGGTTGTCCGTCTGCAGGATGGGGGGGGGGGCGGAGGTGGTCCGACACACGCCCATCACTGTGGCAGGATGCTGCGCCTTTCTTTCCCCTTTGCCAAGCGCAGCTTTTGCTGGTTTCAGTTTTATTTTTCAAACAGATTATTGTGATACATAGATCCAGGCAGACAACACGATTCCCCACAGCTAAGTCAGCCTGGTCCTCCTGTGGCCTCACAGCCGCCAGGGCAGGGTCCCATCATCTCGGGCGGGATGGAGCATCTGGAAGTCTCACCAATTGCCTTTTGCCTCTTGCTCTCTGAGTGTGTTTATTTTAGCACCGTTCTGTGCTCTGTCCTGGTTGTCCCGATGCGGACTAATTCCCCAGGGCTGCTGGAAAGAAGCGCCACAGACTGGGCCTTAAGACAACAGACAGGCACTATCTCACAGGCTGGAGGCCAGAGGCCTGAGCTCCAGGGATTGGCCGGGCCATGTGTCCCTGACGGCGCCAGGGAGGGGTGTCTCCCTCACCTTTCTCTTAGCCTCTGGTGTTGCCGCAGTCCTTGGCATCTTACGGCTTGTCGACACATCACTCCAGCCTCTGCCTCCACGGTCCCCTACCTGGCCGGACCCTCCCTGTGTGCCTGTGGTCTCTCCTCCTCTTAGAAAGACACCAGTCACTGGCTTGGGGCCCACCTTACACCAGTGTGTGGCCTCACCTTCACTAATTCCACCTGCAAAGACCCTAGTTTCCACTAAGGCCACACTTGCAGGCACCGGGTTGGTCTTGAACGAGTCTTTTTGGCCCCAGCTGAACCCACCACAGATGGATTAAACATTAGCTCTTCAGTAAGAGGCCACGTTCTCTCCAGCCCCTGCAGGTAAACTCTGGGTCAGGACGACCAAGACCTGGGACCTTGTTTCCTCCTGGGCTGAAAGGAGGTGATTAGGATCAGAGAGCTGTGATTCCTTTTGCTGTAACTTGTTGTGTGTGTCTCTCTCTCTCTCTCTTTTGTTTTTGCGGTACGCGGGCCTCTCACCGCTGTGGCCTCTCCCGTTGCGGAGCACAGGCTCCGGACGCGCAGGCGCAGCGGCCACGGCTCACGGGCCCAGCCGCTCCGCGGCACGTGGGATCCTCCCGGACAGGGGCACGAACCCGTGTCCCCTGCATCGGCAGGCGGACTCTCAACCACTGCGCCACTAGGGAAGCCCTGTTGTCTCTTGTTTGTAGGGCAGGAGCTGCATCACCGACGGTGCTCTACCCGAGTCAATGGTATCATGCAAACTTCTCGTGTGCAGCACGTGTTTGCAGATCTCGCTGGAGCCCCTGGCAGCCCTGGGGGTGGGCGAGGAGGGGAGCATCGTGCTCCTGTCACAGGTGAGGCGACAGAGGCCACAGGGCTCCCTACCAAGAGCTGGCATCCGATCTGGGCATCTCCCCCCCTCCCCAGAGCTGCAGCCCATGGTTCTGGGGTCTGTAATCATACATGTCTCTTTTGATTAACTTAGACGGGGCAGATTCCAGACTTATTACTCTCCTGCATTTCTGTCCGCTGCATGTGGGTCACCCACGCCGTCCCCGCAGGACCCGCGGTCGGTCCGTGACGCAGCCAGGGAACCTCTCCATCATTTTCGCTCTCTAGCTCGGCGTCCACCCTCGGGGCCAGCTGTGGCCTCTTACCCTCCATGGAGTCCGTCCATCTCCCCACATCTCAACCTGTGGGCCCCGGACGCCAGTGTGTCCTGCGCTTAGAGTCAAGCTGACGGCCTCCGTGTCACTGCTCACATGCGTATTTAACTATGAGGGTTGTTACTTGCCTTTCGTCACCGGGGTCGCTATTTGTATCCTCAACACGTTTGCTAATTTCCAGAAGAGCCTTCAGGGTGTGAGTCTTATTCATCTCTGTAAGTCCCGCAGCTTCGGCGCAGAAGATGCTCAATAAATATTTGTCGATTGACAGATGTTTCTTATTAATTAGCCAGTTAAACTGGTGACATGCTGTGATATGCACTCTGGTGGATGCTGCTTAAAAAGAAACCCAACAAAACAAAGCAAGGAAACAAATAATAGCAACAGAAATCTCAAATATCAAGTTCAGGCTCCAGGTACTTCTTTCCTGCTGGAGAGGCTCTGGGGACCTCGGTCTTCGTTTGCCGTGACCTCGGAGTTGGCCTCAGAGGGGCCGAGGGCTGGAGGTTCTCCTCCTGTTCCAACGTGTTGTCCTTTGAGCCCAGGGTTCTGACAGGAGCAGCCAGAGGGCCTGGGGGTGTGGCCCGAGTACAGGCCATGTCTCTGCAGCCAGTAGGACTGAGCTGGGGCTGGACCCTCTCTGACGCCCACTGTCTGTGCCTCTGAGTGTATGTTTCCCCATCTGTGGAATGGGGCTAATGCTTGGGTTGTAGGGTTCGCTCAGTAAGTGACGGTGCGCGACACCGCCCAGCTGGTGCCTGCCCGACGTGGGCTCCGAGCTGAACAAGAGCCGTTTCGCGGTTAGACCGACGGACGTGGCTGTGAGATCCTTGTTGCGCGCAGCTGGGCGTCAAGTAATTCAACTGTTTTCCACAGAGTGGGCCGGCCCTGGGTCACTTCTTTAGTTGGACGAAAGGGACATTGGCTCAAACTGAGTCGACTTAAATAATCCTGCCTCCTGTTGAGGCTCATTTTCCCTGCCCCGTGCGTCTCCATCACTCTGAAAAAACCACCTCCCGGCGACTTTCCTGGCTGGTCCAGCAGTTGGGACTCGGCGCTTCCACTGCACGGGGCCCGGGTTCTATCCCTGGTCGGGGGACTACGCCTCTGTGTGGGCCGGTGGGGGCGTCTCAGAGGGCTGTCCCGGGTAAGGGTGTGTTTTCAGGGGGGCCTGTGACCCCCGCGGTGGCACTCCGGGGCGGGGGCGGCCCCAGGGCATTGCCTCCCTCTGACGGATGAGGAAGCTGAGGTCCAGAGAGAGCGGGTGCCGCTGCCCAAGGCCTCTTGCTCAGCCTGGGGCTTGGCCCGTCCGTCTTCCACTTCCCTGCCTTCAGCTCAGGTGTGGGGTGAGTTTGTGCTCAGCTGCCCTGGACTCCACTCTGTTAACCTTAAAGCTTCGGCGGCCAGAGTGTCTGGGGCCCGGGCCTTGCACCCCACTCTAGATAATTTCCCTTCCCATGTAAAGAGCCTTCTTTTGGCTTCTGCATTGACGCCTGCCCATGGCATCTGGGATGTCCCTACCAGCGGTTTATCCCGGGAGGGGGGAACCTCCTGATGGGTGTCTTCCCTTGAGAGCGCTCAACGCTGTTTGTTTCCACGGAGGGGAAGGCGAGGGGACGGCCTGGGGGAGGTGATGGGGTGGGGGGGCGAGGGCGTGATGCTAAGAGAAACCCAAAGGCATGAGATCAAGTCAAACCCAACACCGCTCCTCTTGGCCTTTTCAGTGTGAGGGTGCCTCACCCCAAAGTACACAAACCAACAGACTGAATCCCGGCTCTCTGTTTGAGCAGCACCCAGACAAAGCCTGCCCTCTGGGCTCCTCCCTCAGGCCCCATCCCGCCATGGTAACCGCTGAATCCCCCGGGCCATGGGAGCAGGCCAAGTATGTGCCCGATTGTCCCGGATTCTCTTGTTTCCTCCCGTCGGTGGACGGCGCTGGATGTTGCGTACGTGTGTTCTTTCTCACCCTGATGTATTTATGCCCTGATTTTGTGGTGCTTTGTCTGGGGGGAGGGCGGAGGGGGCGGGGGGCGCTGGGGTGGCCGGGGACTCCTTTGTGTCAGATCGGTCAAGATTGTGCACCTTGGGCTCCTCAAGTGCCGCCGCCCGAAGGCTGGGAGAGCCGGCCCTCTGCAGGACGCAGGTCTTGATGCACTTGGAGGCACTTGTAAGGTTCCGTGCCAAGTGATCGCGTGGCGTTTGGCTTCTGCTCTTAAGGAAGGAGGTAGCGAGGCCTCAGACACCTTGGGCAACAGTTCTATACAGGAGGCAGTAAAACGTGTAATTAGGCGGAACCCAATAGGGCGCAGCGACTACTTTCACCTCTTCAGTCACATATCATTTCCCAGCAGTTTACTGTGCGTTTCAGTGAGGTCTGCCTTCTTACAATTCCCCGTGAACACAAAGCCACGGCAGGAGCGTGCTTTGCTGTTGAACACCACTGACTCACATCTCAGAGTGTCACGACAGGCACGGTGTAATCTCACCTGACGGAAGGGGACGGGCAGGTACGGGATCTTTCAAGGACAAGCCTGGAAAGCCCAGTGGTGGCCTGGACATTCTGTGAATTTCCAGGTTACAGACCCAGCTCTGGAGGAACCCTCGTTCTTAACGGTTCCCATTTAGTGTCAGGTAGCTCAGTCCCTTTAACAATGATGCAGCTTTGCCCAAATCTGCTGTGATAGGACAACTAATCCATCGGTCACCTTTCTTTGTGGAAATAATCAATTCTCATCAGTAATTGCTTTTGGGCAATAGTTCAATTCTGCTGTCATCGTTTGGCTCACAGCATCATAACATCATCTGGGTAGCTCTAAGGGCAATAGTACATGTTCAAGGCCACACGGTATTTATTCCTGTGCTCAACTATTAGGTTTAATATGCAGTGCATGTTTCCACGTTTTATCCTCTAGCCCCACCGTGCAGAGAAGACACGTGCGTAGGAGTCTGTGTCTTCAGAATGTCAAACATCTGAGCCTCTGGAATAGATCATCTTTCTTTTCTTAGTTTTCAGAGAGAGAGATTTAGTGCCAGGTAGACACAACCTGGGATTAGTGAAGGGGTTTTTCTGGGGAAGGATTTATAAGGTCTTAGAATCAGCGTAAGAGGAAGGATTGAGTGAAAAGAGCTGGCTTTAGGTCAGAGGCACACCAAGACTCTTCTGCAAAGAGATAGCTGGACCCGTAGCTACATGGCTGAGTCATGCTGGAAGGAAGGGAGCCAGTGCCAGCAGGTGTGGCTGTGAGCGGTGACTTGAGGATTACGGTCCTCCTCTTGCGCCACATGCTCCCAGAACGGGGGGCCCCTCTCCCTTCCCCGGTCTAGGTAAGCCTTACTAAGAAGTTTGGGCTCTTAGATCACTCAACTACGGGATTTTCTGTTGTCTAACTTGGCTTTATAGTTTCTCCAGCTGGAGGTTGAAATACCTAGTATGTCTTATTTACTCAATAATACATTCCTTAAGAAGTCAAATTAAAATGAGGCCTATCTGTTCCCGTCCTCTTAGGTCGTGGGTCGGGGCGGGACTCGTAAGCAATACTGGACAGTTGATGCCATCAGAGCAGAGTGGGTTTAAACCAGGTGTGACCGCCCCGTACTCCTTAGGGACTTTGAAAATTGTGACCATTTTCTTTCTTCTCTCTCTCTTAAGCTAGGCTTCGTAGGAAAAAAACCCCACGAGTTTGCTCCTGGTACAAAGGTTTCTAAGATATTTGTTATGAAGAAATAAAAATCCTATTAAAATATTTATAAATCTAAACAACCCCCGAAGCCACACACACAATTAGGCCTTTCAGCCTTCTATTCTGAAAGCCAGATAAATCATCATTCAGAGAGCAAAGACGAAAAATCAAAACACACACAGAGTGCTCAGACGGCCGCCACAAAAGAAGGCACGGAATGTGGTCTAGAAAATTATCCTTGTCTCTGAGCCATGCTCAATCCACAGACATCCCAGGAAACCTTTGAGTTTCTGACTCATCAAAAAAAAGGAAAAGAAAAAAAAAAAGCTCATGTGATGTCATCTCCAGAGAGCATCACTGAAGCCTATAGCCAACTGAGGCTTATCTGACTCTAGTGCCTTGCTCCCGTCAAAGGCTGAAGCGCTCCAAAGCCAGAACTGGGGCACACCCCTCTCGACCTCCGCGCAGAACTCTGCTTTCATGTTGCTCTTGTTCCACACACTCAGAGCCCAGGCTGTGAACCAGCCCTGGAGTTCGAGACCACACGTGCCCTTAAATTGTGGTGCTGGTGACACTGAGGAAAGCTTGTTCACTGGTTTATCTTCCACCATGTAGCCACACATCTGCTTATTCATTTCACGGACATGCACTTGACTCCTCTGATGGGCTAACACATGCTAGGATGTCCTTCGGTACAAGCGCGAGAACCAACCCCCGGCCTCGCAGCGTTCAGTCCGGGGAAGAGAGGCGATGGCAGAAAATCTCTAAAGGCAGTGGGTTCCGTCGTAGCGCCAGGGACAAGGGTTGAGCCCCCGGAGAGGAAGCCGTGGAGTTTCACTCTTGCTTCTGTGCCCCAGGGGTTAGCATTTGCTTCTCCACTGGGGGACCACGCACCACGCAGGTGGTGTACATTTGGAGACCACATCCACTGTGGCCTGGCTGGGATCTCCGCTTTCTCCCAGGGAGGGTTTGTTTCCTGACCCCGAATCCTGGGTAGAGCCGTGTTTCTTTGTTGCTTCTCGGAGCGGATGGGGTAGCGCTTCCCCGTCTGCCTTTCAGCTTCTTCGCGACCAGAGAAGCCCTTCCGCGGGTCAGCGCCAGGGCCGGCTCTCCTAGCCTTCACTGCGGCTGCCGAAACCCAGCTCCCAGGGTCCACGGCGGCTCTGACCACCCCGGGCCTGTTGCAACATCGCTTCGCAAGAGTAAGGATCTGACATTGCTCTTCGGAGTCCCCTGAGGCCTTCTCTTTATTCGCTTTCCAGGTGCGTTTCGGCCCTTCGAAAAATGATGTTACTCGGTACCTGGTGTGTTTGCAGCAGGCCCTGTGGCCCCAGCTCGGCTCACTCCGCGGTGTTGTCAAAACCCTGCTGAGCTCCTTGCCAGGCAGCTCTCCGTTTGGTGGCAGCTCCTAGCAACCCCCGGAAGGGCCGGCCTCCCGCTTTCCTTGCTCACCGCCCCTCCCCCCTCCCTTCCCCTCCCCCTCCCCTCCCCCTCCCCGCTGGGGGCGCAGGACGCAGGCTCTCTGATCCCCCAGCCTGGGTGGGATGCGCATCCCAGGGGACCCTGTGGTCGACAGCCCCACTGAGGCAGAAGAGGGGCTTTATAGCTGGAGGAGGGGCCGGCGACGTGCACGGGCGACAGCGTCTCCCTCGTTTGCTCACTACGGAGGCTGCTTAGACTCACGAGGTGGGGGGGGGGGTGTCACCTGGAGGTCTTGAGCTTGCGAAGCACACACTGTGCCAGGTGACTGGAAGGGGCTCACCTGGGCTGCCGAGTGCCACCCCTCGTCCGGGTGAGAAGGGACCCACGCTGGATCCCGCTCTGGCGTGTGCCGCCTTCGGACGCCCCCGCCCCCTGACGCCGTCGCCCTGGCAGCGCCGGAGGCGGCCTCTTTCCCAGCGGTGCTGGAGGTGCAAGAGCGAGTGCCCGGGCCCTCCGCCCTCCCCGGCGACTCGGGTGGGGCACCGAGCAGGTGGAGGCCTTACGGGGCCTCCGGGGGGTCGGCAGCGGCGCTCCCCTCCCGGACGCTCATCGCGTGGACGGACTGACTCACAGCCCGACCGACAGAAACGCCGCCCGCGAGAGGTGCCGGGCGGGACTGGGGCTCGGCCTGGCCCCGCCCCCCGCCCCGCCCTCGCCGGCCCGGCTGGCGCAGAGCCCTGGTCTCTCGGTCCCCCCGGAGGGGGAGGGCATGGCCCGCAGAGAGGGAGGGCGGCCGTGTCTGGGGATGGGCACCCCTCGCGTGGCCTCCGGCGCCCGGGTTCCGGGGTAGCTGTCCATGGTTCTGTAGCCCTGGCTGCTCTGCCGGCTCCCCGCGTGCTGCTGTGAATGGGCCTCTACTGAAGATAAGTCGAGGGGGTCCCCGGAGGGGGGCCGTGTGCATCACACAAAGCCGCGAATTCCGTGGGACCTGGATCTGGAACTGAGTCAGAGGGGAGGGCCCGAGAGAGCCGGGGACTGGCCCCCCGGAGCCGCTGAGCCGGGGGGGGGGGGCAGGCTCTCCGCTGCTCCTGGATCTTGCTTGGGGGCTGTGGCCTGAGCCTCCTGTGGGCGCAGGTGCACAGGAAATGGGGTGTGGGGCCCCCGCGGAGCAGAGCAGAGGGGAGGGGGCAGTCTAACATGTGCTGGATTCAACGACTTCTTTCTCAAGCGCCTCTTGGGATCCAGGCACCAAAGGAGGGGAGGAGAGGAGGCTTGGCCCAGGCCGCCGGGCCCGGGAGGCTCTGCGCTGAGCCAGTGTGGCTGCCGGCTTTGCTCTGAGTCGCGGCCAGAGCGGCACCCCCGATGATAAGTGCTGTGTGCGCAGAGGTCCGGACGCTCGGTGCTCCGGAGGGGACAGGCTTCTCAGAGCTCCTCCTTCCTCTAATGGAACCTACCAGCAGTTTACGGGGGAGGCACTGGCGGTCCCATTTCACAGAGAAGCAAACTGAGCCCGAGGGAGGGGGAGAGGAAGCGGCTCGCATCCAGCACCTCATCCCTTCTGCTACCCTCCTGCCCTCGAAGATGGCACACCTGGTGTGGGAGGTGTTGTTCTGGGATGCCAGGCACGGGGGATGTCCCTAGCCTTCCGACGCCTGAGCCTCTGGGAGACCTCACGGGTCCCACCCCTCAGCTTGCACCCTCCCAGACGCCCACTGTCAGGAAGACAGAACCTTCACTCTTCCTCGAACGAATTAGAAGATCTCCTTGTCGCTCTCGTAATCCATGACCCGCGATGCCGGGAAACAACCCAACAAGGCCTTTTGCAAATACACGAACTCTAAGGACTATCTACCCAAATACACACCTCTAAGGAACCCAGTTCCTTACACGGCAGTTCCATTTGTTTAGAACACGCCCAGTAACCAGGAGAATGGTAAAAAAGACTCTGTCTGGTTCCCCAAACAGATGTCCTAGGTCCACACCCATCCCTACACAGAAAATGGGCTTCCTGACCCTCATGCAGAGTCCACGTGCTCTTGAAAAATGTCTAACCCACTTGGTGGTCTGGCTGCAAGCATCCAGCAGTTTTAGAAGTAAAACAGCAAAAGACAGGGGAGAGATGCCTACAGGTTGGCATCCGCAGGGGCCAGATGTCAGGGCCACGAGGGAAAACCAGGCTCCGGCTGCCCTGGACCGGGCTCAGGGGCTCGGGGAGCCGGCGGCCGGAAGCACTGGGTGGGGTTCAACGGCTGCGGAAACGGATGATTCTAGCTCGTGGAGGAGGTGGATTTTGTCCAGTTTGAACTCTAATAAAGCAGAGGGAGGGTGTAGCGCTTTTTCAGAAACACTTCTGTCCAACATAAAGCGCAGAGAGCAGTTTTGACCCGGGCATGAAAATTAGCCCTGAATTCCCCGGAAGGCCGGCCCCCTGCAAGATGCGCACTTGTGTCTCAGCTGAGCGGTGAGCATCCTGTCAACCTGAGGTGGGCAGGTGAGCTTCAGACGGGGGGGGGGTCCCCCCCATCCCGCCTACCAGGACCTGCGCCGGGAGGGTGGGTCTGAGGGGCGACCTCCTCCTACGTATGCGGCAACAAGCAGGACGGGCTCAGGCCTCGCTGGTCTTTACCGGGTGAGGCTCAGGGCTCCCAAGGTCTTGAGGCATTTGACGTCCTTGCTCATCTCGGAAGCACTTTATCTGAGTGACCCGTCGGTGTCCCCTCCCTCCGGCCTGCAGGTGAGCCTCTTGTAGGCACAGCCACCGGGGTCCGGCTGGCAACTGCTGGGAACCCGAGCCTCTCTTCCTCGGTCAGAATTTCTCAGCCGAGCTCGTGGGGACTTGGCCGCCCCCAGGGCTTGGGTGGTGACAGCTGCGGGATTGACCTCCCATCGTGGAGAGCTGCTCCCGAGACAGCGGTGACCTGAGCCAGGCAGGAGCTTTGCCAGGAAGTCCGTGGTGCCCCTACCCTGTCCCCGTGGCTCTGGGGACTCGTGGGGCTGTGGTGCTCTTGGGAAGCCTGGGGTGACAGAGGCACCTGGGAGCTGGCGTCCTGAATGCCGCGGGCTCTTCTCCACCTGGGTCTTTAGGGCGCACTTGGTTTTTAGAAAAGTACCGTTTGCCGGATGGGCCTCAGTGACCGTAGGGGACGGCTGCTCATGAGGCCGCAGGGACCCGGCAGCTGGGGGTGGGGACAGCGCGTGCTCCCTCGGGCTGGTAGCCGGGGGGTGTCCTCAAGCCCACGGCAGGAATTGATTGGAGATTTTCTGACTTCACGAGGCTCGGTTTTATTTTATTTTATTTTTATTTATTTATTTTTTAACATCTTGATTGGAGTATCATTGCTTTACAGTGGTGTGTCAGTTTCTGCTTTACAACAAAGTGAATCAGTTATACGTATACACATGTCCCCATATCTCCTCCCTCTCGCGTCTCCCTCCCTCCCACCCTCCCCATCCCACCCCTCTGGGTGGTCGCAGAGCACCGAGCTGACCTCCCTGTGCTGTGCGGCTGCTTCCCACTAGCTCTCTCTTCTGCGTTCGGTCGTGTGTATATGTCCACGCCACTCTATGAGGCTTGTTTCTAAACAGCTTTGTTGAGATAAAATTCACAGACCGTGCAATTTGCCCATTTAAAGTGTATGATTTAATGGTTTCTAGAATGTCCGCGGATGTGTGCAGCCATCACCACGGTCAAGTTGAGAACATTTCATGACCTTAAACAATAACCTTTAGCTACAACTTTGCTGTCTCCTCATTCCCTGTCCTCCCCCCGCCCCCCCTCTCCAGCTCAGCCTGAGGCTAATCTACTCTCTTCTCTATTGAGTCCCCTGTTCTGGACGTTCATGGGAAGGAGCGACGGAACGCGTGGCGTCGTGTGACTGGCTGGTTCGTGTCTAGTATTAAGGCTCGTCCATGTTGTAGAGTCTGTGTCAGAGCCTCGTTCCTTTTTACGGTAGAATAATGAACCATTGTATGAATAGACCTCATTCGTTCACCCCTTCATTTGCCTTTCCCCTGCAAATACACAATATAGTGTTGTTAACTGTAGTCCTCAGGTCCTACGTTACACCCCAGGGCTTATTTATTTTGTCAGTGGAGGTTTGTGCCTTTGGCTCACTCGCACCCATTTTCGCTCCCCTTCCCCACCCCTAACCTCTGGTAGCCATCAATCTGTTCTCTGCATCTATGAGTTTGGTGTGTGTGTGTGTGTGTGTGTGTGTGTGTGTGTGTGTGTGTTTGTGTGTGTATAGAGATTGCACATATAAATGAGATTGTACAGTATTTCTCTTTCTCTGTCTGACTTATTTAACTTAGCATAATGCCCTCAAGGTCCATCCATGTTGTTGCAAGTGGCAGGATTTCCTTTTCTTTTTTAAATTTTTTTTTTTTTTTTGCGGTACGCGGGCCTCTCACCGCTGTGGCCTCTCCCGTTGCGGAGCACAGGCTCCGGACGCGCAGGCTCAGCGGCCACGGCTCACGGGCCCAGCCGCTCCGCGGCACGTGGGATCTTCCCGGACCGGGGCACGAACCCGCGTCCCCTGCATCGGCAGGCAGGCTCTCAACCACTGCGCCACCAGGGAAGCCCAGGACTTCCTTTTTTTAATGGCTGAATAGTATAATGATAATAATAATAAAGTAATATAGCATTATATATATATATGCCACATTTGTTTATCCATTCATCTGTCGGTGGACACGGGTTACTTCCACGTCTTTGCTACTATAAATAATGTTCCATGGGGATGTACATATCTCTTCGAGACAGTGATTTTTCTTCAGATAAATACCCAGAAATAGAATTGCTGGATCAAATGGCAGTTCTATTCTAATTTTTCAAGGAACCTCCATAGAGTTTTCTATAGTGGCCGCACCAATTTACCTTCCCACCAACAGCGTACCAGGGCTCCCTTTTCTCCACACCCTCTCCGACACTTGCTATCTCTTGTCTTTTTGATGATAGCCATCCTAACAGGCATGAGTTCATATCTCACTGTGGGTTTGACTTGCATTTCCCTGATGATTAGTGATGTTGAGCATCTTTTCACATACTCGTTGGCCACCTATACGTCTTTTCCAGAAAAGTGTCTATTCAGGTTCTCTGTCCATTTTTTAATCATATTATTTATTTGATATTGAGTTGTATGGGTTCTTCATATATTTTGGATATTAAATACCTATCAGAGATATATTATTTGCAATTTTTTTTCTTCTTCAGTAGGTTGCCTTTTCATTTTGTTTATGGTTTCCTTGGCAGTTTAGAAGATTTTTAATTTGATGTAGTCCCACTTGTTTATTTTTGCTTTTGTTGCCTTTGCTTTTGGTGTCAAATCCAAAAATATCATTGCCAAGACCAATGTCAAGGAGTTTACCTACTGTGTTTTCTTCTAGGAGTTTTATTGTTTCAGGTCTTACATTTAAGTCTTTAATCCATTTTGAGCTGATTTTTGTGAGTGGTGTAAGATAGTGGTTCAGTTTCATTCTTTTGCATGTGTGTATCCAGTTTTCCCAACATCTTTTTTTTTTTTTCACTATGCAGGCCTCCCACTGCTGTGGCCTCTCCCGTTGCAGAGCACAGGCTCTGGACACACAGGCTCAGTGGTCATGGCTCACAGGCCCAGCAGCTCTGCAGCATGTGGGGTCTTCCCGGACCGGGGCATGAACCCATGTCCCCTGCATCAGCAGGTGGACTCTCAACCACTGTGCCACCATGGAAGCCCCCAACATCATTTATTGAAGAGATTGTCCTTTGACTATTGACTATTCTTGGCTCTCTTGTCAAATATTACTTGACCATATATGCAGGGATTTATTTCTGGCTCTATATTATGTTCTATTTGTTGATGTGTCTATTTTTATGCTGTTTTGATTACTATAGCTTTGTAGTACAGTTTGAAATCAGGAAGTGTGATGCCAACAACTTTGTTCTTCTTTCTCAGTATTGCTTTGGCTATTTGGGATCTTTTGTGGTTTCCTACAAATTTTAGAATTATTTTTTCTACTTCTGTGAAAAATGCCATTGGAATTTTGATAAGGGATTGCATTGACTCTGTAGATGGCTTTGGGTAGTACAGACAATTTAACAATATTAATTCCTCCAGTCCGTGAGCATAGGCTATCTTTCCATTTATTTGTGTTATCTTCAATTTCTTTCATCAACATCCTACAGTTTTCAGGGTATAGATTTTTCACCTCCTTGGTTAAATTTATTTCTAGATATTTTATTCTTTTTGATGAAATAGTAAATAGGATTATTTTCTTAGCTTCTCTTTCTGATAATACATTGTCAGTGTATAGAAATGCAATTGATTTTTATACATTGATTTCATATCCTGCAACTTTTTTTGGTGGAGTCTTTAGGATTTTCTATGTATAATTCCATGTCATCTACAAACAGAGAAAATTTTACTCCTTCCTTTTTGATTTGGAGGCCTCTATTTATTTTTCTTGCCCCATTGCTGTGGCTAAAACTTCCAGTGCTATGTTGAATAAACGTGGAGAGAGTGGGCATCCTGTCGTGTTCCTTTTTTTTTTTTTAAACTTTTAATTTTATATTGGAGTATAGCCAATTAACAATGTTGTGATAGTCTCAGGTGCACAGCAAAGCAACTTAGATATGCATAGACATGTATCCATTCTCCCCCGGACTCCTCTCCCATCCAGGCTGCCACATAACATTGAGCAGAGTTCCCTGTGCTTTACAGTAGCTCCTTGTTGGTTATCCATTTTAAATATAGCAGTGTGTACATGTCGGTCCCAAACTCCCTAACTATCCCTTCCCCCCACCCTTTCTCCCCGCCATCCTGTCTTGTTCCTGATCTTAGAGGGAAAGCTTAGCTGGAAGCTTTTTGCTGGTGAGTATGATGTTAGCTGTGGGCTTGTCATATATGGCTTTTCTTATGTTGAGGTATGTTCCCTCTATGCCTGCCTGGTTGAGAGTTTCCTTCTTTTGACTATTGTGAGTCGTGCTACCATGACCATTTGTGAACTCTGTGTGGTTGTGTGTGCCCAGGAGAGGCTCCAGCAGAGCCTGATCAGGAGGCAGAGCAGGGGGACCAGGGGTGAGGACTTGCTCAGGGGCTGGGAGGGGCCAGCTCCCTACTGTGGCCCAGGCCTGTGGCCACGCTCAGGGTTACCCTTGCAAGAGCTTACCCTCAGGTGTGTCCTCCCCTGAAGACAGTGAATGTCTGAGCCTGTGACCCCAGGAAGGTGTCTGAGTTCTTTCCTATAATCGTTATAAAGCTTTTTTTTTTTTAAAAAAAATAACAACTCAACTTTATTTTTTTTTTCAAATATTTATTTATTTATTTTGGCTGCCCCAGGTCTTTGTCACTGCACACGGGATCTTTAGTTGAGGCATGTAGGATTCTAGTTCCCTGACCAGGGATCAAACCTGGGTCCCCTGCGTTGGGAGCTTGGAGTCTTAGCCACTGGACCACCAGGGAAGTCCCTCCTTATGATTCTTATATATGGTAAGTTGCATCTGAAATTATATGTGTAGAAATCATATGTAGGAAGTTACTCCTATATACGATTCCCTATAATTCTGGGGGCACACAGACCTGTGAGAACACAGACCCTACACATGGGGAAATGAAGAGCCCAGCTTGGTCCTGTGCTCAGGATGTGTCATTAGGGCCCTTCCATCTCTGGGTCTTGGTTTCCGGTCCTGAAAACGTCAGGGGTACATTAGCTGAGATGCCACTGAGGTCCCCAGCTCTAGCATCTGTGGCTGCAGCCGACCTCACTGGCGGAAGAGAGGTGCGTGCGGGAACTACCCTACTCTCTAAGGGCCTCCGTTTCCTCCCCTGAAATCCGAAGTCCTTGGACTTGGTTGTCCAGTCAGAGGCTGGGCTCCTGGCTGGAGGGCTGGCAAGGGCTCTGGCCATTGGCACCTGGATGCTGACCTCTGGGCTTCCTGTAGCCTAGGCGTGGTAGGAGGGTGCTCTCCAAGTCCTGTGCGGGCTGTGCCCTCCCTGTCCAGGGAAGAGGCTCTACAGCCCCACCGGGTATACAGCCTTCCGGCAATGGGCAAGGTCTCTTAGGAACTTGACCTTGGAGGGTCATAAGCTTTAACACCTCTGCCTATTTCTTCTGTATCCCACCCCTTTATCCCCCCCACCCCAGCTCCTAGCACTGTTCTAGGCAGACAAAAGGTATTTAATAAACACTTGTAAAATGCTTGAAGAATTTTAAGTGATGTTCTCAAATCTTCCTGGATTAAGACATCAATGGAAAGCAATTGAAGTTATTAATCTGTACTGGGATAGGCTCTTAGCCAGGATGGCCAAGACCCCGGCTGCATCGACCCATTATGCTGGAGAACACACTTCCCTCTTCACGCTGGTACCTGGTCCTCACCTGGCCAAGGGCTTTGAGTCACTCCATGTACGTGACAGTGGCCCTTTTAACCAAGAGAAACCCAATTACAGAGCCAGGTTTTTGCAGGAATCTTGGTTAGCGGATCATCAATATAACAGCTCTCCTCGATTTTGCTTTCCATCAAGAGCGACAGAGGCCAGAACTTCTCCAGCCCTAGTGATAGGGCTGTCACCAGGGCACTGGGGACAGCCATCCCATCCCTCTGCTTTGGAAAGAGGTCTGTTCCATCTCCTCTTGAGCTGGAACTTGGGAAAGTCACTTCTCTGAGCCAGGTTTTCTTAATGGTAAAGAGGGAAGGTGTGCCTCTACTATCCCATGGGTCTGAACATGGACCAAGTCATGCATGGGGGATGGGTGTGGGTGAGGTAATAATCGTGAGATTTGGTCAGAAAAGGGAACTAGACAGGACTGAAGCTGACCTCCCTGTCATTCTGAGTGTCCTGTGACCAGCTTTTTGTTTCTGATGGGTGTTGTCTTGGCACACACACAAATACAACCAGAATTCCCCTATCCATCTTGTGTTGTCCATGATGGAGTGGATTTTATTTCAAAGTCAGTGACAAGGGCTTCCAATTGTTAGAAGGTGAGACAGCAAACTGTAGTCCAGGAAGCCTCAACGATACTTCTGTAAAAGCACCGTGGTTCTATGAATTGAATTGAGGGAACTAGAGGAACTTCGGTTGCTTGCTGAAGTGTTAGCTGTAATAAAGGTTTAAAGTTCAATGAACTGAATTAGAAAACAATATAAACGAATGAATATAATTCCTTCAATGCTAAACTGATGTCCCGTGACATTTTCTTAAACCTCTGGCATCCCCCCTTAGGGGTGCCCCCACTTTGATAGCAAAAGTAGGTGAACACACAAAACAGAAGTATTAAGTTAGAAACATTTCCAAAAAATTTTTTAAAATTTATTATTTTTTTTGGCTGCGTTGGGTCTTCGTTGCTGTGCGCGGGCTTTCTCTAGTTGTGGTGAGCGGGGGCTACTCTCTTTGCAGGGCGCGGGCTTCTCATCGTGGTGGCTTCTCTTGTTGCAGAGCACAGGTTCTAGGCGCACGGGCTTCAGTAGTTGTGGCACGTGGGCTCAGTAGTTGTGGCTCGCGGGCTCTAGGGCGCAGGCTCAGTAGTTGTGGCGCACGGGCTTAGTTGCTCCACAGCATGTGGGATCTTCCCAGACCAGGGCTTGAACCTGTGTCCCCTGCACTGGCAGGCGGATTCTTAACCACTGCGCCACCAGGGAAATCCCTTCAAAAGTAATTATGTTTGCTTTAATGACTTATTCTTTGTGGACGTGGACGCTTATGGTTGTGACTGTAGACCTAAACATTTAGAAAGTCAAATTTCAATGAATAAAACATTTTAATTCTTGTGATTGCACTAGAAAGATAAATGCTTCTTGATAGTCAAAAAACCTGCCATGTCTTCATAGAAAAGGGCTCGAGACACCTTTCTTTGGTGGGGAGGTCAGGCACCAGGGAGGTGAAAGACTTGGCGTTGGATCTCAGGGTCACTGAGAAGCAGAGCAGATGTCTGATGAAGTCTGTGCCTAAGGACTTCAGGTCAGACACGAATTCCTTTCACTGGAGCACCGGGAGCCCAGTCTAAGACACAGTGTGGATGGTTTATTATAAAATTACAGCAAAGATATGGGAAACCAACAGTGTGACTCAGACCTCTCTGAAGTCAGCAGTTCTTTGCTTACTGTATCCAGATGACAGGAATCTGGGCGAAGCTATGCAAACATGCTAAACCAGGTCATTAATTTCAACGCTCTGTGCGGCTCTGGCAGTCTCAGAACCACTGGTTCTGGGGGAAGTTCCTGACTTCCAGCCCGGAAGTCTGGGAAGGGCGGAACGCATCAGGTGCGAGCTGTAGCATGGGGCCTGCTCTGCGGGTACGTGCTGTGCTCTCAGCAGGACGCGTTTCCATGACTGTGTCCGTCATGCTGTCAAAGAGGTAATCTTATCTTCACTCATTTACTAAATATACAAGGGCTGGGATTTCCACCTGGCAAATGCGTCTGTTTACCTGAAGGCTGCTTTTCCCTGAACTCAGATAAAGTTCATCGGCGGCTATTCGAAGAGACAGGCTGACTTCCAATCCCTGCAACACTTTCATATGCACAGTCGAGACTCTGCTCTCAGTTAGTGGCACACTCCCTGGCCCAGCTGCTCAGGCACGGAGGAGGGTCAGCTGTCTGATGGAGAAGGCTTCCGGGGACGTCATCTCCTGGAGCAGGGCCACCACCCACCCTCCGTCTTTGTAAACCTGGTGCCTGTTTCCCCGCTGGGCTTGTAGAACTGGGCGTTTATTGGAATTTGTGACCAGATTTCCCCTTTGAGGTCACAGACTCTTTTTTTTTTTTGAACATCTTTATTGGAGTATAATTGCTTTACAGTGGTGTGTTAGTTTCTGCTGCATAACAAAGTGAATCAGCTATAGGTGTATGTATATCCCCATATCCCCTCCGTCTTGTGTCTCCCTCCCACTCTCCCTCTCCCAGCCCTCTAGGTGGTCACAAAGCACCAAGCTGACCTCCCTGTGCTATCCGGCTGCTTCCCACTAGCTATTTTACATTTGGTAGTGTATATATGTCCACGCCACGCTCTCACTTCGTCCCAGCTTACCCTTCCCCCTCCCCGTGTCCTCAAGTCCATTCTCTACGTCTGCGTCTTTCTTCCTGAGGTCACAGACTCTTTAAGCATCTTTTACATGCATGTGCCTTTCAGCCAAGTTCAGGTAGGTTGTAGTTTAAGTAGAGCTGAGATAAAGAATCCAGATTTATAAAACATATCTGTTTGCAAGTTTACTTCCTCTTGGAGAAGACGGGCTACGAGGTGCCTTTAAACAGTGAGATCCCCCGGGCACTTGCTTGTGAGTCTATTAACTCAACGGGGCCTCGGAACAAGGTTTGACACACCCACACGTGTACACACCCACACGCACACACCCACATGTGTACACACACACACACGTGTACACACACACACACACACACACACACACACATGAACGCACAATGCAAACCCCTAGCAAGGAAAAACACATGCTTTTCTCATCCAACACATGTACCTACATACACCCCAGTGTATGCTTTTCCCCCCAGGCCTGTCCCCTCAGGACGTCTGACCCTACGGACAGCCTGTCTCACTGGCTGAATTTGCCTTCGATCACCTCTGGTTGTTGTGAAAACTGAAATTCATTCTTAGAGGACAAGCACTGGTCACTTCTGAGGACATCTGGAAAATGCGCTCTAGCTTCTGGGCAACGGTGTTGGGGATGCATGGTGGGGGCGGGGCAGGGACCATGGTGGGGGTGGGGCAGGGGCTCATAGTTGGGGGCGGGGCAGGGGCTCATGGTGGGTGGGGCAGGGACCATGGTGGGGGCGGGGCAGGGGCTCATAGTTGGGGGCAGGGCAGGGACCATGGTGGGGGCAGGGCAGGGGCCCACCTCTTTAGGAGCCCTGGCCATGTGTCCTGTCTTAAGGCCAAGGTCCCCTATTTGTCATCCCCCTTTCTCCGCCTGGTGCCGTCCCTATTTGATGCAAGGAGTTGGGGACCTCAGGACTGGGACTCAGTCACACCATCGCTTGGCCCAAGGATCATTCTTGGTCTTCCCCTGGGCTACTCTCACGGTGAAATTTTCTGCCCTTCTTGACCAAGTACTGCATTAAATTATCTCACTTTCAGTCTTTCTCAAGTTAGGTCTGCAGGCTGGCTTCTGGGTGGAATTACTTCCGATTTTTGCCTGCTTGGCCTTGCTTCATTTTGGACAACTCCTGGCTTTGGGGACCAGGCCCCACCCCGCCCTGCAAGGTTCGTGATGCGCCGTGTCCCCCTGCTTTGCCGACAGGGATGCGACGGAGGCCTTGCCTCCCAGCCCAGGTGGGCGGGTGTGTCCCTGCAGCCTGCCTGCGCTGTGACTACTGCAGAGGCCAGTCTGTCCTCAAAACGGCGTTTCGTTTGTTTGGACAGGGAGTGAAACTGTGCTGTTTTTCACTCTTCTGTCTCAAAGGCTTTGCACTGCCCTTGGTTCACTGGCGGCCTCAGGGTGGGTGACAAACCAGCCCCAGAGAAAAACCTGCCTGCGGAACCGTGGAGGCACGAGCTTGGCAGGCGTACACCCTCACAGGCATCTTTACCTACGCGGTCCTTTCATTTGTGAGAAAGAGCGTTTATTCTTATTCCCTGAAGAACTTCACCTTGAAAGCGCAAGGGTGAGTTCTAATCCGCATCCACAGATTCCTGCCGTCCCAGCACGCTCCATGCCACTTGCCATTTTGATATGAAATTATCTGCCGTAAAATGGGAGGAATTACGGTCTGTGGGCCTCTCCCTTCTCCCTTATCTTTATGTGCGCAAAGCTGCTCGGAAGAAGGTCCCTTCTCCACCAGATGACGTGGCAGGTCAGGAAGTTGGCGGGTCACCCTTCGGGGGGACATTTCCTGCTCCATCTTCTCCATCAGTGAGTATTTACCGCGTGTCTGCCCAGAGGAGGGAAGCAGGGTGGATGCTCGGGAGCGTAGGTCCTCTGGGCTGCACGAAGCTTCCAGTCTGCTCCAGAAAGAGAGCGGGCAGCGGTGCTAGGCGGCGATACCGTCAGAGGAGGAGGGCCTCTGGGGGCCGGGAAGGAGTTTCCCTGGAAGGATGGCCACCACCGAGCTGGGCAGAGGCCGGAAGCCGGAAGAGGGGAAAGCAGGAGAGCGAGTTTGGAGCCCCGGCCGGGCGCCTTCTGGGCCGAAGGAGTCAAGCAGACGCCCCAGACTTGGGGGGGTGGGGAAGACGGAGGGCCAGGCCCTCCTCTGCTCTGGAGCCATTGTTTGGAATCTCACTCGAGGAGGGAGAACGGTGACAGCGTGAGATTTCCTTGGAGGTGAGACTATTCGAGCTTTTCCAGGCGGAGTGCTCACTGCGACCCCCAGGAGGGGCTGGGCCTGCACGTCCCCGCTTCCAGGTCACTGCTGGCGGGGGCTCCAGGGCTCTGGCAGCTCCGGGGACCACGTGTGAGCTGTTCTTCCTCCCCCGCAGGCAGGCGCGGTCTTACACGCGCGTGGGTCAGAGGTCTGTGCCGTGTCCCTGTTCTCAAGGGCAGAGAGGGCCAGGCTGACTTTGTCTCCGCCTCATCCTAAGACTCCTGTCCTCAGTCGGCGCTCAGTAAGTGCCTGCGATTCGAGGGTGTGTATAAACGCCGTGGCGCCTGCCACGGTAGGTGGTGCGAGAGGGCGTCACTCGGCCGGCGGCAGCCCCGGCTGTTAATGTCCCCAGGGACGGGAACCCAGGAGGGCACAGGGCCGTGGGGAAGGGGGGGCAGGAGTCAGGTCCGGTGCAAGGGCAGCCCCGTGGGGTCTGTGGGACGAGTAATGCGTGGGCCGCGGCCTGTGCCCGTCTATCCCCTGCCCCGTCTGGGCACCTTCTCCTCAACTCAGAAAAACGGGGGGCCATCCGAGGTCAGAAGCGGCTCACAGCACTCGTGGCGGGGGGTTCGCCCCTGCGTGGCATTGCACATACTCTGGGGGTGCCACGGGGAGACTCTCGAGGGCGCGGGCTGGAGGCTTTCCCCAGGAGACCTGGCTGGCCCCGGGCACTCACCCCACGTCCCTCCCCCTGCCTGCTGTCCTCTCTGGTCCCTGGCCGCCGTCCATCCCGAGCTCGGCTCGGCCAGGATGAGGAATGCACGCTGGCCCCTCACCCGGCCGCTCTACGTGGGGAGGAATGAAAAATATTCTGAGTTCCCGCTGCACCCCCGCCCCTGGGCTGCGGCCTCTCCTCCTGCTACTTCCTTGAACGCGCGGGCCGCCTCGGCGCGGCTCCCCGTCAATGATTAACCGTGCGTTTGTGGGTGTCCCTCACCCAGGTCCTGGGCCGCGACCCGCACCCGCTCCTGAGCCGGAGCCAGGAGGGCGTCACGGAGGCGCCGCTGCCCGGAAGGACGCAGAGCTGGGTCTGATTCCAGTTTCTCCACTTTTTTTTTTTTTTTTAATTTTAATCCTGTTAATTTATTTCCTTTTGTCATACCCCTGATTTTTTTTTATATTTCATGCCCTGGATGGATGCTTAATTGATACTAATTATAACATTTATTCAACTCTGAAATATGTTTTTTTCTTGGCTTTCTTTTTTTTTAACATCTTTATTTGAGTATAACTGTTTTACAATAGTGTGTTAGTTTCTCCTTTACAACAAAGTGAATCAGTTATACATATACATATATTCCCATAACTCTTCCCTCTTTTGTCACCCTCCCTCCCACCCTCCCTATCCCACCCCTCTAGGTGGTCACACAGCACAGAGGTGAACTCCCTGTGCTATGCTGCAGCTTCCCACTAGCTCTCTATTTTACATTTGGTAGTGTGTATATGTCCCTCCCACTCTCTCACATCGTCACAGCTTACCCTTCCCCCTCCCCGTATCCTCAAGTCCATGCTCTAGTAGGTCTGTGTTTTATTCCCATCCTACCACTAATCTCTTCATGACTTTTTTTTTTTTTTTTCCTTAGATTCCATATATATGTGTTAGCATACGGTATTTGTTTTTCTCCTTCTGACTTACTTCACTCTGTATGACAGACTCCAGGTCTATCCACCTCATTACAAATAACTCAGTTTCATTTCTTTTTATGGCTGAGTAACATTCCATTGTATATATGTGCCACATCTTCCTTATCCATTCATCTGTTGAGGGACACTTAGGTTGCTTCCATGTCCTGGCTATTGTAAATAGAGCTGCAATAAACATTTTGGTACATGACTCTTTTTGAATTATGGTTTTCTCAGGGTATATGCCCAGTAGTGGGATTGCTGGGTCATATGGTAGTTCTATTTGTAGTTTTTTAAGGAACCTCCATACTGTTCTCCATAGTGGCTGTATCAATTTACATTCCCACCAGCAGTGCAAGAGGGTTCCCTTTTCTCCACACCCTCTCCAGCATTTATTGTTTCTAGAGTTTTCGATGATGGCCATTCTGACCAGTGTGAGATGATATCTCATTGTAGTTTTGATTTGCATTTCTCTAATGATTAATGAGGTTGAGCATTCTTTCATGTGTTTGTTAGCAATCTGTATATCTTCTTTGGAGAAATGTCTATTTAGTTCTTATGCCCATTTTTGGATTGGGTTGTTTGTTTTTTTGTTATTGAGCTGCATGAGTTGCTTATAAATTTTGGAGATTAATCCTTTGTCAGTTGCTTCATTTGCAACTATTTTCTCCCATTCTGAGGGTTGTCTTTTGGTGTTGTTTATGGTTTCCTTTGCTGTGCAAAAGCTTTTAAGTTTCATTAGATCCCATTTGTTTATTTTTGTTTTTATTTCCATTTCTCTAGGAGGTGGGTCAAAAAGGATCTTGCTGTGATTTATGTCATAGAGTGTTCTGCCTCTGTTTTCCTCTAAGAGTTTGATAGTGTCTGGCCTTACATTTAGGTCTTTAACCCATTTTGCCAGTTTCTCCACTTTTTAAGTCTGAGAACCTCTGAAGGAAGTGGGGTAACCAAGTCTCCGCAGCCTGATTGCGTTTCTGAGATTCACACCCCGGCGGGGGCACCCAGCCGTCACACCAAAGCTTCTGGGTGGCGGAGGTCCAGTGCCCCGGCCTCCGCCCGCGTGGACGGTCTCTCCAGGGCGCAGTTCCTCTGGTCTCCCTGGACCCCAGGTGTGTCCCCGCTGGGCAGCTTGCTCCACGGGCTCCGGCTCCATCCCGGCCGCCGCTCGCCCGGGTCCCGTCCTCTCTTTGCTCCCCTCTGCCTGCCCCCGAGAACACACGCTTGCGCTGACGTGGGTTGACTGAACACTTGCCAGAAAGGTCCGCGTTCAGTCTGGGGCCTCCGCACCAGCACCCGTCTCTAGTTGAATCCGGAGGCCCCTTTCTTTCCGGGGTGGGGGCACGCCTGTACCCAGAGCGAGCTCCCGGAGCCCCACCTCAGACGAAGCCTCCCCCTTCTGACGCAGAGACACACTCAGTGCCAAGGCCAGGCTGGGCTGGGGGCTTCCCCTCCCCCACGTCCAGACACCCGCCCAAATCCTGGAGCAAATTTAGCGCATCCGAAGGAGCCGGTCCGGGGAAAGGGAAGGCCCCTCTTGCCTGACTCTCTAAGCGCTGTGATATCTTCGCTGCACCCCACTTTGGTCGCCATTCTTCTGTTTTATGGCTGAGGAAATTGCGCCCAGGGTACCTGCCCCACGACTGCCCACCGTCTCCCACTGTGAGTTCCTTGGGGTTCCACCCTGGGCCCCTGGGCACGAAGCCCAGGCTCTTTCCACGGGTGGGCGCCGTCACTCGCCGAATCCTGCGGCGTCCCTGCCAGGCGGCCCCCAGCGTCCGCACGACGAGGCCGCCTGCCCCACGTGTCGGCCCGGCCCCCATGCTAAGCAGCGCCACACCTGGCTCCCTGTGGCTACAGCGTCTGCACTCGGCTCTGCCAGGGATTTTGACAGAGATCCCTCGCGCCGGCGTGGAAAGCGCGCCAGGCCTGAGAGCTTACACGCTCCGCTCTGCTGCCCGTGCGTTCTCCAGGTTCACAGGCTTTAGGTCGGGGTCGGGCCCCGGGTGTCCCACGCCGTCTCCTCAAAGTGTGCTCTGAGCACTGGAATTCGGACTCCTGGGCCCCACCCAGCCCCTCTGTGCCGGCGTCTGCGGGTGCACGGGCCCCCGGGGGTGTGTGCGCAAGGACCCCTAGCAGAACTCTCTCCCCCCGCACGTTTCCTGCGGTCGGTCACGAGCTGCCCCTAAGCTGGGCCTGCGCCAGAACGCTCGTTGCCGGCATCGACCCACGTGAGAGAGAAAGTCGGCAGGACGGACGGATAGGAGGCAGGTAAGGGGTGCACGAGGGGCTGAGACGTCACAGAAGGCGGTGCAAGGGCCGGTGCGCGTGCGCACGGGAGCGTGGGCGTGTGAGCGTGAGGGGTGGCAGGGAGATGGGCAGGACAAGCAATGCCAGCGGCCTCTGCTGAGAACGGCCCCCCAGCTGCTGCCCCAGGGTCAGCAGGGCTCAGCCGCTCCCTTTCAGGACGGTGCCAGGCCATCGGCGTTGGTGGAAGGGTGTTGGTCCTACAGCCATCTTGGCCTTGGGCCAGTTACTTCAGCCCTCTGCTTACATTTCCCCAATACCAGTGTCAGGGTTCTTGTAGGGCTTAAACTGATCCCCCAAAACCTCTGAGCTGAGGGCCTCACGTGTTAACATGCCCTCGACAGGTATTAGTTACAATTCTTCGATCCTTACAGCAGCTCTGAAGAGGCTCTTGTTACCTTTATTTTATAGATGAGGACAAGGCTCAGAGAGGTTAAGTGATTTACCCAAGGTCACACAGCTGGGGATGTGAGTTTGGGCCCCTGACGCTCAGCGGTCTTGTCTCCAGGCTCCTCTATGGGCCCTGCCGCCCAGCACCTCTTTCTGAGCATCTGAGCGGCCCCAGCCTCGTGCTCCTGGCCTCTCCCTCCCTGACACCTGGTCTCCCTTTGTTCTCCCCTGGGACCACCGATTTGAGGTTTGAAGTCTTTGCTGCTGATTCTGTGTGGGTCGCTTCTCCCTCACTGGCTCCGTTTCCTCATGGGTGAACTGGGAGTGATCGCAGGGGCTGGTCCCCGGGTCACCGAATGGTCATGGGACATCAGCGACAATGGAGGGAGCCCAGGGTGAAGGAGACCCTGGACTCACAGGCGCCTCCTCGCAGGCACTCAGGCCGGGGCGGGTGAGGCTCCAGGAAACACAGAGGATTCGAAGGCTCGACTTCCAGGCAGCCTCACCGAGTGAGGTCTAACTGGTCAGTGTGCTTCCAGGGGCACCGAAGCACCTCTACGTCGGAGACGCCAGAGCCTGGGAGCCAGCTGTGCACGGGGAGCCCTGGGACCCGAGGCCCTGAGATTTAGGCCTCGTCTCCCAGGGCAGGGAAGAAGCCAGGAGGAGACAGAGCGTGTGGAATGACCTCATCTGCTACCAGCTCTCAGGCTCCAAAGGCAAAGCTGACGTCAGCTCATATGTGCAAATCATTTTTCCTCTTTCCTGCAAAGCAGTCCCTGCTGCTGGGAGAGCATTTGGCCAGCGGCCCCGTCGCAGGCTTGCCAAGGCATGCTTCCGTCCCTGAGAACATGTCTCAAGTGCCCACCGAGGGGGCAGCAAGGCCCTGGCTCCCGGCAAGCGCCCCCCTGCCATGATTCTGATGGGGACTGGGGCCTCTCCAGGCCCGGGTCTCGGGGGGCACCTGGCGTCGCTCCCCAAAAAGCCTGGAGAAGCAACAAGAGCCGGGTCTTCTCTGACCAGTGGAAGGGACCCTTGGGGGAGTCACTGCCAGGCTTTGCCTTGTAGAGAAGCTGAGATCGTGGCCATGCCCTCTGAGCGAGTATGCCCTGGCATGGACCCCGTGGAGGAGGCCAGGCAGGGCGGGGCACAGGAGACCCAGGGGCCACCCCAGGTGTGAACGGCAGAGCTCTGGGTCTTCCGGCCAGGAGGGCGAGGCAGAGAGGCAAGCTGCTACGTCGGTCGGCCTGGCCACATCGCCATGACGGCCACACGCGGCCCCGCCACGTGGGAATTTACGGAGGCTCCAAGCTCTGAGTGATTGCTCCAAGTTTGTAAGTGCAGCTCACTGCAGAGTGGCCCCCCGCAGGCCCATAACTAGTGAGTTGTTAAATGCCACTCTGCTGCCTGCTCACGTGTCCCCAGCGCACGTGGTGAAGAGGGGTCCCAGGCCTGTCCGGCCCTGCAGGTGGCATCGTCAATAATCACCTTCTCAGGCTCACTGAGGGGGCTCGTCTCCCCTCCCCGGTCCGGGTCCTCCTCCCCCGTTCTGACTTCACCCCAGCATAGGCTCTGCACACAGGCGTTCAGCTTACATTTCCAAGTTCAGGTGTTCTTACGGGAAAGACAGTTATCGACTGGCCCACAGGTGTTCATGGAACGTTGAATAATTAAGATACCGGCTCATGAGGAAACACCATGTGCGCGGATTTGCAACCGTACCTCTCATCCTCATGCAGAATCTACGGGAAAAGCACCCACCACGACCATCCCAGGGATGTGGAAATCCTGGGCGCCGTGTTTACTCAGTGAGAAGACTGTGGAACTTTCTTATCTAGTCCCCTGTCCTGAGGCCAAGGAGAAGTGCCCCACCCGCATCGCAGCTCGCGTTTCCAGCAGGATCGATTTGATCACTCATGCTTCATAGTGAGAAGGCAATTCTGAGGGCGCGCAGACATGTGCTCCGTTGTGCCAGCCTCGGCCCCGCGTAAACCTCCCCCTCCAAACGTGCCCACGGACGCCCTGTCGCTGTCCCTCCATCGTTCTGATGATGATTTACAGGGTTACAGACGCCTGGACCTTAGACCTCTGTCTGTAATAAAAAAAAAGTTAAATGCAAACTTCCACTTGCCGATGGCTCTGGAGTTTAACGTGATGATAAAATGCAAAGGTCGCCCCCCCCTCCCGCCGCCCGCCCCTCTGGAAGGCACAGCACGCACGGCTTCCCGGCTGAGGGCCGGGTGGCGCCAAGCTGGCCCAAGGTCGAGGGCAGCCGCTTCTCAGGGGTGACCCTGACCCTCCGACCTGCGTCTGTCCCTCCAAGGGGTTCACAGTCTCCCCAGTTCAGACAGCAGGGACTCCTCATTCGGTGGCCTTCCATCCCCCGCACGGCTCTGCACAAGCCCTTGACTTAGCAGATGCAAGAAAACCCGCAGGGAAATGAGCTCGGCCTCAGGCCAGCCCCCTGGATCCCTCCAGGACACTTAGGATCTCTGGGCATCAGGGCCCTCGTCTGGGAGGTAGGACGCCAGCCCCTGCCTCTCAGGGTTCCGTGACATTTACCTGCGACTTGGAGCTGAGCGCAGGGGATGGTCGCTGACACCGAGCAGGGGCTCTCGTGGCCGACTGTTCCCCGTCACACGGGTTCTGGAACCTCCTGGAAGCCCTTGTGTGACCACCACCGAGGCCCAGCTCTCCCGGGCTCGCCGACTCTGGGCTGTGGCTCCAGACTTGTGCTACACACGCTGCCTTCCTCAGCCTGACCTGTGCCTTCTTTTTCTGACGTGATGGCTGTTTTTGAGCTCCTTCTTCATTGGGTTTTTGACGTGCTTTTCTTGTACCCCGGGGCTTTTTGAGGAGAGAAAACACCTTTTAAAAGTCTTTTAGGGACTTCCCTGGTGGCGCAGTGGTTAAGAATACGCCCGGCAATGCAGGGGACACGGGTTCAAGCCCTGGTCCGGGAAGATCCCACGTGCCGCAGAGCAGCTAAGCCCGTGCGCCACAACTACTGAGCCTGCGCTCTAGAGCCCACGAGCCACAACTACTGAAGCCCACGCTCTACAGCCTGCAAGCCACAACTACTGAGCCCGCGTGCCACAACTACTGAAGCCCATATGCCTAGATCCCGCACTCCTCAATGAAGAGTAGCCCCTGCTTGCTGCAACTAGACAGGAAAGCCCACGTGCAGCAACGAAGACCCAACGCAGCCAAAAAATAGAATTTTAAAAAAAGCGCCTTTTAGAGTACACAAGCAGAAATATATCAAAGTCGGTTCTCAGCTCCTTATCTTTATCTGAAACCACGGGGCCCTGCTCCTTGGAGAGATAGGCACACCAGGGTGATGGCTTCTCGGTGGGGGGCTGGTGTGGGCCCACCCGGCCTTGGCAAGCTGCCTAAACTTGGCCACAGACTGTGACCATCAGAAGCCCTTTCCACATGTCTGCACGTTTTGGTGGGTGGCCTTCTGTGTCCCCCTTCACCTGCGCTCCTGGGGCCTCAGGTCACCAGCCATCGCCAGACACGGCCCGGGTCCTGCACCCGCCGCCCCAGGACGTCCATGCACTGGGGTGACCTTAGGAGGTTGGAGGTTCGTAGACACATAGGGCTCACGGGGACTCCACCAGAGACCTCCCGGCCTCGCCCCTCCACCTGGGGTCTCGGCCCAGCGGCTCTGACTGCGCCCTTTGACCCCAGGCACTCAGCAAGGACTTCTTCCTTCCGACGAGAGCAATTCCGGCGATTCCGGCGATTCCGGCGCTGTCAGCTCCTGGGCTTTTCCCAGCTTGGTTGCGGGGGCAGTGGCCACCCTCTGCAACCCCGGTCCAAGCCCGTGTCCCCCTCACGCCCGTGGCTGTGCTTTTCCCAGCAGAAAAGGCAAACTTCTCACTGACTGTATGCGAGAGTGGCCCTGCAAGCGGACGGCTTTAGAGATGTGCTTTCTTGCTCTCCTCCAAGGTGTCCCTTTGGGGTCCCCTTGGGGAAGGGAGGTCCTTTTGGCCGTGCAGCCGTAGGCCCCCTCAATGCATCTTCCTTCCCCCTCTGTCGCCTCTTGGTCCCCGACACCAAGGCAACAGCCTGCCCTTCTCAGCACCGGGCCTTGGCCCCGCCTGCCCTCACCTCCTCCTTCCTTCCAACTCCACGTGAGCTCCGCTCCCCGACCCCCCAATAACCAGGTTTAACCATTTGTAAGGCTGCAGCCCAAGGTGCAGAGACCCCCCCCCCCCCACGTGGTGCTTACATAAGCACGGAAGCTATTTCTCTCACGCCGAACAACCCAGAGGCTCTGCTCCGTGAGGACACGTGGGGCCCCAGCACCGACGTGTGGCTTCCCTGTCTGGTCCAGGGCTCGCCTGCAATCGCCTCCTGGCCGCAGAGAAGGGGGCCGGCGGTGACGAGGAGACAAGGTGACCGCCACGGAGGTGGTGGCAGGGCTGCCGTGTCCCTTCCCTCCGCGTCACGCTGGTGAGGGTCCCCGCGTGGTCAGACTGAGCTCGCTGAGGCCAGAGGTGGGGAGACCCTGCCGTTACAAGGACAGAGAGGGGGTAGCGGGCCTAACCAAAGGCTTCAGCGCCTCGGCTCTCTCCTCTGACCCGCCTGCTCGTGCCCTGTTACCAGGATTTTCCCAGCATGCCTTCTGCGGATGGGGACACACCGGGAGGCTGTTTGCTCTCCCCTTCGGCCGGGAGCTCTGCTGACGGATCGGGCCTGAGCGTCCGGAAGAAAGCCGGCTGCTGGGGCTTCTCGTGGCCGCCGCCGGGCTCGCCGTCCTCCCTCTGGGTGGGCAGCGGCCTCACTGCCTGTCTCCCGTGGCTCAGAGGCGGCCGAGCGGTGGCGTCCGTCCCAGACCTTGCTTCTCACGCTCGCACGTCGGGCGCTGGCAGACGCGTCCCGACCTTCGTTCCGGGGCCCTCCGCCCACCGCTAGGCCTCCTCGGCACTGTTCACCGCCCTCCTCCCTCCCGCACTGCTGGGGCCACTCCCGGGGGCCCCGCCACCCGTGACCGCTTCCACACTCACGTCTGTCCGCCCGGACGCAGCTCCCGAGGCCGTCCACACCCTCGTCCTCACCCTGGGAAGATGTCAGCGCCTTTCCATAAACATCCAAAGAGAATCGCCCCTTGGGGGGAGGGCCTGGTACCCCCGTGCTGGCGCGAGCGCCGTGGACCGCGGACCCCGGGGCAGGCCGTGGGGTAAGTACCCGCCTGGGAGGCGGGCCCAGGAGTGAGGCCTGAGTGAGGAGGGGGGCACCCGCGTCCGGGGAGGCCAGGAGGCCTGCCAGCAGCTGTCGCTGGGGCAACAGGGACCCTGGAGTTGCCCCTCGGCCTCAGTGGGGACTTGCCCACAGCTGGCTTCCCCGGGCGGGAGGGGGCCACCTCTGGGGCTGTCAGGTCCCCTCACCTTCAGGCCGAAGAGCCGGAGAAGCCAAGCAGGTGCTTGAGGAAGGCCCAGCAGAGGCACGGAGCCGTCCAGCACACGGGGAGGGGGTCGGGCGGCCAGGGGAGCTCGCCCACCGCCGAAGGGTCCTACAGGCCCCGCACGCAGGAGCTGTCCTCCGGAAACCCACGCCGTTCCAGACGATCTGCCAGGCTGTGCTCTCTCTGGTTTGTGTCACCCGAAAGATGACATAAAACGTGCGAGTCTGATGTTCCCTACGCGTGCGTTAGTTCCCAGTCTGCCCCGGGAAGGCTTCTAATCCTACCCTCTTTGCAGCTCCCTCCCATCCAGGGCGGCGCGCAGGCAGCAGCTTATAAGGACAGCGTCCTTTACGGTCCGTCGGGGGGGCTTCCCACAGAAGCTCTGAATACGGCCACTTTCCCTCTGGCAGGTAACCTCGATGCTGGGAACAGCCTCCCTGGGTCAGCAGAGGACCCTGACGTTGGATACACAGAGAATAAAACCCTTGTCCGAAGGGAACCGTCTTTACATCATCATGTAAATGGACTTAACTGTTTAAAACCTTTTACTTTTCTTTCGTAATCAGGCTAGGAATAAAGCCCAGAAGACTTAGTTATGGCTTCAAGAGCGAATGCCAACGTCTGCGTTCCTGACAGTGTAAAAATACAACTGTAATTGGTAAAAGCAGCAGAGACAGTGGAGGGGAGGGAGGGGGGAGTTTTATTTGCTTCCCCCTGATTTGTAGAGCAGAAAATCAAGAGATACCTTTAACGTTGGTGGAAGAAATAAAGCGTGTCATCTAAATTTATCAATGTAAGTAAGAGGAGAGCTAAAACTAAAAACATAGCCACCGTATCGTTTGGGGGGGTCGTGAGAGGCCGTGTGAGGGAGACGACCCTCTCTTTTCTTAATGTGCCACAAACACATAGTTTCCAAAGCTGAAAACTTGAAAGTATAGAGGCTGTATCAGTCAGGACAGACAAGGTTATGCTGTATAACAAACACACTCAAAAATGTCAGGCATGTCACTTTAAATGAAAGTTATCTCCAGCTCCTGTTAACTGCAGGGGGTGGTAGCAGGTGGAGGTGCAGCCCTGGCCACGGTTTTGGCCTCAGGGGCAACTTCCACCTGGGTTTAGGATCTGTGTTCCTAAGATGAGCTCTGTGGCTGAAAAGTGTGACTTGGCCTCCCTCCTTCTGCAGGATTCCTTGGATCGTGTAGCATCTTGTTCAACCACGTCCCGATCAGAGGTCCGCAAACCTGGCCGGCAACTTGTTTTCATGTGTGTTGAGCTGAGTCGTTTTTCTATTTTTATTTTTATTTTTTTATTTTTTAATTTTTGCGGTATGTGGGCCTCTCACTGTCGTGGCCTCTCCCGCCGCGGAGCACAGGCTCCGGACGCGCAGGCTCAGCGGCCACGGCTCACGGGCCCAGCCACTCCGCGGCATGTGGGATCCTCCCGGACCGGGGCACGAACCCGCGTCCCCTGCATCG
Organism: Kogia breviceps; assembly: GCF_026419965.1. NCBI lineage: Eukaryota > Metazoa > Chordata > Mammalia > Artiodactyla > Physeteridae > Kogia > Kogia breviceps. Next base: position 2,594,878 of record NC_081318.1, on the reverse strand, counting down.
GCAGGCGGACTCTCAACCACTGCGCCACCAGGGAAGCCCCATTTTTCTATTTTTAAATGGTTGAAAAAAGAAATCAAAAGGTGGAAAACATTCCATGACACATGAAAATTATATGAAGTTCAAATTTCAGTCCATAAAGCAAATTTTACTGGAAAAAGATTCCAGAAAGTTCTAAAAGGCGAAACTTGAATTTACCGCAGGCTGGCAAGTGTTTACACTACATTTACACCGTGTAGGTATTATAAATAATCTAGAGGTGATTTAAAGTGTATGGAAGGAGGTGTGTAGGTTTTACGCAAGTACCATGCCATTTTATATAAGGGACTGCGGCATCCTCGGATTTTGGTGTCCACGGGGGTCCAGGGATCAGTCCCCCAAAGGTACCTGGTGACAAGTACTTGCCGTCTGCCCTTCACAGGACAGGTTTGCCTATGTGGCCTCTGGGGCTGAGCATCCGCTCCGTCGTCCCCATCACGAGGATTCGTTCATTCATTCATTCACTCATTCGTCCGGCAATGTTGAATGAGCACGTACTTCATGGGAGGATACACACCCCGGAGCTCTTGTTGACACAAAGATAAGAAAGATGTGTTTCCTGCCCTCAGGAACAGCGAGTGTGAACTAGCCATTCAAGCCCCCCGACTCGGAATGGAGCTCTTTCTGCAATTCCCCACTGCCTGCTGTTATCAAGGTAAGGGGGCCCCAGGGTATCAGTAGCACGAATTCACTTTGAATTCCGTTTTTCCAAAGAGGGGCATTACCCCTGGGGGTGGAGTGGGTCCCCATTTTCCTCTGAAGCTCTCAGAGGCCCGGATTTTGCTGGGCGGGTCAGGCTCATGGGTCCCAGGCTGGGTCTCATCTACCGTGGAGCCCCTGAGCTCATGAAATGGACCAGGCTGTGGGCCTGAGGTCCCCAGGGCCTCAGCCCTCTTCAAAGCACAGGTCTGACCTGGTTTATAAATATTCTGTGGAGTTGTTCGCGCACGGCTGGGGCCACTGTCGGTCTTGGTCCCTTGGCTTCGAATTAACGAACTGACTTTGCAGGGAAAGTTGGCGAGAAGGCACAGCCCGAGGGCTGTGAATTTACTGGGGTTTGGCGAGCTCACAGGGCAGGCCGGGCAGGATGCAGGCGGGGATGCAGGAGTCCAGCGCCTGCAGGCTGTCCTCCTACGACCTGGAGGGGGGCCAGTCCTGGAGGCAGGTGGGCTTTCAAGTGTCTTGTCGTCCAGCCAGTCCTGTCCTGTCTCACCTCCGCGCTCATGGGCCAGAGGTCGTCTGGGGGCAGAGGTTATCCTCCTGAGTGCCAGCCTCCCCCGACTGGGCATGGCCTCATTCACTCTCCTTTCCCTTGAAAGAACTTCGAGGATCCATAACGTGTTTTTGAAAATCAAGAAGACGTGCATTCGTCAGCCGTGTCTTCTCAGAAGCGGGTGAAGGGGAGCGTAATCGGTCTTCGCGCTCAGGCAGCATCACTTTGTGCGAAGAGGTGCCCAGAGCCCAGGTTTGCGGTGGCACCTCTGACCGGCTTCCTCACGCTGTCTTCCCTCCCCCGCGGCTGACCCAGGCTCACCCTCTGCCCCAACGCGCCTCCCGTTCGCCACTGAACGCGGCACACGTGTCCCTCGGCCTGGAATGCTGTTTCCTCCCGCTGTCCTCTCCCTGGAGCTTCTGGGTGGCCAGGCACGGCCCCAGCTGCGCTGCACGGGGAGCATCTGGGGGGCTTGCTTCCCGGGCAGTCGAGGCTGCCCGGCGTGGAGGTCTCGCTCCAGCCGCTGGGTGACCGACGATCAGCTCACCCGACGGTCCTGTCGCTCATGTGGCTCTTCCTCTGCCCTGGACGTCTGGGTTGATTCGCTCACTCTGGGTTAGGTTCCTGGGCGGCTCAGACAACAGAAATATAGTCTCTCCCAGCCCTGGAGGCTGGAAGTCCAAGATCAAGGTGTCGGCAGGGCTGGTTCCTTCTCAGACCTCTCTCCTTGCTGTGTAGACGCCGTCTCCTCCCCGTGTCCTCACGCGGCCGTCCCCCTGTGCCTGTCTGGGTCCTGATCTCCTCTTCTTACAAGGACACTGGTCACACTGGATCAGGGCCCTCCCGTATGACCTCATTTACCTTCATCACCTCTTGAAAGGCCCCCGTCTCCAAATGCAGTCCCCCTACTGAGGTCCTGGGGATTAGGACTCGAACGTATGAATTTGAGGGGCACACAATTCAACCCATGACAAATTCTGAAAAGAACAATGAAATTGGAGCTATTATTTGAAGAGACGTCCTTAAAGCCAATAAGTTAAAAGAATCGCTCCGGTGGATACTAAGCATTGCGTCATTCACAAAATGCTGCGTTTTGGAGAATTATTAAAAGTGTAAAAATGAGCCACGTGTGCCCACGGACAAACGTGGTCTAGAATGTCCAAAAAGTAAAAAAAAAAAAGACAAGAATGGGTGCAAGAATGACCTGAAACAAATCTCTCTCTGCGGTGAGTCGACCTCCCAGCAGCCTTCTGGGGTCTCTGGCCTCCAGTAACCAGGGAAGCAGGGAAGCACAGCTGTTACCTGGGAGGAGATGGGCTCAGAGGCTGCAGCTCTTGCCTCAGGTCTTGGATGACGGGGACCGCGGCTGTGGGCCTGGGCACCCGGCTCTCCTGTCTCTCCTCCCACCTCCACCTCCTGTACGGATGGAGGCGGAATCCGGACCTTCCTCATGGCGCAGGTGTCCCGGGCGGGGAGCCCGGACCGCGTTGCCCTCGGCGCTTGCTGCTGGCCTCTGCCTCTGCTGGGCTACCGGGGACGGCTCACGGGTGGGACCACTCCTGGCAGACAGGTATTCCGTTTGCAGAATTTCTGGACAATCAGCCCAGGTTTCCTGTTGCTGAATTATAACTCCCCACCCCCAGACTGGAGTCCAGGAGTGTTTTTGACCAGAACAGTCACCGAGTCCCGAGGAGCAAGTATGAGCTACGCTCTTCTCTCAGCGGGCAACTGCCTATGTTTTATTTACAGCTTCGCATTTCCTTAGTTCCGAGGATAACGTTATTTTTGTCCTGAAAATTCAGCCTTCCTATTAATAACAGATGCAAACCCATGGCCATATCCTGCCTCCGTTCCGTGCTCAGATCGATGGCAGGGTGTGTTTTTTCTTTACCGAGAAAGCGTTTCGTTTAGGTGAGTTGAACGCTGCTTGGGTATGATTTGTCCCGAGTGCTTGAAAAGTGTCCCGAGTGCTTGAAAAGTGTCCCGAGTGCTTTTCGTCACCCGGGTTTGGTTATATCACCAGCCGCAAATGACTCACGGGAATTTTAGTTCAGTGTTTAGAGAATGAGAATTTTGAGGTTCAAGACGCTGTTAAGATCTTTTTCTGCAGCCTCCTCTTAGAGATGGAAAGAAGGAAGGGCCCGGAGAGCTTAGAGGCTTAAGGTCCTCAGCTAGTTAGTTGCAGAATCAGTGCTAGAACCCAGAGACCCTCTTCCCAGTCTGACATTTCCTCTCTGCTGATACTTCCTTGGCTAAAACATGGATTCATTGAGTTGGCCGTTCTGCAGCTTTGGAGTCTGCTCTGTGAACCCCGGTCCACCCATGATGCTAAGTGATGCAGAGCTAGTGTGTCGAAAGGGAATCGTTTGCATGACCTGGATTTCTGTCAGCCTGGTCATCGCAGTGGCGAATGGCAGCGCCTTCATCTTCCGATTGGTTCGCCCAGAGTAACTTTTATCTGGTAATTGCCCAGCTGCCCGTGCTATGATTGCTATTGGCGTCTCATATGTGCACAGGGCTGGAACTGACCGGCTGAACTGCTGGATCGAGCGAGAAACATAGAACCATACGTGAAGAACCTAATTAGACATTTAGGAAGGTAGCAGCTCCCCATCTTCTCCCAAACCCCCACCCCGCCAAAGTCTCCCTTTGTACAGTTCAAATAGGAAGCAATCTTGGAAAAATCTGAAAATATGCACAAGCCCACCGCTCTTCCCCGGAGCGAAGGAGTATCGATCTCACGCTGCTTCTATTGATTTAATGTCACCTCTGTAATTTAATCATGTTTTCTTTCCCCTCTGTTTGCAGTCTTTCTTCTATTGTCTGCCACGAAGCAGCCAAGGCCTTTCAGCCGCTGAGCTGGTCAAAAATAACTTTGTTTTCCATTTGCATTGTTTGCAAGAAATGATTAAACCGCCCAGGCTAGGACACTGGTGGCTGGTGTTACGTGGGGTGCATGATGTCATGGGACACCCAAGTGTCAGCCTCGGAGCCCAGCCGCAGAGCTGGCGTGGGTCACGGTCCTGGGAGCAGGACCTTCCCCATCAGCTACGGGGGCAGCGCTTGCTTCGTGGGCGAGGCCTTTAATGCCCCTCCTCCTCTCCTTCGAGCCTAGGAGTTTTTGCCACGTCAGAGCCGGGCCACACAAAGCCACAGTCAACAGTGGAGGCTCATTTGGAATGAGAAGCAGTCCAAAGAAAGACTTCAAGACTTACTTTGTTTTAAAGTGCCTTTACTTCCCAGTATGACTTTTGTGCACGGGGCCGCCGTGGCGGCCGTGGGTGGTGGCAGACACGCGGGGACAGCTGCTGGCAGCCAGCGTGGAGGCCCTGGCCGTCCGTGAGCTCTGGCCCTCCATCACCGAGTCTGTGCTCTCTGTCTCTGTCAGGGCGGAGAAGACGCCTCTGAGACACTCAAGCACGTGTCTGTGTGGAGGGCGATGAGATTCTTATTTGGAATCTCCATGGTTCGAGAGCTTTGCTTTAAGATGTTTAAAACAGTGCTTTTTTCATTTTTAAGGAAAGTTTTTCTTTTCTGTTTTTCAGAAGCAATAGATCTATATAGTGAGGGAGACAGGGAGAGAGAGAGAGAGGGAATGAAAGAGAGAGAGAGAGAGAAAGAGAGAGAGAGAGAGAGAGAGAAGGAGAGAGAGAGAGAGAGAGGGAGAGAGAGAGGGAGAGAGAGATTACCTGGTCTTAATCAGAGTTCTCCATGAACGTTGGTAAGGACTGGCCTGGGAAGCAAGACCCCCATGGGGCCCCCTCCATCCTTGGGGACCGAGACTAAGGCTCCCTGGGCTGTGTGTCTGTCCTGACCGTGCTCATGTCTGCCTTTTCATTCGTGCTGTGCTCTCTGCCTTCCCCTCCTTCCACATCCATTAAGATCAGGATCAAATGCTGCCTCTAACTTGACCAAAAGTTTTAGCCCCAGCCCTAAACCTTCTGAAAGTTAAGAATCACTTAATAAAATAAGTTGCCGTAAAGAGGGAATAAAAAGAGCACTTACTATTGAGTTAGTATGGATGGAGCCCTGCTTGTTAAGTCTATGGGAGTAGTGAGAGCAGTAGTCATGAAAATCTGTAGTGTTCAGTTCATTCCATACAGGAAAAAAATGTAAATAAATAGGCTAGATACTCAAGAAGGTAAGAAAGGGGCAAAGACCATAAGCACAAATACAAAGAGAGAAAAGCAGGGAAAACAAATGACACGCAAAAATTAGCGCATTAGAAAACAGAGGAATAGCCAAAGGGATTGTAAATCCATAAACCGGTTCTTTGGGAAGAAATGATAAAGATATCTAAAAAGGCAAACAAAAAAGAGAAAATACAAATAGATAATATTAGAAATGGAAAAGGAGCTCTGAGCATGGAGCTGAATTTATTACGAGTAAACAGGAGAAGGAATATGGTTGTAATGTAACACTCTGCTTGTAAATTTGTAGATTTTCATACATTGGATTATTTTCTGGGAAAATACAGATTAGCAGAACAGGCTCAATAAGATGTTTAAAGCATGGATAGATTGATGTCCTTGGAATAAATTGTTCACGTTGTCAAAGAATTACTTCAAAACCAGAAACATATGTCCAGGATACAGGAATTTTAATGGCAAATTCTTTTAAACTTTCAGGGAAGGGATAATTTTTTAATAGACTTTATTTTTTAGAGCAGTTTGAGGTCACAGCAAAATTGAAGGGAAGATGCAGGTCTTTCCAACATACCCGCTGCCCCACTCACCTGCCCCATTATCAACATTCCCCAGCAGAATCAGAATGATGATTTTTTTTTTTTTTTTTTGACCAAGGATGAATCTACGTTGACACATCATTGTCACCCAAAGTCCATAGTTTACAGCATGGTTCACTCTTGGTGTCGTTACACTCTGTGGCTTTGGACATGTATACATTCTGGTATCGTATGGAGTAGTTTCACTGCCCTAAAAATCCTCTGTGCTTCATCTATTTATTTACTCCACCCCCCAACCCCTGGCAACCACCGATCTCTTTGCTGTCTCCATAGTTTTCCCTTTTCCAGAATGTCATATAGTTGGAATCATACAGTGTGTAGCCTTTCCAGATTGGCTTCTGTCACTTGGTCATACACATTTAAGGTTCCTTCATGTCTCTTTATGGCTTGATAGCTCATTTTATTTTGATGCTGAGTAACATTCCATTGCCTAGCTGCACCACAGTTTATTTATCCACTCACTTACTGAAGGACCTCTCGGTTGCGTCCAGGTTTCGGCAATTGAGAATAAACGTTCTATAAACATTCACGTGCAAGCTTTTGTGTGGACATATGTTTTCAACTCTTCTGGGTAAATAACAAGGAACATGATTGCTGGGTTGTACGGTAAGAGTATGTTTAGTTTTGTAAGCAACTGCCAAATCGTCTTCTAATGTGGTTGTATTGGGACTTCCCTCGTGGTCCAGTGATAAAGAATCCTCCTCACAATGCAGGGGACTCGGGTTCGATCCCTGGGCAGGGAAGTAAGATCCCACGTGCCGCAGGACACCTAAGCCCGCGTGCCACAACTACTGAGCTCCTGCACCTCAACTAGAGCCTGCAGACTATAGAGCCCACACCCTCTGGAACCCGCGTGCCACAACTACAGAGCCCATGTGCCCTGGAGCCCTTGCGCCACAACCAGAGAGAGAAAACCCGCATGCCACAACTGGAGAGAAGCCTGCGGACCACAACGAGGAACCCGCGTGCCACAGCGAAAGATCCCGCATGCCTCATTGAAAACCCTGCATGTTGCAACTAATATCCAACGCAGCCAAAAATAAAAATAAAATAAATAAATACTAAAGACACAGCAAAACAAACAAACAAACAAGTTAAGTGGTTGTACCATCCTGCATTTCCACCAGCAATGAATGAGAATTTCTTTTGATCCACTCCTTGCCTGCATTTGTGTTGTCCATGTTCTGGACTTCGGCCATTCTAAGAGGTGCGAAGTGGTATCTCACTATGGCTTTGGAACAGACAGTTTTCATGTTGTTTCATGTCTGTTCACCCACATGCAAAATAAAAACCTCCCCAATTAATTTTACTAAGTTATCATAATTCTTATATAAATCTTGACCAAAATAGCATGAAAAATTACAGACCAATCTCACTTATGCATACAGATGCACTAAATTGTAAAGAAAATCCTACCTAATCAAATCCAGCAGAATGTTGAAAGAGTAATACACCTTGATTTCAGGAATGAGGTGATGGCTTAATACAGGATACTGTTGGTATAATTTATGGCATCAATAGGCTTAAGGATAGAAAGAAAAGTTTATCATGATAAATTTCTAAGAGACTCTATTCATGATTTTTAAAAAGTTTTAGCAGATTAGGAATAGAATGATTCTTCCTTAACTTGGTAGGTATTCTGTCTTTTAAACTAAAACCTAACATCAGATATCAGAGTGCAACAATTAATATATCTCTGTTAAACTTAAGAATGAGGCAGGGGAGCTCATTCCCACTTTAACACTGATCTACAAGCTTTAGACAATACAATAAGACAAGAAAAACACGAGCAATAATATACATCTCCAAAATATAAAGAAAAAAATTATTACAATTTGTAGATGATTTTATTGTCCACCTAAAAAAACTCAAGAGAATAAACTGAGAATGCTATTGGAACTATTTAGATAGTTTGTACTAAATTGGCTAGTTACAGTGCAAAAACATTAACCAATAGGTGTTCTACCTGTTTGCAACAACTAGTTGGAAAATTTTAAAGAGAGAATTTAAATTTAAAATTTAAAGGAGAAAAGATTATATTCATCATGGTATAAAAAGCAACTGGGAATAAATTTAAGAAATGTGCAGAGCTCCTATAACAAAAAGCCAAAATTTTTTCAGTTGACAAAATGGAAAGAAATGCCGTGTTCCCAAACGTAAAGACTCATTATTATAAAGACATAGCTTTCCCATAATTAACTAATTAAAAATATAATGTAACTCTAACAGAAATAGACCCACAGACATAGAAAACAGACTTATGGTTGCCAACAAGGAAAGGAAGGGGGGAGGGATAAATTAGGAGTATGGAATTAACAAACTACTATACGTAGAATACATAAACAACAGTGATTTACTGTAGAGCACAGGGAACTATATTCAGTATCTTATAATAACCTATAATGGAAAATAATCTGAAAAATATGTACGTATAAAACTGAATCACTTTTTGCTGTACACCTGAAACAACACAATATTATAAATCAACCATACTTCAATAAAAAAAATATAATGTAATCACAACCAAAATTATGCAAGGATATTTTTGGAACTTGACCAAGTGATTCTAAATTAAAGAAATAACAAATAAGTGGAAATAGACAAACATTTTTAGAAAAGAACATTAATGGTATATTTGCTGTCCTAGATTAAAGGTATTGTGAAGGAATATTAACTCAAAGTGAAAATAGTAGGTCAACAGGAAAAGAAAAAGAAAACAGAAACGGATGTAATATTTTAAAATAATCTAGTATGTAATAAAAGATACATTTCACATTAGTGGGAAAAGCATGGGATACGCACTGAATGGCGCTGGGACACTATGTCGGTATTTGGAGAAGAAGAGTTTGGGTTCTACTTCCCATCAGACGTTAAATAATTTCTCACATGCATTAAATAATTCCATGTGAGAGAAAGAGAATCAGGGGAAAAAAACAGAGCAGCATTTATCTGATCTTAGAGAGGAGAAGACCCTATAAAGGCAAAGACTGGTATGTTGGACTATATCAGATTTTAAATACTTGCAAATTAAAAATAGTATTTCAAGTTAAAATGCAAACGAAATATACTGGGAAAAAGTCACATATGACAGACAAAGAGGTAAAATTCTTAAATATAAAAATGCCTCTAAGGATCTGTAAGAAAAAGTTGACTATCCAAGGAGAAAAAGGAGCAAATGGCATCAATAGACAATTCAGCGAAGCAAGACGAATGGGCAATGAGAGTAAAAGAAAAGTGTTCAACCCCACTAGTGATCAAATCATTCATCGTAAAATTAAATTAATAGCTTTTAATGATCAAACTGGCAGAGAGAAAATATCGAGATAACGACCGCCTGGGACCGGCTCAAGGCTGAGTGATACGAAAGCTCTCACATCCACGTATGAGTAAATTGGTACGATTTTCTGGAGGTACTTTTACGACTTTTTAATCAAGACTCTTCATGCTTAAACCATTTGACCTAGCAATAAACCTCTCCTGGGAATTTATCCTAAAAAATTTTTTTTTAAAGATGTAGACAATAATTTTTATTTCAATGTTGTAAATTATAGCAAAAGATTGGAGACAACATAAACAGCTAAAATGGGGGGTTGTCCAATACAGCAAAGCCCTATCTGTGTAGTGCAATACCACGGACATCGATCTGAAGAGTACCTAATGAGTTGGAAAATTCGCATCGTGTAATAAAAAGTGACAGAAAGGATGCTACTTGTAAGAAAATCCTGTAAGTCCAATATTGTAAAATAAATGTTTTGTATATGTTAAGTACATAAAAGAGTCATTGTTCGGCTCCAGCTGGTGGAATTAAGGGAGATGAAAAGCTACCTTTCTGTATCTTGCATATTTTGTACAGTGAGCCTGTATTACTTTTATAATCAGAGGACAAAATGGAATATCTTGAGGCTGAAAGAAGGGCTCTGCAGACTGAAGTGAAGGAAGGACATTCTATGAGGGGCGCCTGGTGCCTGACGTGAGTTCGGTTATTTGGGCCTATAGCACACGCACCTCCCGACTGGAGAAGCAGTTTGCAGGCGTGTTCTCGGCATCACCGTTGGGAGTCCTTGGAGAGGGGGTGTTCTGCCCTGCTGACCCACGTTGCGTGTTGGGGATGCTGAACGCCGGTCCCCCTGGCGGGAGGGGCGCTTCTGGGGTGTGTGGGGTTGGGAGGGGCCTCCCTTCCCCTCCTCACGTCCCCAGCCTGGGTTGCGGACTGGTCTTGGGCTCAGCTGAGCTAGCTAGTTCCCCCAGAGGGCAAGAGGCTTCCCAGAGGCTATTTTATAAGCTTGGGTGTCGGGAAGGCATGGGATCCTATGATGTCATTTAGTACCGAAGCTGCAGAAAGTGTGAGAAAGAACCGCAGAAATCTTGGAGTCGGGAGAGGTTGGAGCTGAATTCCCTTCCGTGCAGGTATTTGCTCTGTAACACCTTGAACGGTTTGCTCCACAGCTGTATGCTTTGAACAGAAGTTGCACGCTTTTAAAGCAGTGTTTCTCAATATGGGATCCGGAAATTCTGCATCAGAATCAAACTGGGGGCGGGGGTGTCTCTTCTTTAGAGGTGCCCCCTCCTTATCCCTGGCCCCCTTCCCTTCATCTCCCACCACCAGCCTCAGCTCTGCCTATAGCTCAGTGGTCCTATCCCATCTCTCACATGATACGCATCTGAAGGGAGCTACCGTGTTCATTTTGCCGGAATATCTTTCTCGGCACAATGATAATAATAAGAATTTAACAGATTTCCTGAGTGCTTACTTTGAGATGGGCATTGTGATTTACATGGTTATCTCAGTGAGAGACAGTGTCTAATTATTCTTATTTCTCGGATGAGAAAACAGAGGTTCAGAGAGGTCAAGCAGCTGTCCAAAGTAACACAGCTCACAAATGGTAGATTCGGGCGTGGGGCCACAAAGCCCGCCTTCTCTGGTCTGTTCCACGCACTCTCCTCAGGACATAGTCTAGCTTGCTTCAGGGCTGCTCTCAAAAGTGTCCAGGTCTGGACTCACTATGCTGAATTTGGTTCCACCTAGGGTGTGAATATTAAATCCTACTGAGGCAGTCCAGACTTGTGTTATTTTTATTTTATTCTATTTTTCAGACCTGTCACATCGGCCATAACATCCGCTGGGCCTTTTTCACACCAGCTTACACCACATGCTTACCTTGAGTTTAGGATTTGGTATTCATGCTGGATAAATTCCATCTTATCAGTTTATATAAGTTATATAAGTCTGTATATCTAGACTCTTTAAAAAAATGTTCGGTCCGGTCATTTGAATTAGTATTCAAATTAGCTGCATCTTAAGGTTTGTAACAGTCTCAGATTTTCTGAGCAGGTTGACATCGTCTGTGTGCGTAAGATGCGCAGGAGCCCATCTCTGAGGGCGGGAGCTGGAAGCCGCAGAGGTCTCCCTCCTCGGGCCCCTCGCCGCTGCTCAGCCCCACCCTCTCTCCTGGAATATCGCGAGATGTGGCTGCATCCGTGGATACCCTGGAAATTGTGCTATTTAAAGCCATCCACCATGCCGACTTGTCTCAGTGAGATTTCTCAGCCTCTGATAACAGTAGGATGAAGAAAGGGTGTAAGATAACCTGGGGAGTGAGTTTGTGGCTACAGCTGCCTGGACCGAGGGCACTTCCTCGTGGACCAAGTTCTGCTTACGGGCGTCTCCAGGGCGTCCGCTCACCCCTCTGGGGGTTTCTGTGGCTGCATCAACTTGCTCACCGTTCTGTTGGTGCTTTTCCATCCTCTGCACGCTCGCCAGCGACATCCGCTGGGTCGTAAAGACAGCAGTCAACCTCTAAGTCAGCCTGCGCTGCTTCCCGGAGAGCCTGGATCTCCCCACAATTGACTTGCACACTTTACCTGAAAGGTGCACGTCCTATAATCGTATGCCTGTAGCATGACTGTGAGACAACAAGGTGGCTTCTAAAGCCACACAAGACCGTCCCCATAATTCTGTAGTGAAGCCTCACGTGCATTTAAGTTTATCTGTTGACAAAGGTTACACACTGGGAAGTTCTGAAGAGTGCCCTGAGCGTGCGGCTTGCATTTTAAGTGCTCAGTTAAACGCTGGTGTCCACGAGCCCCGTGGGGTCTTCCTGACCCCAGAAGCTCAGTTAGTCTGAGACCAGAGCAGTTTGAAGGGCTAAGCTTTGGCTTTTTTTTTTTTTTTTTTTTTTTTTTGCGGTACGCGGGACTCTCACTGTTGTGGCCTCTCCCATTGCGGAGCGCAGGCTCCGGACGCGCAGGCGCAGCGGCCACGGCTCACGGGCCCAGCCGCTCCGCGGCACGTGGGATCCTCCCGGACCGGGGCACGAACCCGCGTCCCCCGCATCGGCAGGCGGACTCTCAGCCGCTGCGCCACCAGGGAAGCCCAGAGCTTTGGCTTTTGTAGGAGCCGGGAGTCCTTAGAATGTGACTTCACGCGGCTCTTCCCAGGCCCCCACTCGCCTACAGCGTCTCAGAGCTCCCCGATCTGGACGGTGATCCTGCCTGGGTCACAGCCGGCCGGGGCGATGGTGTCACGGACACCCAGGGAACGAGCGACAGTCGCACGCACGTCAGGGGGTGTGTCTGCTCTCTCACTGGGAGATGTGTTGACTTCCGCCCCTTGGACACAATGTCTGGGAAGGGAGTCCAGGTGGGAAGGAATGTTCTCCGTGGACTCTGGGAACGTCGGGTCACTAGGAGAATTCTGAGCTCAACCCACGCTTTGCACCAGGTCTTCGCGACCCAGCACTTAGACAGCAGGGCGGCTCCCCTGGGCTGTGCGCTGAGCACCTCCCACCGCCAGAACATGTGGAAGACGGTGGGTGTCTTCCAGGCCACCCGAGCCACTGTCTCCTCAGCTCCTGGGCGAGGAGCATTTTAGACGAGACAGACGTCTTTTACAATATCCCACATGCCGCTCAAGTCTACAGGGGCAGCAAGGCAGCTATGGGGGCCCCCAAACCCACACACCCACGCATGCCGTGAGCTGGCCTCTGCAAATCCTCTTCCTGGCAGACAACTTGCTCCTTCCCTTTCCAGAAAGCATCCTTATGGAATTGCAGCTTCATATGAAGTCAGATCCAATTAATTAAGAAATCAGCATTATCATTATCACAAGGTTTTCCTCCCAGAATCCTGGAGGAGGGACAGGTACCATTCCCAGTTGCGTCATGGCCTCTGGCCACCCATCAGAGAGAGCGGGAGTCAGGGGTTGGCCTTGGAAGGGGGGCGGGGCCACCGCAGTCCTTCATGAGCAACTGTCCTGGTCTCTACGGTGCCTCCCTTCCAGGCCTGGTTGGGAGCCCAGTGAGGACGTGACCACCGGGACCGCAGGCGCTTAGGACCCAGCGAGGCCTTGGGGCAGAGTCGGGGAGTCACCGTGGGAGGCTGGGGTCAAACAGGGGTTCCTGGAGAAGGAGACATAAACTAAGGTGCTCTTCGGGGGGAAAACGCCAGAAGTTGCAGACACCTACATCCCGGTGTCAGCACTACCTTTCACCAGGTGAGATGCGTGCCTGGCTGGGTCACCGCCCCTCTGTGGGCCTAGTGCCCCCCTGTTCTGGGAGCTGCGTGTGAGTCCCGGGTTTATGGCTGCCCAGCCACGTGACCTCATGAGCCTGCTGATCTGCCAGGGCCTCCCAGGGTCCTGGCCGTCCCCATCTCACCTGCTGCTTGTTATGGTAAACAAAGCAAGATGCAACCCCGGAACCATGAACTAAATGGGAGTCATTTGTCATTAGTGAGATGAAGGCACTGGGGGAGACCGTCTTCAGGACCCTCTCCAGGCCAGATGCGGTGGCTTCCTTCTCGGCCCGGGAGAGCCTGCTGATGAGAAACCAGAGCTCTCCGGGTCAGCCATGGCTCCCCGAGGCGGGGCAGGTGGGGGAGGTGGGGGACGGAGAGGAGGCACCCGGCCTCTCCCCGGGGAGACGGGGTGGATGGGAAATGCACGCAGGGAGGGTCTCCGATGAAAGGCTCTTTACAGGAATCAGACCCACCACGGGAAGAAGGAGAGACTTGAGAACCCAGTTTTTCTGGGACCGTTTTGTAACCAGTTAGGAGACTTGGGACCCAAGAGCGCTGATTATGTTCGCGTGGAGCCCTGGAGCAGGTGAGGGCTGTGGTTGGGGCTCCTCTCCCTCCAGCAGGCCCACGTTGACCTCACTTGGCGTATAATGGTCCCAAACGCATTATTCACAATGCCTCCACTTTTCACGAAAACTCTTTATTGTGAAATGTAAGACACCGCAGAGGTGCACAGTCATTAACGGACAGGGTAATAAATAATTGTAAATAATGGTGCAATCCCCGGGGAAACTCAGGAAACAGAGCACAGCTACCTCCCCAGAGGTTCCCTTCCTTCCTGCAGACTTGGCTGGGCACCTTCAACGGTGTATACCTTCTCATTGCCATAGAATATTCTGGCAGCAAGAATGAACAAATCGGAACTACACACAACACAGACGATTCTTAAAAACATTCCGCTGAACAAACGAAACAAGATTCAGAAGAACGAACAGTGGAATCCCGCTGGTATAATGTTCAAAAGGGGCCACCGTTGGGCCAAATGGAGGGGAGAGGAGCCCCACCACGGCCCCCACCGGCTCCAGGGCTCCACGTGAACGTAATCAGCGCTCTTGGGTCCCAAGTCTCCTAACTGGTTACAAAGTGGTCCCCGGAAAACTGGGTTAATAAGTCTCTCCCTTCTTCTTATGGTGGAGCAACACGGTGTAGCAAACACGCCGCTTGTTTGGAGGGGGCTCTAAATGAACTTAAAGAATCTTCCACCTAAAGAATCCACCTCCCACAGAGACGTCCTGGCTTCGTGACGCTTCATGGCGCCGAGCGCTCACAGCTGGAACGAGCTGAGGTCGCAGGGCTGAGGGGCGGCCGCGGGTGCGCGGAGGGCCCCGGGGAGCCGTCCTGGCAGCAGGCAGGATTCTCTCGGGACGGATTCAGTCCTGCGCTAACTACCTGGGCTTAAGAAGCTGGGTCAGACCCTGGCTCTCGCGGGGGCAGACGTCATGGTGCAGGAGCCCGGCTGGACGTTGCAGTGTCCTGCGGTGGCACAGATGCAGGGCTGGCACCGGTGCCCACCCGCCATCCGGGAGGCAGCATGGGCGTCTGCTCTCCCTGAGCTTGTGGGGGAGCGGCTGTCAGAGGCTGCCCCCCTCTCCGAGTCCTGAGCGATCCCAGGGACAGGGGTCACCAACCTAGCGAGAGGTGCCTGGCAGTTCTGGGGCAGCGCCCGAGGCTCTGGGAGAGAAAGGGGAGCCGGGATGGACGCGGAGCCCAGGACCCGCTGGAGTCTTGACCACAGGATTGAGGTTGAGCCTGGCGTCGGGTCCTCTCCCACGTGGCCCACCGCTCAGCGCCCACCCCCCTCAGTGCAGGGCTGTCTTCCTCGTTTGCGCCCTGTCTGCTGTGCAACGCACTTGCCTTTTGGGAGACCTTAGATGATTCTGCACTTCCGGCTGGCCCCGGCCCACGCTTCATGGGTTTTCTCTCTTTTCTGAGTTCCCTCCCCAGCTCTGCCCTCTGTTTGCTACTGCTCCACAGAATCTCTTTGTTCTGCATGGAGCCCATTCTCTGTCCCACCACTGTGGACGGGGGACAAAGAGGCCTGAGTCACTGCTGACCGCACGGCCCTGCCCTTCCCTTCCAGAAGCTCTGAGCTCATCCCCCTTGCCCCCCCTCGGTCCGCCTTCGGGGCCTCTGGGCTGTGAGTTTCCCTTTTGACTTCCCTCCCCTCCCCTCCCCTCCCCTCCCCTCCCCTCCCCCCTCCCCTCCCCCTCCCCTCCCCTCCCGTCCCCTCCCCTCCCTCCCCCTCCCCTCCCCTCCCCTCCCGTCCCCTCCCCTCCCCCCTTCCCTCCCCTCCCCTCCCCCCTCCCCTCCCCTCCCCTCCCCTCCCCCCTCCCCTCCCCTCCCCTCCCCTCCCCCCTCCCCTCCCCTCCCTCCCCTCCCCTCCCTTCCCCTATTCTCCCTTCTTTTTTTCTCTTCCCCTCTCTTCCTTCTCTTTGGTGTTGGGGGAGGTGACGAAGCAGGTGAGGAGGGAGACTTGTCTTATGAGCACCCCTGAAAAAGTACCCTGACCCCAAAGAGAAAAAGTGGGGCCGGCGAGGGCACATGGGGTGGGAGAGACGGAAACTAGGAAGACGGGTGCTCAGGTCAGCGACCAGACCCTGCTTCCTGCCGGGAAGGGCCCCGAGAGGAAGCGGGGTGGGTGCACCATTGGTTAGGGTGGGAACTGGATGGCTGGTGAGGGGCTTTGGATCATAGGGAGGGGACTAGACTGAGGAGTCACTAAACTTCCTTCCCCTGCTTAGATGCCAAGAATCTTGTTTCACAGCCAAGACTCAGGAGGAGTAACATCGAATTCTTTTTTATTTTATTTTAATTTTATTGGCGTATAGTTGACTTACAATGTTGTGTTAGCTTCAGGTGCATAGCACAGTGATTCAGTTATACAGACACATATATTCACTCTTTTTTTAGCTTCTTTTCTCATATAGGTTATCACAGAACGTTGTGTAGAGTTCCAGTTCCCTGTGCTGTACAGTAGGCCCTTGATGATGATCTATTTTATACATAGTAGTGTGCATGGAGTGACATCGCATTCTTTTTATTAAAAATTAAATTAATTAATTAATTTATGTATTTATTTTTGTGGTACGCAGGCCTCTCACTGTCGTGGCCTCTCCCATTGCAGAGCACAGGCTCCGGACGCGCAGGCTCTGTGGCCACGGCTCACGGGCCCGGCTGCTCCGCTAGGGCGCGTGGGATCTTCTCGGACCGGGGCACGAACCCACGTCCCCTGCATCGGCAGGCGGACTCTCAACCACTGCGCCACCCCGGAAGCCCTAATTTATTTTTTATACAGCAGGTTCTTATTAATTATCTATTTTATACATATTAGTGTATATACGTCAATCCCAGACATTGAATTCTTGAAGGAAGGAGTCAGGAATTCTCTATATATTCTGGATACTAGACCCTTATTAGATATGTGGTTGGTGAATATTTTCTTTCATTCTTCCTCTTCCATCCAAAGGAAAGTGGGCTCTCTTTCTACTGTCTTGAGTGTTCTTTGAACACCAACGTTTTTAATTCGGATGAACCCCAATGAGCCTATCCTTTCTTTGGTTCCTGGTGCTGTTGGTGTCATATTTTAGAAACTGTTGTCTGTTCAGGGGTCATGAAGGTTTATACTTAAGTGTTCCAAGAGGTTTATAGTTTTAGTTCTTACATTTTGAGTGAATTTTTACACTTGGTGTGAGGAAGGGGATCCAAAGTCATCTGTTTGCTTGTGGATTTGCCGTTTTCCCAGCACCATTTGCTGAACGCTCTGTCCTTTCCCCATCAGATTGTCTTGCTACCCTTGTCGAAATCAATTGACCACAGACGTGAGGGTTTATTTCTGGGCTCTCAGCTCGATTCCTTCGATCTGTATGTATATCCTTATGCTCTCACTCTTTGGTGCCCCCTGGGCTCACCCCCACCCCCAAACTGAAGGTCGACCAGAAATCTTTGCTCCTGGAGGGCGGCCGTAGTCCCCTGTGCCAACTGTCTGGGTCTCCCAGGACCTCCCCTGCCCCGAGGCAGCTCCACCTGCCAGTGGCCTCAGAGAACCTGGCCCGTCTCTGCAGAGCCAGCCGCACATTCTCAGGAGGAAAATACTTGAAATTCACAGCATGACTCTCAGCGCTGTGTGCTCTTTGGAGTCTTTGGAAGCAACTCTTCCCGCGTCACGTCTGCTTGAGAGAAGAAGGAATTGCTAGTGTTCGTTTGCTGCCCTAAAGCCTATTTCCCAAAGGCACGCACCATCTACCGGACTGCCCCATACCCAATTAATCAGACTATCCAGAGGCCGCGCATGTTCTGGCTATTACATATTTGAAGTCAGGCTCTCTTAGGCTCTCAACTGACCTGCTGGAGACCGTGACGGGTTGGGGCCGTGTTCTTGTCCTTTCCCCTCCGCCGGCACTGTCTGCTCACTCTCTTCTGTCCCTCTGTGTCCCCAAGTTCTAGCTCATGGGCCACCACCTCTGTGCAGCCTTCCTCAGGCGTCATGAGCCTGTGCCCCTCCTCGTTCCCAGGAATCCGTGCGCGTCACTGATGTACCGAGTGATGGGGGTCTGGTCTCCCTGCGCCGACGACGGTGCCTAATGCGTGTCGCCCTTTGTCTGCGGGTCTAATCCTAATACAGTCGTCGAATGTTCCCGCTGTGCAGGGCTGTCCCGAGGAGCCGGAAGGGCAGAGGCGGCCAGAAGAGGAGATTGCGCTGAGGGTCTCCAGACTCTGCGCAGATCGAGTGACCTTCCTGAGGTCCCGTAGCTGGTAAATAGCACGTCTAGACTCTGTGGCCACACGTGAGCCCACGCTGGGCTCCTCATACCCAGGCGGCTTCAGCTCAGAGAGGCCCCTCCTCACCGCGAAGGCTTCTGGACGCCGCCGGCCACTGAGGGGTTTAGCGGGAGGGTGGGGCAGAGTCTGATGTCTGATGGAACCGGCAGCTGCGAGAAGGAGGGGTGTAGAGGGAGACTGAGGGGCCCAGCGGTAGCGGGAGTTGGGGCGCTACAGCCGAGCGGTGGAGGGGCTGAGCCAGGAGCCGGGCCGGGAAAGCCGGGAGGTGAGGCAGGTGTGATAGGCACAGCGCCCAGGCGGGCCTGTCTCACCTGTTAGATGCAGGCACCCGGGGGAAGGTGGGCGTCTGCCTTCTCCCCGGGGCCCTGCGTCTGGGCCCGCCTGGGAGTCCCGGAGATGCACTTGAGTCTGTGACCCATGCCTAGGAGATGTCAGCCCTGGCTATGCCTCCCACACCCCGACGGTGTTCGGGGTGCAGACGGGTGGCCGTGCACCCCACTTCGGGTCTTCCTCACCTCAGCTGGGCCCCATCCGTCGGGTCCGTGTCCCAAGCTTAGGATGCGGAGCTTCTGCTTTAAAGTCAGCTCTGCTCTTCACTTAACTTAGTGAAGCCGGCAGTGTCGGGCCTCTCCTTTGCCAGAGATTGTCATCAAGATCACTCATTTGGCTTTGCTTGGAGGATGACTTTGAAAATATGGGAAACTGAATTTCCACGTCCGTCGTACAAGCAATGCTGCGTTTTTGGTGACTGGTTCTTATCTGTTTCCACTCACAAACTCATACCCTGTCCCTCTTCTATCTGGGACCCGCACAGAGCCAACGTTGCCTAGCAGGCCGTGGAGGACTGAAGTTCACATAAAAGTGACGGTGGGGCCCTGCTTGCCTCCAGGGCCTCAGAGCGGAAGGGCCTCGCTCCCTGGAGGCCCCATTTACAGCACAGGAGAAAGGCAACGTGCCTCTTCATTGGGGCAGCTCTTGGCGGACAAGGAAGAGGCTCGCTGCTCCGAACCAGATGACATCACCTCCACCTTACAGGCATGAAATGGACGCTGGGAAGTTAACTGGGGTGACAAACCAGTCCCAGTTTACCCAATGTTCCCAGTTGTAGCCCTGAACGTCCTGCGTCTAGGGAAAGCCTTCCATCCAGGGATGACCAGACACAGACCATTAAAGGACAGGTTGGGGCTTGGACTTGAATCCCTGAGCTTGAAGCCTATTCATGACCCAGCCTCTGTCCTTGGGGCCACTCTGTGCTGACCGCTTTTTGTAAACTGTCATCACGTTTTTGATCCTCGGAGAGGTAGCGAGTGCCCCTCGCATTGGACAGAAAGAAGAGGACTCCAGGTGCAGAGTCAACGGTCTGATTAAGTCCAGCTGGGACCCCGAGGCCCTTCTTAAATGCACGCTAGCGAGTCCTGGCCACGCTGTGTGTGCGTGGCCAGTGGAGGTCGCCCTGTGCTCCCCGTGTGAGGGCAGAGGCAGGCGATGGCACCTAAAGACCCGCTCTTGCCCTGAGCCCAGCAAGGGTGCTGGGGAAGAGGACGGAGGGAGAGCGCCCGCCACCTCCGCCAGACATGCCGTGTTACTCGGCCTGGCTGGCCCCTTTCCCAGGAGCGGGTCTGAGTCGACCCGATGCCTTCACGGATTGCAACACTCATCTGGACCCTGGGGGCATAAGGTGGGGCTGGCCCAGGGCCGGCCTCTCCCCCGGGGGACTGGAGGGACCCCAGCATCACCCTTGGCCACGCGGTATCAGCACCTATCGCCCGGAGTGTCGGGCAGCTGAACCGGCGGGGTGGACAGCCGTTTCCTTGCCTCCCTGTCTTTGTTCTTGGTCTTCCTCCTGCCTGGCCTGAGGGGCACAGAGCCCGTCTGCCTGCGCAAACCCGCGCCCTCCCCTCCCTCTTTGGACAAAAGAGGGAAATAAATCTATGCCCTAAAAAATGCCTGAGGCCTGGCCACTCACTACTGGCTGACTTTGGGGGCCGAGGAGCATTTTGCCAGCTTTCCTACAGCCCTGCCCCCCAATAAAGCGGCCGCGTGGAGCCCCCGAGTCAGAGGGACCTGAGCAGCCAGAAACACGGGCGTCCTAGGTGGGACCTCACTCACCTGGGCCCCCCTCCTCATGAGGTCCCTCCTCAGAGCATCTCTACCCGAGAGTTCGCTCATCTAGCTGCGCTTGGGTGGAGAAACCCTCGCGTTATTTGCTCGGGGCGCTGTTCTAATGTGGACCTGCTGCTTTATCTACATTTGCTTCTCTGCAAAGGGGCGTTTCCCTTTTACCTTCCGCCTGTTTTCTGTGACAACCGCGGGAGGGGTGGAAGGAGAGGGCAGGGTGGTGGGAAGTTGACCTCATGAGGACGCTTAAGACAAAGCTGACGGGGGAGGGAGAGAGGCCTCGAGAAGGCAAACACAAAGCATGAGTACAAAAATCTGAGGGAGCTCAGAGGCTGGTACAGGAGCCGACGGCCCCCCGAGCGCCCCTGGAAAAGGGTGGCTCTCCAGATAGGGCTTTTTGGTGTGTTCTGATACCAGCTTCTTGAGACAGAGTCGCCCAGGGCCCACGAGGCCTGAGTGGCGTCCTGTGGCCAGGCACATCGCTGGGTTCTTCTAGAAGGTTCCTTCAAAAGAGCTGATCCAGACCCTTCCCTGAGGAGGCGTCTACAGGCAAAGAGGCCACCTGTGCCGCTAAGGAGAACGTCGGGGGTTGTCTATCCTCCCCCCGGCCCTGCGGCTTTCTCCCGGGAGGCCCCCAGACAGATGTGTTTAGCGGCGGCCTCTGCCCTCCACGCCGGGAACAGCTGAGAATCTCGGTTCCTAAGAGGATCTCATTTTGGGCACTGACGTTTTGTCAGAATGCCAGAAAATACGCAGGGTCCGTGATGATAGCTACTTTCCTGCTTTTCTCCTTAACGGCACTTGTAGACGCTTTGCTTCTACCAGACCTGAGGGCAGGAGAAGTTTCCGTCGTGATTCTCGGCAGGTGGCAGCTGAGTTGAGTTTCTGTTGGGACGGCTACCACGTTTCCCTCCAGAAAGGAAGGACGTTCAGCCATACTTGGGGTTGGCAGAGAGAATCAACTTCAAACTATTGTTGGCAGACAGCACAGATATTGCCCGTATGCGACGGGTCCGGGGTTTGGTGACTTCCGACGCCTCTCCGAGTGGACTCTCTAGGTGATGTTGACGGCCCACGGTGCCCCAAGCTGCTGAAATGCCGGGCACCTTGCTCCGTCCTAAGAACCGTGTGCGGCTGGTGAAACTTGCCTTTGGCCAACTTCTGTCTTCCCTGCTGAACCCCGTCTCCTTCCCGACACCCGGCACCACCGCCGAGTCCCTCGCCTCCTGGGGTCTTGCCCTTGTCTCGTTTTGGCTGTTGCCTGCAAAGTGTCAACGGACCGTGAAGATAAACTAGCAGGTAAAGCACTTGGTTTCCAGCACTTTCCTTCTTTAGGCAGCCTGTGGAAGACCTCCCCCCAGTCCCCGCCCCAGTTTAGGGCACAGACCCGGCCCCCACCTTCTGAGAGTTCGAGGGGGAGCCGGTGTGTCTGAGAACCCACCGGCTGCTCTAAGTTTTGGCCTCTCTCTCCTCCACCTCGTCCCCCCAAAGTTGGAGGCTACAATGAATATATATATAATGAGAATTAGGGAGAAAAGGAATATAAAGATAGAAGAAAAGGGATGAGGCCAGAGTTGAGACTTTCCTGTAGAATCAGGTGACAGGGTCCTGGCGGTTGGCAGGAGGTGGACCCCAGAGGTCATGCTGAGACGTTAGGAGGTCACAGAAAGAGGGTGGCACCACCAAGGACGCACCTTGAAACGCTTACAAGAAAAACAATACCGTTTCGCCAGTGAGGCCCCGCTGTCTGAGACCCCAGGGAGCTGTCTTCCAGCCCTTGCTCGGGTCCGGTCCCCACTGGATGCTGGCGCTGCAGCCCCGAGCAGAGCCGGGCAGAGGCAGCAGGGCAGCCTGCTCTCAGGCTGTGGCTGTCGGGGCACAGGACCATCCCAAGACATGTCAGGGCAGGAGAGGCTGCTTGTAAGGTTTGCCTTCTTGCCGAGCAGTGGCGAGTTGGGTGACTGGTCCTGAGACCCGAGGTTCGGGTTGAGCAAAGGTCTTTTACACGATCGATGCTTGCCATGCGTGTCCGGTGTCTGCAGTTCAGCTGCTCACGACACTTCCGCATCACCGCGCAGTCAGCATTCCCGAGCTTGCACGGTCCTGTGAGGACGTGTGCTGAGCGGTGGAGAGGATTCGAGGCGCCCGACACGCACGTTCACGGCTGGGGTGCCGCGGGGTGCCGCTTCCCTTGTTTCTGCCCGTTCTGCAAACACGTGTCCTTCTCGTGGTCTGCCCAGTGCCCTTTCTCCACGTCTTTGCACGTTTGGTCGGCGTTTCCTCTGTCTGCAACGGCTGCCAGACCTAGTGAAGTGAGGGCCGGGGCTCCCGGGTGCGGGACGCAGCGCTGAGCGCGGGGAGGGCGCCTCGCTGAGTCAAGTTCACGCCGGCACGAGTTACAGGGCTGCTGGCCGGGGCTCACCGTCCGAGAACCAACGGTATATACTCAGCACGTGTCTTGAAACAGAGGCACACAAAACAAGGGCGTGTGCTGATCAGCTGGCGAAAACGCGTAGCCTGAGGCTCTCAGGAACGCAGCCCTGTGTTTCCTTGGGAGCCATGGTCCAGCTCCCAACAATTCGGGGTTTGTGGTGACTCCCTGGGACACAGCTGCCACGATAAGAGAGCTGGCTAGGTTGTGCCTCCGCGGAGGTGCCAGGTGGCCTTACGGGCTCCCCCGAAGCCCCTCGCCTGGCACCCGGCTGCGGCCACCTCTCCTCCCAGGCCCAGCCAAGTCGGTGGCCTTTCAAACAAGCACCTCGTTATTGCCACCGTCCCCGGGCCACAGGGGCGTTTGTTTGTGATGGGATAACGGGCCTTTGCTCTGCGTGGCGTTGCTGGTGGAGGCTGCGATGCTGACTCCTGCCCCCGAGGCTGTCACCTTTACGGGGGAGGACTTCCTGCTGTTGAGGCGATCTCACAGGGCAACGTGTGGCTTCCTGGCCGGACAACAAAAGGATTTTCATTTTGCCCAGAGGTGTTCACCCCGTGTCTGCCCGGCGCGGTCAAATTGTCGGTGGCCTTCAGGAGAGGACCCCTTGGAGGTCCAGGCACGGGAGCCCACTTTCTCCCGGGGCAATGGAACCCCGAATGCCAGCTATTCTCAATTCCCGGCTTTGCCATCTGTCCCTTTCAAAACCCGTAGGCGTCTGAAATAGACGGCATCGCAACAAGCAGGCCTTCAAACCGCGGCTCACGGTGGGGCCTGGGCTGGAGGCCGCCCTCCAGCTCTCCCCGGACGCGTCGGAGGGTGCGGAGGGCTGGGAGGCGCCTCGCCCCGGTGGCTCCCCTCCCCAGTTTCTGGAAGCCCCGGTGGATCTTGGATCTGGCCTGTCTGACCTCTCCTGGCTGCAGTGGATAAACGGCAAGGCAGTGGTAAAGTCGCACCCCCATGCGACATGACACGCGGAGGGGCACTGGAATGTCACGCGGTAGAGAAGAATGTGGCAGGTCCCGGCTCCCAGACGCACACAGACGCGGCCTTGTGGGGCTGAGGCCGAGAAGCTGGCCTTCCGGAGGGCGCAGCGCTGGCAGGGGGCGTGGGGAGCGGGGCCATAGCAAGGCCTCTCTTCCCTCCAGAAGAAAGAATGAGTGTCTCTCCTTCCCAGCTGCATCTCCCGGCCGTCTCCTGAGCGGCCCCAGGAAGGGCGGGCCTCATTCTCGAGTCACCTCGGTGACCGCTGTGTAGCCATGAGGCGCTGGTAGGACAGGCCAGCCAACCGGGGTGGCAGCGGCCTCCCCTGCTCTTCAGCATCGCCCTGCTGGCCCCCCAGAGGGAAACCCAGAGGATGGAACTTTCTGGGCGGCTGGGCAGCGGCAGGGTTGGGCGAAGACCCAGCGGCCCCAAGGCTCAGTCCGGGGCTCCTGCGGGGGGGGGGGGCTCCGCGCTGAGGGCGCCTCCTCTCAGGCCCCGCAGGGAGAACGGAGCGCTCTGGGAGACGGGCGGGGCAAGGAAGGTGGCTGCTTCCACGGGCACCCGGGGTTGCTCCGAAAGCCTCTCGCTCCAAACAGAGTGAGGCGGAAGGGGCTGTGGAGGGTCTTTGCTTGGTCGACCGGCCCGCTCACTGATGCCCGCAGTATTTATGGGCGTCTGTGTTCCAGGCCCGGCGGGAGGTAACCGAGGGGCAGGAAGTGAACAGTGGATAAAAATCCTTTCCCACATAAATGAGGGCGCGTGGCCTATTCGTGGTGATGCCTGCCGGGGAGGAAAAGCAGGCGGGCGGCAGGACGCGGGAGGGTGGAGAGGAGTAGGCGTCGCCAAAGCAGCTAGAATCCCAGGGCGCCCCTGGGGCTGGCGGGGCGCGGGGCCGTGAAGGCGCCTCGGCGGCTCTGAGCGGAGGGGGCGTCGAGCGCGCCATCCCGCCGACGGGCAGCCGGGCCGCGGAGCAGAGGCCCCCGAAACCATCTTGCCGCTCGTGACGGATTGATCGGTGGGTCGCACGGTGGTGGGGTGCTGTTGGAGTGAGGGCACCCGTGCGGCTGGGCCCTCGGCGGCGTGGGGCTCGTGGGGCCGGCCCTCCTCCCGCCTGGCCTCGACGGGCGGCGACAGTGACCTGGCAGTAAGAGGGACTCGGCCCGCCGGGCCCTCAGCGCAGCAGGACGCAGCCCGGCCCCGCCCGCCCACCGTGGCTCGCTTGCTCATGTCGGCCCTGCGGGTGGGGAGACAGAGCCTCAGGGCGGCAGGAATGACCAGGTCGCACAGGCGCTGACTGCGAGGCTGTGGAGGGAGGCGGGTCCACCTGTCGGTGGAGTCCAGGCTCTTTGGCGCCAGCCGCCGGTCACCCCGGTCCCTTGCAGCCAGGCCCTTGGGGGCCCAGTCCTGTTCCCGTCTGAGCCTCGAGGGGGCATCCCGACGTGCGGGCGCCCTGCTCTCTGGACAGGGGCCCCGGCTGTCCAGAGTCTGTCCGGGGAGGGAGGGCACAGCCCCTCCGCCCAGGGCTCGGTCAGCTATAAAAGCGCCCGGCGTCGGCGTGGGGCGGACACAGGCCCAGAGGCTTCTTCCCATCCTGTCCTTGCGGTGCTGGATTTTGCATGATTATAGCGCTTCAGACGTTCCCCACTGGGTCACAAGATACCAAGCAGCGACACCAAGATGAATACTCTGTTTAGTGACCATGCGGGCTTTGACCTTGCAGTGGAGCAAGCGTTCTGAGAGCACGTGTTCCCCTGTCGGATTGTTTGCTCGGCCAGAATTTGGAAAAAATTATCTCTTATTCTCATCCAGAGAGTTTGCCGGCGGCCTTTTACTTGTCGTTTTTACCTTGAGCCAAAGGGCTTTGAAGAGGGGGAAGGAGAGAGTGAGGGAGGGGGACAGAGGGGGGAGGGGAGGGGGAGGGGGAGGAGGAACTACACTTTACACTCTGGTTCCCTGCCCTGTTCCCAGATCTCCAGCCAACTCTGGGGGACAAGTCACCCCGTCTTGGAGCGCAAACTTGGTGTGCCCGGCAGGGTCCCCTCTGAAGCTGCTCTCTCTTGCGTGGATTCTGAAGCTTAGTTTTCTTCCTCTCCTCAGTCCTGCGTGCCTCTTTTTTTTTTTTTTTGTCTGCGTTGGGTCTCTGTTGCTGGGCACGGGCTTTCTCTAGTTGCGGCGAGCGGGGGCTACTCTTCGTTGCAGTGCGCGGGCTTCTCACCGTAGTGGCTTCTCTGGTTGCGGAGCACGGGCTCTAGGTGCGTGGGCTTCAGTAGTTGCGGCACGCGGGCTCAGTAGTTGTGGCTCGCGGGCTCTAGAGCGCAGGCTCAGTAGTTGTGGCGCACGGGCTTAGCTGCTCCGTGGCATGTGGGATCTTCCCGGACCAGGGATCGAACCCACGTCCCCTGCATCGGCAGGCGGATTCTTAACCACTGCGCCACCAGGGAAGCCCAATCCTGCACGTCTTGAGTGTTTCGTCCTGTTCTCGCATCCACTCTTCCTCTCCCTCCCCCTCCCTGCCCTCTCCGACCTTCTTGTCCTCTTCCTCCCTCTGGTTTCAGTTTCCCCCGGGCCCCGAGGGGTTCAGCCTGCTCTGTCGAGGCTCCCAGACGGCCCGCGGTAGTTCCAGCCGCGTGGAGGGGAGCGTTTACGGGAAGGGCCCGCGGGGGGAAGGGGCCCAGGGCGAGGGCCACGCCTGGAGGGCATTTTGCTGCCCGTGCCAGTCGGGTGGCCGCCCTGCCAGCAGCCTCTGTCTGCCCACGGTGTTGGCATCCGGGCTCCAGTGACGACAGCTGGAGGGTGCGGGGGCTCTGGGGTGGGCGGGATGCTGGCTGGAGGCTGTGCGGGCCCCTCGGGCTGCCGCAGAGGCCTGTGGGGCTCCTGGGTCGACGAAGAGCGGGTGGGCGTTGGGGGGCAGCTCCTTGGTGAGGGTCCCGCTGTCTAGCTTGTTCTAGCCTCTGCCCCTCGCAGAAGGCACGTGTCGGGGAGCCGGGTATCGGGCTTTAGGGGACGTGGGGTCCCATCCCGTTTGGACTCAGGTGACACCTGGAGTGGCCATCCTGCCTCCCAGCAGCCAGCTGCACTGCTCCCCAGGGGCCCACCCCCTGCGGTGGAGAGGGAAGGGGAGCCCAGGGACACCGCGGGCAGCCATCAACCTCGGGGCCCAGGCAGGACACAGGAGGCCAGAGAGGGCTGGTGTAGGGCACGGGGGGCGGCCCCAGTCCCCTGCCCCATCCCGCGTTTGAAAACTCGTGGCGACTCCCAGGCACGGGCTCGCCTGCACGGGGAAGCCGGCGGGGGTGACGAGTGCTTCGGGGTCCAACTCAGGGCTGTTGGAAAAGGCCCAGTAGCCCGAGGAAAGTGGTCCCCAAGCCCCCCGCCCTCCCGTGCGATCACGGGCACTGGGGTTTGTGTCATTTTCTGCTTGGTGATGGCTCTCCAGGGAGGAGTTGCGATAAAATGAACCAGAAGGTGACAAGGACCACAGAGCCAGCCTAACGGAAGGAGCAGAGGGCCCCCCACCCGAACCTCACGCGTGTTCTTCATCCGAGGCGCGTTCCTCCTGGGCTGTTGGTCAGAACACACTCACTTTCTCTCGAAAATCGCTCTCTGTCCCGTGGAGGACGTACTGTGGCCTTTCAGTGATTCTCCCGAGAGAAGGCAAATGCTCAGACAGACACTTTGTCTGTCCTGGGCTGCAGGGCCAGACAGAAGTCCAGCCACTGGCGTTGACAGGTGGGGTGGGTGCTGCTGGTGGGACCCCGTGTGCCCAGCTGGCCTGAGGGTCCTGCTTCAGCGGGTGCGGGGAAACTTCCCTGCCCTCAGGCGGAAGGTGGGTGCGCCGGGGCCTTGATTTGTATGGGTGGCCTTGTTGTCAAGAGATATCTTGGGGCAAACCATTCCAGGGGTCCCCTCAGCCTTGAAAATTCCAGAAGCTTTTCTACTTTCATGAGGGGAGCCAGGAACCTAAACTGACCATCATTTTACTTTTAATTTTTTTAAGTGAAGTAGAGTTGATGTACAATTTTGTGCCAATTTCTGTATAGTAAAGTGACTCAGTTATATACAGATAGACATGCTTTTCTTGTACTTTTTTCCATTAAAGTTTATCCCAGGATATTGAATATCGTTCCCTGTGCTCTACAGTAGGACCTTGTTGTTACATGTAATAGTTTGCATCTATAAATGGGTCATCATTTTAGAAACCAGGGTATTGCAGACTCAAGTCCCTCACTTAGCTGAAATGGACTATCCTACAGCTTGTGTATCTGTCCCAGGTCGAGCACTCGCCCCGCGCGCAACAGGTCCTTAGCGGTTGGGCTAGAAACCAAGACGAGCTGAGATGTGAGGGAGAGGGGGGAGACGAGGGCAAGCTGGAAAAGAGGGAGAAAAGTTCAGGTTTCACTTCCTGCCGTTTCTACGTCTGGGACACAAACACCAGCAGATCACAGCACGTCAGAGGGGCCCAGTCCTCTAGGGAACAAATACTTCTTCCTGAAACTCGAAGCCGCAGCATCCCTGGCCCAGGTGGGGCCTGCGGCTCCCAAGGCACCTTGGGTAAACCTTGGTGTGAACAGAGCAGATAAGGCCTCTTACGAACTGGAAGGAAGAAGGCGGCAGGCAGCCCTGGGTGGTGCGAGGCGCGGTGTTTTGGGGTCGGGGGGCCAGCGAGCCGCCCACGGCAGCACCGCTGGGAGCCCGCGTCCCTTTGCCCCCGCGGAGCTCCACTCTCAACGCTGCAGCGGTCAAGGCGGCCGGAACTCATGGCTGCAGAGCGGGAGGGGCCTCCGGAGACCTGTGCGCAGGGTCTCCAAACTGGCTGACCGCGTCCGTTTCGGGGACCACCACCTCCGATTCCAGGCCCCGCCACCTGCCTCAGCATTTGAAACAAGAGTCTCAGATGCGCTCACACGCCTGGTTCGTGGACCAGGACGGGGCCGCTGAACTCGCCGAGCAGCCTCACCCGTGGCTCGCGGGGCTGAGGCTGGGCCCTTTCGGCGATTTCCCCGAGTTTCCCACCGGCCCCGCTGGGCGCCTCGCCCTCATTCTCGATCCGCGTGACAGCGCGTTGCTGGCGGAGCTCCGGGTGCTGCGGGCGCCTCGGGGGCCAGAGCAGAGGTGAGGCAGGCGCTCGTGCTTCCCTCTGGCCCCCGAGGTCCACGGGGGGCAGGGCCACATGCACGGTGACGTGCCAGGTCCTCAGGCACCATCGCCTGCCGGGTTCGCCGGCTGTCGGAGGGAGGCTGTGCCCGAGGCCGAGGGAGCCCCTCGGAAACCCCACGGCCTGTTGGCCGGCGCGGGGCGCGTTCCGCACTGGATCTGCCCCTGGGCCGTCTCTCTCGTGGGGACTCGCGGCCCCGCCGCCGCCGCCGCATCTGGGAGCTCCGCCACCCCCCAGGGCTCCACGTGGAAGCCTTTGTGGGTCCTGGCCTGTGACCTTGCATGTGTGTGTGTCGGCCTTCTGGAGCCAGGGAAGCAGCAGATGTGGTAATACCAGGTTTCCAGGAAGCCTGGGTCTTTCTTGGGTCTGAAATTTGGAACCAAAGAACTTTTATTAGAGGAGGGACAGCTCAGCCCCATCGGGCCTTAAGGCCCCCGTGATCAGCCTCCATCAGCCTTCACGTCCCCCAGCCCGCGCCTGAAGCGTCACGGTATTTCTCCAAGACGAACCCCACTGGGGTGCTTTGGGCCTGTCGGCCGGCTGTGCTGTCAGCTCCCACCCTCCTCAGGCCTGGCTCCAGCCCCCCTTCTCCGGGAGACATTTTCGGGTTCATCTGGGCCTCATTCATTCATTCACTAGCTTATTCATTCAGGAATGTTCACAGGACCCTCAGTACGTCCTGGCACCTTGGAGGTTCCGGGTGACAGGAGCCGAGATTAAGTCTCTGACCTCATCAAGCCACTTCCAAACTTCCTCTGGTCCCAACTCGGAAAGCGTCAGCCCTGCAGTTTAGCAGTTAATTGTGCTCTGTCCCTTGCCATTTGTTCTCTTTCACACGAGTTAGCCGCGCCTGCCCCTGAAGACAGAGAACGTGCATTTCTGATGTCCCGACAGGTGGGTGTAGGGGATGGATGGAGAGAGGTGAGTCAGCCTCCTATGAAAACTCTCTCTCTTTAAATAAATCGATATGACTTCATACCTTACCACAGGCAGCATATTAGTAACTATTGGGAAAGAGTAAAAACAGAAATCTTTATTTTTTAATGGGACATGATTAAACTTTAATGACCAGTGACCTCATGGAATGAATGCCATACTATGCAATTTACTCATCTCTGCCTGTGTATACCTTCTGGGTATTAGAAAATTACATAATTAAGTATAGGTTACCACAGGCATGTCATTACACTTTTTATTATTCCTTAGAGACTTAGTAGTAATGCTCTGTATTTATATGTGCTTTTCAGCAGATTATCTCCAATCACTTTACAAATATTATCTCATTAATCCTTTGCAACAGTTCCATGAATTTCTCTATTTCATGGATTAAAAAACCACAGCCTGCAGCAATTAAGTGACAAGTTGAACATCGCACAGCGCTTTCTTCTACCAGGGAAAAAGCAGCTTCATCTCACTTCCACCTGGAAAGGGTGTGTTCTCATCATGTGAGAACTGAAATTAAAAGAACTATTTCCAAGTGCTCCGGAAAATTAGAAATAAAAGTGTGCGTCGTAGAACAATCATGGTTGCTGAGTCTTCAACGTCCTCAGTTGGAGTTCTAGAAGAAAACTGGATGGTGCTTTGGAAGAGGAGGTTTTAAAATGTATACACACACACACACACACACACACACACACACACACACACATCTGAATCAGGGGATGGATGGGAGCGGGAACCCATTTGTTTTAGAGCCACTTACCAATAGTTCTGTTGCTTGTATTCGTGGATAATGGCTGTAGAAAGTGGAGTCATGGAGCAAGATGGTACCCAAGGGCATCAGGTGGTACCCAAGGGCACCCGAGCCAATTTCTGGAGACGAGTTAGAGATGAATTTAATTGGACAAGTTTGAGGATCATTTCCTGAGGGCTTATGTGCAGTCTGTTCATTACCTCTGTCGTTTATGACACCCCCGTAGGGTGGCTGCTCTTGTACCCACTTCACAGGTTAAATAACAGTCTGGAAATAGTAGGTAATTTGCAGGAAATCACATCAGCAGTGGGATGGTGCGTGTCAAGGCACGTCTGACTGACTCCAGATCCAAGGAAGGCTCAGAGAGGACAGTGATCCTAAAAATCTAAATTCATTAGAAGAAAGCACACGGAACCGCTGTTGAATATAGTGTTTCGGAAAGAAGAAAACATTTTCTGACAGCTTAAATAGATGGCATAAGATGCAGAATAAGGATTTATTTTCTTGAAATATCCCAGCTTTGCTTTAAAAAGTGATTCCATTTACTCCGATAAAGATGTTAAAAGAAATGATTCCAATCTTTGTTCTCTGTGATACTCCTGAATTTCTTACCACATCTGAAAAGGGCTCTTGGTGAATGCTTGTCATGGAAGTGGAGAGAGGCCATTGGTATCTGAGCAAGGCGTTCCCAAAGCTATTTCGATGTGAATAGCCTCCTCTTCTAGTAACCAAATAAGCGAGGGTGGATGAGATGAAAGCCCGGGGCTTTGAAGGACAAAGCCGTGCCCAGCCCTCTGGTCAGCGTCACGTTAGCACTTAGTAGGCATGTGCATCGAGGACTTTTTTACACATAAACAAAATATTGGGGCATTATTAGTAGTCCCAAAGCACCGTTTCTCACTCAGATAGTTCTTGTTTGTTTTTCTCGGCTTTACTACCAGGAAAATGGGTGGTAGCCTGTGTGACTGAGCTCATCTCAGTGGAGTTTGTAAACTGTCAGACCCTGGGAATAAGAGTACTGTGGAATTGTAGTGTGTTTATGTATAATTATCACGCATTGACCAGTTCAGCTTGATGGTGCAGGAGAACATTAAATGCATCAGATCTTTACTTAACAGGTAATGCATGGTGAGGGCTCTTGAAGAAACAGATCACCTAACTGATTTGTGTAACTTGACCTCTTGTATTTTCAAAATTATTATAGTTACCTTTGATAACATGAACAAGGCAATCACCTACGATTTGACCTGCTCTTGAGTAGGTTGAAAGAAGGCCTACGCGGTCAGGACGCGCAGCTGCCCTGCACCCAGACGACCTCCGCGTGGAATTTGGGGTCTCTGCTCTCTTCCAGCTGAGTCCCAGAGCACGCGGTGGCCGGAGGAGGGCCCTGCGTTTGTGAGTTTCAGGACAAGGACATGGACCATAGGGTGACAGCAGGCAGGTGGAGGGAGTCACACTGGGGAGGGGAATCGGGCGCCTGTGTGGGGGGCTTGTGTGATCTTGCGGGCATCTCTTAGCCTCTCTGGGCTTTGATTCCCTCATCTGTACAGCAAGTAATTGCATTATATCAGTGCTCCCCAGACTCGGATGCTTTATACGGGAAAATTCAGAGCAAATGAGCACGTAACCTCAGGGGCTGGCTTCTCTCTCTGCATTTCTGTTTCTGTCGCTGTCTCTGTCTGTCTCTCTCTGTGTGTATGTCTCTCTCTCTCTCTCTCTCTCTCTACTTATTTATTTATTGTCAGGGACTTTTTTTTTTTTTTTTTTGCGGTACGCGGGCCTCTCACCGTTGCAGCCTCTACTGCCGCGGAGCACAGGCTCCAGACGCGCAGGCTCAGCGGCCATGGCTCACGGGCCCAGCCGCTCCGCGGCACGTGGGATCCTCCCGGACCGGGGTACGAACCCGCATCCCCTGCATTGGCAGGCGAACTCTCAACCACTGCGCCACCAGGGAAGCCCTAAATTCAGATTTTTATGGAAAACTTCACTGCTATTGTCCTTATTGTCCTCATTTCATCAGTGGGCCCTTCTCATGACCAAGGGCCAGTATTTGGGAAACCCTGGTCCCAGTGTTCCTGTAGACCCTCAGCAACGCCACCGATCGACCTTCTGTTCCATGAGCCAACCCAAACCCTTCCCCAGGGCCTTTGCACATGCTCTTCCCTCTGTCTAGAACACTCTTCCTCAGCTCTTTCCTGAACAGACCTCATTTCATCATCCAAGTCTTGCCTCAAGTGTCACCCCCCAGCTCAGCTGTCACCGGGCCATCTTATTCAAAATACCCAGAGCAGTGCCTGACTTCAACAAGCACTTAGTAAACGCAGACTAAAGGAAGGAAGAGATGAAGGCCTGACGTCCAAGGCCACCTCCTGAGGGCTCGGATTTGCTGGGGTTCTGTCTGCTCACTACTCTGGCGCTGTGACCTTCTCTGACTGGCTCAAGTGACCCCCAGCTGGATGTGACCTTCCTAAGAGCAGAGACACGTTGGCCCTTACCTGTTTCCTCCGTCTGCAAGACTCAGTGGCTTGAAGTAGATGCTCGGTGAGCTTTTGTTCCATGAATGAGTGAATAAGTGAGTGAATGGACAAAATGAGATTCATGCTTTACCTTCGAGAAGCTAACGCTAATTGGCGTAAAAGTTTTCAGCTGTAATGTGAAGAATGAATGGGGCAACACTCATGAATGCACCAAGCTCAGTGGTTGGCTCGCCCGGGCTCAGATTTACTTTCTGCAAAATGATTTGAGAACTCATATTTTCACAGTTTTTCTCTTTCCTGATGTTGGGTGCTCTGGGAAACGCAGACACGGCAGGAGCGAGGTCTGCTGGAGGAGGCAATGGTGCGGGCTGAGAGCAGGACTGCCCAACCTCAGGGTTCCAAGCCGGCACTGCAGTGCAGCGTGGAGGGCCTGACTGAAATGTTTTAGCTTTAAATTAAACTTAAATCAGCAAATTCAGAGTCACAAAAAGAAGAAAACAAAGAACACCCCTAACTGGACTTGCCTAAGAAGTCACCACCAACATCTGATTTAATCATCATTATGAAAATATTTCTAGGACCAACCTTTTGCAAAACCTCTGCACATGGACTTCCCACTCTGGTGGCAGAGTGGTTAAGAATCCGCCTGCCAATGCAGGGGACATGGGTTCGAGCCCTGGTCCGGGAAGATTCCACATGTCGTGGAGCAACTAAGCCTGTGCGCCACAACTACTGAAGCCCCCGCGCCTAGAGCCCGTGCTCCGCAGCAAGAGAAGCCACCGCAGTGAGAAGCCCGTGCACTGCAACGAAGAGTAGCCCCCGCTCGCCGCAACTAGAGAAAGCCTGCGTGCAGCAACGAAGACCCAAAGCAGCCAAAAAAAAAAAAAAAAAATCTCCGCATGTGTCTACGATGATTTCTCGAGTTTCCATCCCTGTGTACTGAGTCAGCAGACGTCTGGGTTTCCCACCCAGGAAGCATGGTGTCTCCCTCACGCTTTCCAACGTTTGAGGATCAGAACAAACCTTGGTCACAATCTCCACAATCCCTGAAAGCCCCTTTGCTGAGTGCTGGTTTCCTCCGGGCCCTGCTTTGTGTGGTACATTTCCATCGCTGACCATGTGAGTCAATTTCCACCACAGGTAAAACGGCTATTTTTGGCAAATAAAAATACTGGATGCTCAGTTAAATTCAAGTTTCAGATACACAATGATTTTTTTTTTTTTTTTTTTTGCGGTACACGGGCCTCTCGCTGTTGTGGCCTCTCCCGTTGCAGAGCACAGGCTCCGGACGCGCAGGCTCAGCGGCCACGGCTCACGGGCCCAGCCGCTCTGCAATATGTGGGATCTTCCCGGACCGGGGCACGAACCCATGTCCCCTGCATCGGCAGGCGGACTCTCAACCACTGCGCCACCAGGGAAGCCCCACAATGATTTTTTTAAAGTATAAGTACGTCCCCAATGCTGCGTGGGACATACTTATACCCCCAAGTATTTGTTTGTTTCAATGAAATTACTCTCGGCGTCCTGGATTTTATATGGCCCCCTAATCACAGGGAAGATTTAGCTCAAAACAGACGTGCAAAGCGTTTTCGAGTCACGGGAAGAACAGGTGTGCGGGGCACGGGCACTCCTACCCCACCCCCGACCTTCTGAGGGACGCTCCGTGCCCTCCGCACGCGCTTCTCAGCCCTTCATGCGGCCTTGGCTCCCTTGCTCCCCACAGAGGGGAGGAGGCTGCTGCCCTGGCCCCGCTGCTGAGAGCGGCTAAGCGAGACTGGCCTCCCCGGGCCGGCTGCCCTCAGCGCTCTGGATGCCCTGACAGCCCGCCACTCCTTTCTACCGCCCCCCGCCTCTGCACGGACCCCCACGTCCGGCGTCACTCAGCTCATACCTGATTTCTCGCTTAACTACGTTCATCTCTGGAAGGAAACCCCAAAATTCCTCCGTCCATACTAGGCACCCATTCCTAGACCGGAAGCCACGAGACGGGCAGACGGGCAGGCCGACCATTATTGAAATACTCCCAGCAGCCGGCAGAGAGGGGGCATCGGCCCCTTGCTCAGCGCCGTGGGGCACGCGCACACACCTCGTTCCATTTAATCTTTATAAAAACCCTGCGCCGCGGGAACTAATAACAGCCCCATTTTGCGTAGGAGCCAACTGAGGCCGTGAACCACTAAGCGTCACGGCCCGACCGTGGCCGAAGCTACCGGCGGGTGCGGGCCGCCTGCTGCCGCGGCCGGGCTTTCCTCTCTCACAGGCCACTTGCTCCGCCTCTCCTTCCACATGCCGACCCAGCAAGTTGCTGGTCCCTGGGAGAATCGGCTGGACACGTGGCAGCCTGGACCCCGGGCCGACAGGTCTCCTTAGTCCGGGCCGTCTGTCAGCTCGGAGGGTGGCCACGTGTCCCGTGCCAGCCAGGCGGGGCGTCTGCGCCCGCCTCGCCCACCCAGCTCTGCCGGGCACAGCCGTGCGGGAGACCCACCTGGCCTGGGCTCCAGCGGCCACTGGCTGAGAATGGGGAGCTGGCCTCGCCCCAGAGAGCATCAAGGAGGCAGAGAAGGAAGGAGGGCTATGCTGTCAGCTGCCTTTGTCTGGAGCGGTTTCTTAAATTCCGCTCTAGTGAAAACGTGCGCTGGAAAGGAAACTCAGCTTGGTTCACATCTGCCTGCCGGCTTTGCAAAGCCTGGGCCTTTTATTAGCGGGCCAAGCCCTTGGTCAGTCTGTGAAGGCAGGAGGGTTGAGGGGAGTTCCTGGACCCCCTTGCTGTGCCTTCCGCCCGAGGGGCCCCTCCTGTCTGCAGTGTGCGCTTCCCACGGCCAAGCTGCTCCTAGGGGGCCTGGGGCCTCAGGTACCGAATATTCAAGAAGAATGTGCGTGTGTGTGCACGTGTGTGTGCACGTGTGTGTGCGCGCGTGTGTGTGTGCGTGTGTGTGCGTGTGTGCGTGTGCGTGTGTGTGCATGGGGGGTTCTGGAGTTTGTATCTGAGCAGCTCCTCCTCCTCGGGGGCGGGTACAAGGCTTTGTCCTTCCTCACGCACTGGGAAGTCCTCCAGCAAAGCGCCCGTTTGACCTTCCTGACACCATGGCAGTGTCTTGTTAAGGAAAGACAGAAAAAAGAAGCAAGAGTTCCATGAAGAGGACTTTTTCTTTCTGTGGATTTCAAGATCATTTGGATTTAGGGACTGCTTGCTTTGCCCTTTCAGATCAATTGCTTGGAGTCAAGGTTATGAAATCCAGTGTCTATTTCACGACATGAAACCAAGTGAATGGCCGGTGATGGGATCTGTCTAAGGCCTTTGGAATAATCACCTTTAATATTTTCAGCCTATTGAAAAAGGCAACAAACCAAGAAGCAGTTCCCTTTTATCAGACTGCCCCGATGCTCTTCCTATGATGTAAGGGAAAGACTTTTGGACGAGAAGCCAGAGGGCTGAGTTAAATCTCCTGACTCTACTGTGACCTGTGGGCAAATGATGGTGAGGACACGCATGAGGGCTGCTTGTGTGATGCTCGCCACCGCCACCATCCGTCATCACCACCATCACCACCATCATCACCATAATCATCACCACCATCATCACCACCACCACCATCATCACCACAGTCACCACCATGATCCGTCATCACCACCATCATCACCATGATCACCATCACCACCACCACCATCATCACCATCATCACCACCACAGTCACCACCATGATCCGTCATCACCACCACCATCACCACCACCACCACCACCACCACCACCATCATCACCACCATCATCACCATCATCACCACCACAGTCACGACCACCATCACCACCATCATCACCACAGTCACCACCATGATCCGTCATCACCACCATCATCATCACCATCATCACCACCATCACCATCATCACCGCCATCATCACCATCACCACCTTCACCACCACAGTCACCACCATGATCCATCATCACCACCATCATCACCACCATCACCACCATCACCATCATCACCATAATCATCACCACCATCATCACCACAGTCACCACCACGATCCGTCATCACCACCATCACCACCATCATCACCATAATCACCATAATCATCACCACCATCATCACCATCATCACCACCACAGTCACCACCACCATCTGTCATCACCACCATCACCACAGTCACCACCACCATCTGTCATCACCATCATCACCACCATCACCACCATCACCATGATCACCATCACCACCATCATCACCACAGTCACCACCATGATCCGTCATCACCACCATCATCACCACCATCATCACCATCATCACCACCATCACCATCATCACCATCATCACCACCATCATCACCACAGTCACCACCACCATCCGTCATCACCACCATCACCACCATCACCACCTTCACCACCACAGTCACCACCATGATCCGTCATCACCACCATCATCACCACCACAGTCACCACCATCATCACCACCATCATCACCACCACCACCACCACCATCACCATCATCACCACCACCACCATCATCGCCATCATCACCCCTTGTATACTGTCACCATCATCACTGTTACGATCAGCATTATCACTTGTGCAGTGTCACCTGTGCCCGCCACTGTCCTAAACACTTAACATGGATTCATGCATTGAATCCTCACAGCAACCTAGGAAGTAAGGTACGGTTATCATTATTCTGCTGTTATAGGTGAGGGTGAAGGACTCAGAGGTTATCACTTTCCCAGGCCCCCCACCTGGGAGCCGTGGAGCTGGGCTTCATTCCTGGGGTTCCTGCCCTTGACCGTTAGGCTGCCGCTCAGCCATTTAATGCTCTGCTCCTCTCTTTTCTCATCAGGGAGACAGGGTAATATTTATGTCTAGAGGTGCAGTATGAGGGCTGAAGGACTGGGACGAATAAGAGATGAGAGGCTGCCAGGCACCCACTCTGAGACTAGAGCACGGAGGGGGAAAAGGGGGTTACAGGCGGGATGAGGCGGCTGGGCTTGGGGTGAGGGGCCCATGGCCGCGGGGGGACAATCTCACAGCTGGCGCTCTGTGGGGCCAGGTCGGTGAAGCGCCCAAAGCCCCCTGGTCCCAAAGTCTCCCTGGCCTGGCCGAGGTCCTGAAATGCCGCCCGCAGCGAGTTGCAGATGTTAGCTCTCCGCCCTCTCGTGGCAGCCGGCTGCTGTGGCCCCGGCTTTGGGAAGCTTAGCTTGCCCCTCGGCCACTGTGGTCATTCCAGGTCTGCCTGGGCGTCACCACCTCCAGGCTGCCCACTGGGCTGCTGGCTACTTCCCCTCTGAAGAACACAGTGCAGCATCCTGTAATTTCTACCCTTTGGTCCTGGCCGCTCCTTCTGGAGCAGATTCTGGGAGACTGAAACCTGGAGAAGATGGGAGATTTGCTGAAGGTACACAGACGGGGAGTAACCTTTGGGTGTGGACTGCCCAGCAGATCCGCTGCAGGGCATTGCTTTGTAGTCTTCTTAAGTGTTGGCTGGGTGTCCTCACTCAACGCAAAGACCGTGACATACGCTCTATTGAGAGAGCCCAGCCTGTATGTCCTACAGACCTGGGTTCAAATCCCAGGTCCACCACTTACTAGCTGGATGACTACTCCTCAAAGACTCTTTTTCCTTATTTATTCAGTGAGGTTTTAACAGAAGGACCATAACTCTTATGTTCTGAGTGTAGTTCTTGGTGTATGATAGCTGTTCATTCCACCCCCCCATCCCCCCAGGCTGCGGTGTGAAGAACACGTCATTAGATGATGAGCTGATTGGCTGAAAAAGCTGCTGGCCCAGGTGCAGGAGCAGAAAAAGATCTGAAAATGGTCCATATGCAGCTCATTGCACAGTCTCGTAAGGCCTGAGTTTTTGAGCCGTCAAGAAAATACTGTAAGTGGAAGGATCCGGTGTAGGCTGTGTTTGCTCCACACGGAGTCAGATTGTACTGCTGGATTTCCATTGGTCTTCATTTTTGAAATTTGATTTAGAGTGAAACCTAAGAAGGCATAAAGGCAGGGATATTTTAAGACCAGGGGCGATGGGGGGTGGCTTTGAATGCTCATCACATAGTTATCAGAGATTAAGCCAAAACTGAGAGGTGACAAGTCTGTAGTTGAAAGGCAGGATAACCCCAAGGAAAAGAAGTTCAAGGGTAGGGAAGTGGGTGGGAAATCTATTGTGGTTATTTCTAGTTTCCTAGATAAATGGTTCTAAAACTTGGAAAAATATTGATTAAAACCAGCCTGGAGCAAGAATACCCTCCAGAGAATCACGTAGAGCTCCTCTCCTCTAGAAAGTCTCAGGGGGCCGTGAAACGCTTCTCAGAAGCAAAGTTTTTGTGACATAAAATGTTGTGTCCCAGCAGGAC
This sequence comes from Kogia breviceps, assembly GCF_026419965.1. Taxonomy (NCBI): domain Eukaryota; kingdom Metazoa; phylum Chordata; class Mammalia; order Artiodactyla; family Physeteridae; genus Kogia; species Kogia breviceps. The sequence continues at coordinate 2,555,333 of NC_081318.1, read as the reverse complement.
AGGACTGTTCCCCCCAGGAGCCAGGGCTGAGAATTCAAGGGCAGGAGGTCCATGCCAGCACCAGGGGCCCGAGCGCCGGGGACAAACAGGCACTAAGGACCGCTGTGGTGAGCGGGGCTGTGACACGGAGGGTCAAGACAGAGGCACAGCCACTGGGCCGTTTTCTAGAACAGTCTGTTCTCTCTTAACAGTTTCATCTCTTCTTCCCATGTCTTTCTTCTCCAAGCTGCGAACTAGGATTTATGGGAATCCTAAAAATTAAAGCAGGGCTGAGAGCCTACGTGTAGGTTGAATGAAGCTGCCAACCAAAATTCCAACCTCCCTCACGAACCTAGATGCAAAAATCCAGTATAAAATATTAATAAAACAAGGCTAAAAGTTTATATAAAATAATAACCCTGCAATAAAAAGTAGAATTTATTTTTGGAAGACAAGCATGGTTCAGCAACAGAAAGTCTATTCCTGTGACATAATTACCGAGTAAGGGGGAAAATATGACCATATCACTAAATGAAGAAAAGCATTTATTGCAATTCAATAATAACTCACAATAGAAATTTTTCAGCAAACCAAGAATAGGAGGAACTTCCTTAACCTGAAAGCTACAGCAAACATATGACTGAGCATATTCCCATGAAATATGCCCAGTGATATTTAGTAAAAGGCATTGGCTCTCCTGGCCAATGCAAGAAGATTAAAAAAAAGAAATTAGAGGTATACTTTGTTCATGGATGAGCAGACACAATGTACTAATGTTAATTTCTTTAGAATTCATTTGTAAATTAAGGTAACTTTTGTCAAATAGATAAATGGAGTATGACAGAAATCTGTATTCAAATATTCTTCTTTTTCGTCTGTTAGAAAGGATAAACACCTCCTCTATCTAAAGTCAATCCTTACACAGCAAAGGCAATAGATCACTTGCCTTCTCATCTACCCATGGATTTTATTCCCACAGTGATTTCCTTTTCTCCTTCATTATCAAATTCTCTCTTTTGATTAGATTTTCTTATCAGCATACAAACATCACAGGTGGGCAAACCCTAAGAAATCAAGTATAGTGAAAAATTATAGTAATTAAAACAACGTGGTTTTTGGGCACATGGCTAAACCCTGGATAGATAAAATGGAATTAAGACCAGAAATGTATCAACAACTTGCCCGCTGTAGTCTATTCACGAGGCCAGCACTCTTTCTCATGCTTTCTTCTCTTAACTCCACTCGTGTGCTTGGAGACCTCATCATATCCTACCACGTTAATAGCCACCTGTATGCTAATGACACCGCATTTATGTGAACAGACCCAACTTCCTTCCTGAGCTCCGGCACATACACCCAACTGCCCACCAGACATCTCCATGTCCAAGAAGAACTTCAAATTTCATATTTTAGAAACAACTCTTGTCCTCATCATCTTTTCCTGCCTTCAGATGTGCTTCCCCTGCAGGATTCCTATTTCAATAAAATACCATCACCATTTACAGAGTTGCTCCAATAAAAAACCCTTCTTTCCCCCCATCTACACACATATTCGTCACCTTGACCTTCCAAAGGGATCTAGAATCCAGCCGCTCCTCCCCGCTTCGCCACACGCGTGTAAGCCACACCCGCCTCTGTTGTCTCAGCTGTGCTAATGGCTTCGTTATTGGCATCCCTGCTTTCACACTTGGTGGTTTTCCTTCACTTATGAAAAATCCCAACTTTTTAACCTTTGTCTAGAGGCCCTGCCTTTGTCACCTTGTCATCTACCATCTTCCCACCTTATTGACTTTGCCGAGACACACTGACTTCTTGAGTCTGTCTCAGATACAGACGGTGAGCCGCTTTTGCGTCTCGGCTTTGTACTTGCTCCTTTCTCTGCCTGGAAAATGCTCCAGGTAGCTTATAGTCTGCACTCCGTGAGAACAAGGCTGCTGTCTGTCTGTCTGTCTCATTCACTGCTGTATGGCCAATATTTAGAACAGTGCCTGGCACACAAGAGGCATCCAGTAACATCTAGTTAAAGAGTAAATGCTTACATGAAATAGTAACCATTAAATATTACTAAGGGAATGGAGAAGAAGATGGAATAGCCAACAAATTGAGCAGGGCCAGTTTGCTTCCCATATAAAAACAAAATCAGACACCTACCCCACTTTGAATACAAAACCTTCCAGGGCATTTCAGGTCTCATTGTGAAAAGCAAAACCACAAAACTTGAAAAAAAAAACCCGCCTGTATATCCCCTTTATGGTACCTGGTAGAGAGGGATTTGTGAAACGACACTGGAACGCAGACCACGAAGGACCGGCATGGCTCGTCACGCAGAAGGCCTCAGCCTGGCCCCCTCCCCCAGGAAGGGCTGCAGTGCAGGAGGGCTCGGTCGGAGACAGCGGGTGATCAAGGCTAAAACCTCTGACACCTGAAGGATGTAGGAGGTGAGGATGCAAGTGTGTTTACCCAAATCTTGGAGTTCTCCAAAGAGAAGACATTGGACAGGAAGGGGACTTAGGATAAATAAAAAGACTCACTTTATGGGAGGCAACATATACACCCCTCCAAAGTGGCTGTACCTTTGTAAGCATCTCCAAGAACAGGTAGCTTTCATTTGTGGGTGACACGTCCAAAAGGACGCTCGGTGCATCCCCTGGGCTCCGAGGACAGCGTCCTGGGGAGAGGCCACTCCCGCTCTCCCGTCACGGGGCACAGGCCCCGGGTGGGCAGGGTGATGGCTGTTGAGGTCCTTGGCTCCCCGGCAGGCTCTGCGGCCTGGCTCTGCCCGGTAACGTCCTGCCTCAGCGGAGGCCGGTCCCGCACACCACGTCCTGCCCAGGACCGTCCCACAGCCCCCAGAGTCACAAGGAGACAGGCTCCCGAGCGGGCTGAAGTTCCACGACCGGTGACGGACAGGGCCCACCTCTCAGCGGACTGTGTCAGCAAAGGGTGGTGAAGGCAGCCGGCCTTTCTCAGCCTCCCTGCCTGAAGCAAAGCCCAACGGGGTTTAAGGTTTTGATTTTAAAATACGTGTAAATTTGAATGTATTTAAAATTATTTTAAAACGTGTATAGCTCTTGATCTGGAAACTGCAGCTTCAGGAAAAGTCCTCCACTGGGCTCCTTTGACCTGGCAGAGCTTGGGTCCGATCCCTCTTCACGCTCCGGGTGGAGGTGCCTTGCAAGGTTCTGATGGAGACGCCACCCAGCTGGGCTCGTCTCTGGGCTTTGGGTAGACGGCGCAAAGCCCCTTCCATTATTTGGCTCTTGCTTTTCTCAGCCACAAAGGAGAAGCTTGGCTAAGATGAGCCCCAGCTCTGATTTCTAGAGGAGTTCTGTCATTCGACGGTAGCACCTGGTTCTGGGGACTGAATCCCTAAGTAGTCTCAAATCCGTGTAAAGGAATATTTCATTATCTTTCCAGAAGACAAATAGAATATACAGCAAGGAAAAATGACAGGAAGAGCTGTGGTTTTTTGATACAAATATTCCGTAAGATGCATATTATATTTCCTTTGTCAGTTGCATTGGAAAAAATAAATGCTCACCAATCTCCTGAGTAATAAGAGCAAGGTATTGCTTAACGACGCTGGTTAAGTGGTCACGACTCTGCCAGTGTTCATAAAGGCCATTACATCAGACCACTGAAATGGACCTGTGGATTTATTAAATGGTGACGGGGCAGGAGACCTGGAGCGGTTTCTTTTCTGGGTTAACACAGAATTAAAATACCTAAATGGTTAAATCTGTTATTAGCATGGGTTCTTCCAGAAGACAAAATGGAAAAGGGGTCACAGAAATCTTCCACTGTGATGCTAGAATTCCTGTACGTGTAGTGTCTTCATCCTAACTGAAATGCCGGAATGGTTATGATACACTCAGGAAACACGGATCCGTTTCGGCTCTCTCCCCACCTCCCTTTTATTTTGAGCCCAGAAGTGTTTTAGGTGTTTTCCTTTTATAAGCATAAACCCATAGTTCAAAATATTCCCTAGGTAGCCTGATCATTTGCAAGACACCATATTTATTTACTCAACATATATCTGCCAAGAACCTGCTGTATGCCTGATGCCCCCCTAAATTCTGAGATGCAGTGGTAGAAAATGAACATCCCTTCCGTCATAGAGCTGACATTTTGGAGGGCAGTAATGTCGCTGTTTTGTTATGAAATTGGTTGTACTTTTATGACCTCGAGGAAGCGTAAGATGGCGCCCTCCCCTGCTCCCTGCAGGCTGTGCCCGTGAGGCTGAGCCGTGCCTACAGCCCTCTCTTTCTCCTTCCTGTGGGTGGGCCCTGGGAGGGCAGGGGCCGTGGGAGCTCATTGTGGCATCCAGCACCTGGCACGATTCAGGGCACACAGTAGGTGTTTCGTGAATATGCGGGTATCATAGGACTAGCTTTTGCCTAAAAACATTCTGGGTTCTAGTTATTGGCAAATTCCGGAGGGCAGGAGAGTGTCTGGGTTTTTTTTGTTTTTTTTTTCTTGCCTTCTCACAGAAGCAGCTAGTTCAAGTGAGATGAGTAAGATACACACCTGCTCTCTGGTGTTGTTCTTCCTTTACCAGAGCAGCATTACCTGCTTTGATTTACATAAAGTCACCCGGAAATTGTTCTTAAAGCATGGAAGTAATCAGATCACGCTCCTCAGAGCATCTGCAAAGCTATTTTCCTAAGAATCTTAAGAAGCATTCAGGCATTATCAAAGGGAGAAAACATGGACTTTCCCTCATCGTTCACAAGCCACAGCTTTTTTTCAGCGCTCAACAGTACTTGCCAGTGATATTTTTGGTAACTCACGCAAACCGCGGAAATTCAGGAAATTCACAGGTAGAGTGGATGTCGCTTTCACTCTGCATTGTGCTGTCTTTGATTTTCCTTTCAGAGGCTCTGACTTACCCAGAATCCGCCCGACTTGGCATTTCCTGACTTTTGGCTTTGGACCCGGATGGTATTTAAACAAAGGGTGTGTGGGATCCAGCGGGGGGGTGGGGACCCGGCATTGTTTGACTATCACCCGGGATAAGGAGTTAGATGGTGAGGTAAAAGTGAGCTTAGTGTCAGGCCCCTGAACCGTTGTTTATTATGTGACAACAATGCTATAGTCCATTTTATGACAGTGAAAAAAAATCAGTGGAGATTTCAGACGTGATCTGGGTTACTTCCTCTTAAAACAGAAACCTTCACGTGGCAGCCCCTTAGCCACCAAAACACCACGCTGCAGTGTATAGGGTCGTACTTGACGCTGCTGAGAAAAATGCACCTTCCGGGATGGCAACAAGGTGAAAATAATCTAGTCTTATACCTTATTTCTGCGGAGGGTGACAAGATTTTTGTGAATTTAACTATTTACAGAAAAAAGCCTGCCTGTTGCTTGTACCTTTCCTTGATCTAACGACCAAGGAAATGAACTTGCTTTTTTATTTCTTGCTTTCTAAATGTTATGGGGGAAACAAATTTAATAATCATGGTCTTGGTTTTACTAGAATAGACCCGATTTAAAATATTATTATCAGGCTGTGTGTCTAACTTTCTTTTCTCGGTGGGGGGAATGGGCCCTCTGTGAAGAACTAGTCATGTAAGGCAGTAGAGGGTGTCTGGCTCTGGGCGCTGGAGCACGCAGCTGCCGTGGTCCCAGGACCTCACTCCTGCCCTAAGAGCATCTTGCTAAACCAGCCTGGGAGCAGCCTGAGGGCCGGGAGGAGGGGACGCCAGAGGTTTCATCACCCCAGGGAGGTGGGGACCCAGACGCTTTGGGAGCCTCCTCTGTTTCTCACTTCCTCGCCTGAATGAGGCAGGTCCAGCGGTGGGATGAGGGGGGGGGCCACCGCCCCAGAAGCCGGCGTGTGGGATAAAAGAGGGAGGTGTGCCCCCTACCCACGAGGTTGCTGCTGGAAGTGCTGTCCGGCCCCTGGGCGTGTGGGAGCAAGTCCCCTGCCAGCTCCCTTCTTGCCCTCACGGTTCTCGCTGGCTTTCAGTCCACGGGAAATCATCTCGTGTCTGCGACATGCGGTGCGTCCATTCTACACCTGCCCCCTGAGTGTTCGCTGCGTTCCAGGGACCACGCGAGGGGCTGGATGCTCAGCCACAGGTCACACCTGCACCCAGGGTCACAGAGTCCGGTGGCGGGAGAGGTGCAAACGGATTAGAGCACCCCGTGCTTCCAGAGGGCGAGGGGGCCAGGGGTGGGCAGGTGCCGCTGGGCATGGAGGGCAGAGCTGGACTGGGGGTCTTCCTGTGTCTCTGGGGTGTCCCTGACGCCAAGTCTGGAGGACCACCCACTCCTCCCAGCTCTCGGATGCTACCCAACACCAGCGCCTCGGAGACTGAGGGTTAACGCCTAATAGCAGAGCTTTCAAAAAGAATGTTAATTATTGTAGAAATACTGTGTGTGGATTATAGAATATCTTGAAAACGTTAGAAAATTTAAAAAATGAGCCAAAGGAATAAAATCAAAGACACAGTAACCAGCACTCTGATCATCCGTGTTTCTTCCCGGTTTTCCCCTCAGATATATTTTAAAGTGGCTGTGCACATAGCCTAGTAAAACACAGTATCCTTCCTTTTCTTAACTTCAGATGTTATCCTATGAATTTCCTATACTCTTAGAGGTTTTTAAAAAATTTTTCTTGGAGTCGAGTTGATTTACGACGTTGTGTTAGTTTCAGGTGTACAGCAAAGTGAATCAGTTATACATATACATGTATCCCCTCTTTTTTAGATTCTTTTCCCATATAGGTCATTAAGAGAGCCTTGTCAACAGGATTTTGTAATGACTGAATAATATTCTATGACTTGGATTTGCTTCTCTGGTTTAAAATTTTCTCTATTTGCAAACAAGTATTTGATACCCATCTTTGTGAACAGAATATTATGTTTTTATTAGCATTGTTTTAGTTGATCCCTTGGGATAGATTTCTAGAAGTGGAACTGTTGGACCAAAGTACATAAATGTTTTCAAAGGTCTTGGGCGAATGCCATCAAATTACTTTGCAGAAAGTTGACGGGAACTTTGTTCCTGGGCACCCGTAGTGCTGTGGGCACAGGCCCTGGCTCAGCCAGGCAGACACTGCCTTGCTGTCTTAATGGCATTTCTTCTAAACTAAGAAAGTTAACTTTTATTAGCCACTTGTATTTCTTTCTTTTTTTTTTTTTGTCAATTCTCTTTCCTGTCCTAATTTTCTATCATCTTAGTTGTTATTTCCAAAGATTTTCTTCTAGTGAGTATTCACTTTCCTTTATTACATGTGTTGCAGGCATTTTCTCAAGACATTTAAGTTTTAGAAGTTTTATTTTATAGACATTTTATATTTGTATGTTGAGTCTATTCTTTTTTTTCTTTATTTCTAAGAAGGAACTGAACTTTTGATATAAAACGACACTACCTCAGTGTGTTAGATGCCAGGTGCTAATACTTAGCTGTAAAAGTACAACTTGTCATAGTATTTAATGTATGTAACCAGGTTCTGTGCCATTTGGGTTTAAAATGATGGGCTCAAAAAAAAAACCGAGCTTCTCAGAATAAAATGGAAGCTCTCTTAGGGTGACTATTTCACTTTTATTTGGTTTGATAGCCACATAATTAGAAAGATTTTCTATTCATCCGGTCCCATAAGCAGACAAAAGCGGTTCTTCAGGATTCTTTCTTTTGGGTTTTCCCCCAAATACATTCATTCAAATGTCATTTCTTTTGGAAGTTGGTGGCAGTCTGACTTCGGAAGGACCAGGAAGGGCTTGAACTCTCCTGGTTATAAGGAAAGACAATAATAATAAAGCCTTTGTCGTAGGGGAGGAGGAGGAGCGTGGGTTTGCTCAGGGTGAAGGACGGGGCGTCGGCTGCCGAGCCCGTCCGTCCTGACTTAGGGGCCCTGAGGGTCCGACCAGGCCTTGCAGGGGACACTGAGAAAACCATTTTGCGGTCCTGCCAGGGCTCAGAGCCGGATCCCACCCCGTGAGGAGCCCCAGGCGCCTGGAACTGGTGATGGGTTACCTCTTAGCCCTACACATTGAATGCGGCAGTATCCTGGCTATTGGAGACCCCCATTTGTCCCGTCCAAATAACTGAGGTTTGGCTGTGTCACTGCCGTGAAACAAAGGCTCCAGCGACGGCCAGGCAGGGGCTGGAGGCGGACCAGAGGAAGGCGCGTTCTGATGGCTTTGCGACTCTTTCCCTAAATAACGTGGCCATGAATCATGACCTCTCGGAGGATGCCGGCGGTGACTCAAACCAAAGGAACCAGTGAGCCCTGATTCTTCTCTGCAGGCAGGACTGGACTTGACCTGGAATTTTACTTGTTTTCACGACAAGGGGCAAGATCTGAACCCTGCCACGCCGTGCAAACACCGTTCGATACAGGTGCCGCGTGGCTGGGGACATTTCCGGCTGCCACACTGGAAAAATACTGCCTGAGTCACCCGTTGCTGGGTGGCACAGAGCCTCCCCCTCCAGGCCCGGAACCCACGGGCCCTGGTCTCTCCCCTCCGCCTCTGATTGTTCTCTGGCTTCCCCGGGAGCCCCGCGTGAACCTCACACCCCACCGCAGCCCGGGTGCAGAGAGGCCCGGAGGACGGCGCATAAGCCTGAACACAGCCCTTTGTTCAGCAAGTATCTACCGAGTGCCTCCTTCGGGGCAGGGCTGCGATCCTTGCCCCCCGTCCCGGGCTCCCTGTCACCTGCTGCCCCTTTCCTCTCACCCTCTGCGACCAGCAGGCCCGTCATTGCCCTCCCACGACACCCTCCGTCTCCTGAGCGCCTGGATGGTTCCCAGGCGCCGGGCGAGCCTTTGAACCCTCCCTCCCCCTCCCTCCTCCAGCATCTAAGGGCTTCTCTCGTGGCCTTGCTGGGAGGCTGCATGCTAACTGCCCATGAATTGCGTACATGTTAGAGTGGAAGTGACAGGAAAAGAGGACTAACGTGTGTCCCTCTCTCAGGCTGATCTTTGTAGAAATGGGGAACTTGGGAGAAATGGCGCCCCGGCCCACCATTTGCTCCATACATTTCCACACATTTTTACGGACAGCCAGCAGTGGCCGTGGTCAAAGGTGTGGGCTCTGCAACGCAGCTGTCAGGGTTCGCATCCCCCAGCCCCACAAACCGGAGGGGGGCCTTGGTTTCCTCATCTGTAAAGTGGGCAAGTGTTAACACCCACCTTGCTGAGTTCTCTTGAGGGTTAGGGCATTAACATTCCCACGGTTACTTACAGTTAGGGCTTAGTAGCCGGCAGCTGAAGCACGTGTGCAGCCGGGCCCTGATGGGGAAGTGCCAGCGTCCGGGCTCCAAGAGGATGGTCTGATGGGGCGGCCCCTTAGGTGGCAGCTCTCAGGCCAGTGTGCGGGAGCTCCCCGTGCGACCTGCCTATTTACCCCTCCGCCCGTCTCATTTCCAGCCTGGCTCCTGGTTCCAGCTCGGGGAGGAGCCCCTCCACCCCACACACCAGCCGCCTCCTTCTTCCTTTGTGGCCTGACCGTTCCAGAGGCTTCTCTCTCCGGGTGGGGAGGGAGGCACACGCCGGTGACACTGATGGCGCAGCCGGCCAGTGTCACCTCCGCCCAGGAGCGCACGGGGAGGGCTCACCACTGCTTGGAGTCCTTCCCAGGGCTGCTGATGGAGAGTGTGTTTCTGGCTGTGACCAGATGTGTGTCCTCCGAGAGCGGACGCCGCGGGGCCGGGCGGGGCGGACGCCTTCGAGGTCCTGTGTCTGCCGGTGGTCACTGCAGGCAGAGGTTTCCACGCTCCGTCTCAGCTTCCAGAAGAGGGTGGGGCCTTTGGGACTTTGGTTTTTGAATCGTAAGACCAGGGAGTGCGTCTAACTTTGCGTCCCTACGTGCACAGCTGCTGCTCCTTTGTTTATGATGGGAAAACGTCCACACACAGAATCCATGACCTTCACCATTTGCAGTGCACAAGCCAGCGGCATTGAATACATCACAATGTCGCGTGACCGTCACCTCTGTCTGTACCCAAGCCTTTCATCATCAGCATCAGCTCCATCCCAGCGCGCGCTACCCCCGGGCCCCTCCCCGGATGAAGTCGTCAGTGGTATTCCTTTTTTTAAAAAATTGAAGTATAACTGACATGCATGCAGCATTACATTAATTTCAGGTGTACCGTGTAATGATTCGACATTTATATATGTTGCAAAGGGATCACTGAAATAAGTCCTGTGTCTTTTTTTTTTTTTTTTTGCGGTACGCGGGCCTCTCACTGTCGCGGCCTCTCCCGTTGCGGAGCACAGGCTCCGGACGCGCAGGCTCAGCGGCCACGGCTCACGGGCCCAGCCGCTCCGCGGCACGTGGGATCTTCCCAGACCGGGGCATGAGCCTGTGTCCCTTGCATTGTCAGGAGGAACTCAACCACTGCGCCACCAGGGAAGCCCAAGTCCTGTGTCTTGAAAGGACTTTTAAAAGAAGAGAGTACTTCAGACATGGCAATACAACTAAAATAGAAAGGGCATCCTTCCCAGACAGAGAAGGTGAATTTTGCAGATACAATGGAGGTACCAAGGTATCCCTTTCTGAGCGGAGAACAAATTCTGAATTTGGGTTTGTCATTCCTATGGCTGCCTTTATAATTTTACTATGTACAAACGTATTTATAAATAATGGGCAGTAGTGTTTTGCATGTTTTAAAAAAACTTTTATGTAAGTGGTATCATTCTGTTCTTTGCCCAGATCTCTTCTCCCTGCTTTCTCCCCTCAGCACTGTGGTTTTAATAGGTGCCCATTTTGGGTCAGGAAGTTCTAGTTCTTCCTCTTTTGGCTCCTGCTGGAGTGGGATCTCTGGGGCGTGTACACCAACCTTTGGGGGTCCATCCTTCTCTAAAGGAAAATGTAGGTTCCCAGACAATGCTGGGAAGAACATTTCCGCCAACAACTTTTGTGCACGTTGATAATTTTCCTAGGATATCAGCTGAGGGATGGGATTGCCGGGGGGAAAGCCATGGGCGTTTTCTACACACAGGTCTCCACTCCAAGTCTGTGAGCTTTTCAGGCTCCTCTTATACCAGCCGCTCATGGGGGTTTCTTTTTCAGGTAATGTACATGAAATAAGATCGATGTCATTTGGGGGGCACAAAATTCGTTTTACTGATGACAAAATACCAAAGCAATACATTTTCATAGTAAAGAACCGAGGCCCCTGCAGAAGTACGGGGGATAGCTGGCCTGGCCGGGGCGTCGCCACCAAAGTCCACCTTGGCCTCCCGGGGAGGGGAGGAAGTTGTAGGGCGGGGACGGGAGTGAAGAGAGGGGGAGGGGGAGGGGGCGGGGAGGGGGGAGGGGGAGGAGGAGGAGGGGGAGGGGGAGGGGGAGGACGGGGAGGGGTAGGGGAAGAGGGGAGGGGGAGGGGGGAGGGGAGGTGGAGGGGTTGGGGGAGGGGAGGGGGCGGGGGAGGGGGAGGGGGAGGAGGGGGAGGGGAAGGGAAGAGGGGAGGGGGAGGGGGTAGGGGAGGGGGAGGAGGCCGCGGGGGGCTGCGCGGGGACCACCCGCCAGGCTTGAGGAGGACGTGGTAGCCGCTGACCCAGCCTGCTGCTCTCTCGCTACTGCTTTAAAGGGCTTCCCGGCTCCCCCCGTGACGGAGAGGGCGGCCCGGCTGAGGCTGGTCAGGGAGCTTCGCCCTCTCACCGCCCATCCCTGGCCCCAACCGGCACGGGGCAGACGGTGGCAGCCGCAGGCGAGGAGGAAGATGGCGGGACGGCTGGCGGCCCGTGGGGTGGACCGTGGCACGGGGTGCACAGAACTAGGATGTGCCGGAGACAGGGAACCACAGCGTATCATCCCTTCCTGTATTGCTACTAAGGAGTGAGCAGAAGTGGGTGATCAAGCTCAAAGGAGGGTGATGAAAGGGGTGGATGACCTAGACTTCTTCACTGGTGATGAAGCAATAGAACCACCTACGTATGCAACAAAGCGGCCAATCCGCCACGGCATCGCTGAAGGTTGGGACCTGATGGAAAGGTTTATGGAGCAAGTGATCTTTAAATATTTAAGGGCGGAACCTGAAGGCCATTATCTTCTTTTGACTGAACCTCCACTGAGTACTCCAGAAAACAGGGCATATACTGCTGAAATCATGTCTGAGTCCCTCAGTGTTCCAGGCTAGTACATTGCTATCCAGGCTGTTCTTGCCTCAGCTGCTTCCTGGACCTCCAGACAAGTGGGAGAACGGATGGTGACCGGTACAGTAGTAGACAGTGGAGACGGTGTCACTCGTGTCTCCCCTGTGGCTGAAGGGTATGTGATCAGCAGCTGTATTAAGCACATTCCAATCGCAGGACGAGATATAACCTATTTTATTCTGCAATTGCTGAGAGACTGAGAAGTAGGAATTCCTCCAGGGCAATCCCTGGAAACCGCTAAGGCCGTAAAGGAGCGCTATAGTTATGTCTGCCCAGATTTAGTAAAAGAATTTAAGTATGATACAGATGGATCAAAGTGGATTAAACAGTATACTGGAATCAATGGTATCTCAAAGAAAGAATTTTCCACTGATGTTGGATATGAGAGATTCTTGGGACCTGAAATTTCTTTTCATCCAGAGTTTGCTAATCCAGACTTGACTCAGCCTATCTCAGAAGCTGTAGATGAAGTCATTCAGAATTGTCCTATTGATGCCAGACGTCCTCTCTACAAGAATACTGTCCTCTCTGGAGCTTCAGCCATGTTCAGGGACTTCGGACGTCGCTTGCAAAGAGATTTGAAAAGAACTGTAGATGCCAGGCTGAAACTAAGTGAGGAATTGAGTGGTGGTAGATTGACGCCAAAACCTATTGACGTACAAGTCATTTCACAGCACAGGCAGCGATACGCGGTTCGGTTTGGAGGATCCACGCTGGGTTCCACACCTGAGCTCTCCCAAGTATGCCCCACCAAACAGGATCATGAAGAAACTGGACCCATAGCGCCTTTGTCACCACAATCCGGCGTTTGGAGTCATGTCGTAGAATTGGCTTCATAGTTATGGGGGTTAGGGAGGTGGGGAAGAAATGATCTTTCTGATGACCTGTTTTGTCTGGATGGCTGGTTTTGAGGTTGTAAACCTAACTTGAAATAATAAGACGAAACATAATTATACAGGAATATTTTAATAAGTATATCGACATGTGAACGTAGAGGAGAGCCAAAATGATTAAGTGTTTTTTTTAGACTGAACATTTGAATCTTATGTGTAACACGAAGAAGTGGGTTTTAGTTCTTTCTGGGCCCTGGTATTTTGTATATTATGGAATTACCCAAGATTGGATGGGATTTATCGGTACGTCGCTAGCTCTGTAATGCTTGACTTGTACACTCTGAAGTGTGCGATGCAAGAGCTTGTTTATATTTCATACTTTTTATACTATGAGGAAAAAATGTCCAAGGAAAACTAGCATTTGTGGGGGAAAAAGTGACCAAGTAAAGGATAAATACAAAGAGTGGCCCATGAGACTCGGTGCGCACACACACGCGTGGGATTCCAGTCATTAGCAAGTGCTTCCATGCCCTGGGCCCCCCAACGGTTTTCTTTGCAAGTGCCTTTGGAACTAAGAAGCTAGTATCTTGGATTAACTGATGCCTGCCAGCGCTTTCTGATTCCTCCCATTCTGTTTCTAGCTTTAAAGGAAAAGTAAAACAAGACTGTTTGACCAGTATTGCAGTTCTGTCGTGTCACTTCTTATTAAAAAATGAATAATTTCATTACCCAAATTGGTATTTTAAAGCCTAACACCATTCAATAAAGGCACAAATTTCTTTTTAATACTTGTTTTCAGCTCTTTAATCTCCTTATAAGTTAACTAATAAATCTATTTTCTTCCAAAAAAAAAAAAGTATGGGGCATAAAAGTGGAAACTTTCCCTCCCTCCACTCCCATCTCACAAAGCTAGGACCTCTCCATCCTGGAGCTTCTAGTGGATTCACAAAGACATGCGCGTGCGTACCACACGTGCATATGTACCTACGCATGTTTGTACATGTATAAATACATATCTAACATTTAATTGTATATTTACATATAAATAAAATATTATTTAGCATAAGTAACAAAATCTACAATGTACCTTGTCCTGCAATCCCCCCCCTTCAGATTTCACGTAAAATGACAGGTTTCGGTTATTCCCTGGTATTATGTTACATGGATGCACCACTATGAACAAATGTGTCTTTTAAAGACCTTTAGCTAGTTAGAATATTAAAGCACTTCTTTTAAAAAAATGTAAGCAATCAGAGCTGGCTGAGCAGGGGAGGAGAGCGGCTAGCCAGAGGGCCCTCTGGGTGCCCACCGTGACGCCAGGCCGAGTCCGCCCGGCTCCTCCCCACTGCCCCCCAGGGCTGCACCCAGCTTCCCGGCTCTTTCCCCTGTATGTTCCCCTCTGATCTTCCTCAGCAGCCGGCTGTTGGCGGGAGCTGGAGTGGGTGTCAATCCCGCATGGGGGGGGGGGTTCCAGCTGGGAGGCCAGGGGAGGGGGCAGCTGGGCTCCGCCTGCAGCCTGGGGCGGCGGGGCCTGTGTGTGGACAGGGCCCAGGGCGACAGGTGACACGTGCCTGCATTTATCTGCAGCGTGTCACGCTGGTCTCATCCGCACTGGAGGGCAGTGGCAGGTGTTACTGGAATAAATACTTGCTTCCAGCGCGATTGTACAGCCCACAGACCCCGGCACGCAAGTGCCACATTCCCGTTCACGATGCCACGTAAGGAAGTCTCCACGCGTGTGGCCCGAGACCTCCGCCTGGCCGAGGGGCCGAGGGCTGACCCCTGCGCTCCTCTCTGGCGGAGACCACAGACCCACGCGCGCCTCGGAGCCGGGACATCTTCACCGTCGCTGAGCCCCGCTCGCTGCTCCGACGGGGACGGAGAGGGTCGAGGTTCAGACCTTCCCAAGGTCGCACAGGCAGCAGGCGTGGAACGTGGAAGAAACCCGCTGCCTTTGCCGAGTTCCTCCCCCTGTGTGTACTCACAGCCTATCTTCCCTGTTATAGTGTGAACTCCTAGAATTTGGTTTGCCCAAGAATCCTCTGGGGGGCTTCATAAGATGCAGATGACAGGCGTCCCACCAGGAGCTGTGGTTTCGCGGGTCTGGTGTGACTGGGGAATTGGAGTATTTTTTAAGAACCCCCAAGTGATACTGCCGCAGGGGGTCCTCGGATCCCACTTTGGGACGTTCTCTCCTAGGAAGTAGGAGCCCATCCGTGTTCATCTCTGCAGCCCCCAAGCGGCCCTGCTGTTTAGAGAGAAGAATAGTCCGATCAGAAAGCTGTTCTGAGTGATCGCTGCAGGGGAGCTTAATCCGGGGCCTTTATCACACGAGCGACGGAAGAGCTGAGAGCTGGAAGGGAACTGGGTGTGTGTGTGGGGGGGTCACGCAGGACCCGAAGCGCTGGAAGCTGGGGCGCTGGCAGCCAGATGGTCCCGAAGCAGCATGTGGCTCAGGCGCGGAGGACCTGCCCCAGGGCAGGTGTGGGCGGAGCAAGGAGAGCGCCCGGGTTCCTGGGCCCAGCCCGTCTCCACGCCCCGACAGACACGGTGGCTGGACCCTCCGGGGCCCCTGCCGCGCGTCCTGCCCCTTTAGGCCCAGCAGGCGACGGGGTGGCGGAGGCAGCGGGCGCGCGGGGGCGACTCGGGCTCTTCCTCTGCACCAGACGCTCCGTCACTCTGTCCCTGAGCTTCCGCTGCCGCGGGGACAGTGTGACCGGCCCCCCGCGGCCCAGATGAGGCGAGGCGGCAGCCGTGGGAGGGCGCACTGGGCGGGAGCTGGACGTGGGCCCCCACGAGGAGTCACCCAAGGTCCCCCGAGTGGGGCTCGGCTTCTCAGCCCCCGTTTAGCCGGGACGAGCGGCCCGCTGCGCGGCCGTGAGTGGGTGGGGCCGCGTGGCCATCCCCACGCCAGGCGAGTGCCGTCGGGGGGGCCGCCCGCCGCCCCTCCTGCTCTGAGCGCTGAGAGCCGCGACCTGCCCGTGGCCCACCACAAGCCCCGGAGGCGGGGAGGCCCGGGTGCGGGCTGCGCGGCCGTCGCGGGCCCCTGGCCCAGGCTCGCCGTGGCCGCTGGCTCGGGCCGTCGGCCTGCGCGCTGGCTTCGGGGCGACGCCAGCTACTCCTGCGAACGGACCCCCAGGGGGCCGTGGCCCCCTCTTTGGCCCTGGGCTGGACCTCCCACCTCTGTGCAGCAGCCTCCAACTTTTTTCCCGGCTGCAGCCGCAAGGTGTGGCGGCCGGAGGGCCCGCATCTTGCTGACGGTTGGTTTCAAAGGCGCCAGGTGCCCCCGCGGCCTTCCATCCAGCGTGTGAGAGCGGCCTGACGAGGGTCCTTGGTCGTGGAAGAGTTACTCGGATCCGAGAGCAGGATATGCTTCCACTTCAGGACTTGGCCGTGCAGCTAGCACATTTCTAGACGTGCGCACGAAGACCCGCGGCCAGCGAAGAGGCCGGACTCTTCTCCGCCGTCTCCTTTGCCTCCGTCTGCCCTGCTCGAGCCGGCGGGTGGTACCCTTAACAGCCCGGGCCCAGGCCCTGTGCCGGGAGGTGCACGTCCCCCTGCAGCCCACGTGGGCCTTGGACGCCACGCTCCGTGCGCACTCGGGAACTGTCGGGCCAGGGATGTCGTGACGTCCCCTGTAGGGAGTTGTACACACAGAACTCAGGCTGTCAGTCAGGGTGTATTTTCTTCTCAGTGAGACCAGCCTCCGGGCCGTGGAATGTGCTGGAACCCTGTCTGAGAAGTGTTGGACCTTTGGGTGGGGAGCCCTGGGCGGGGGGCAGAGTGGGACACGGCCTCTCCCACCCTCCTCCCCATGTGTCCACACCTGTCACACCTGTCGCAGCTGCAAGCACACCTGCCGGGTCCCTCCGACCGGCCCCTCACGAGGTAACTGACCTGGAGTTTCGTGCTTCCTTTTCCAGAATTACTTCGTTTGCTTCTCATCACCCCTCTGTCGTTTACAGGGGAAAACACATGGGGGACAAACGAGGAAACGGAGCTGCTGTCGCCGCTGCTTCCTCCTGCTTGGAGCGAAGCAAGGGGACCCCTTGTCCCTCCCACAGAGCTGCCGTTTCCCGTGATGGGGCTGCAGGCTGGGAACCCAGGTGCCCCCGGAGCCATTCCTCGGTGCAGTGGGTTGGGCCGTGTCCCCCCAGAGCTACGCTGGCGTCCTAAGCCCCGGTCCTCGTGAATGTGGCCTGGTTTGGAAACGGGGCGTCTGCGGATGTCATCCGGAGGTTAGGATGAGGCCTGGCGGGGAGGGGAGAAGGCCGTGCGACAGCAGGGCGGGGCCCGCGGAAGTCTCGGGCTGGCGGCACCCCGGGAGCTGGGAGAGGTGAGGAAATTCCACCCAGAGTCTTGCGGGGAGCTCGGCCCCGCGTCTCTGCTGCTCAGGCCTCAGGTGTCGTGCCCCCTGCCCTCGGCGACCACGGGGACGGGGACCTGCCGCGGGGATGTAGCCGCGCGGAGGGTTTACAAATGGGATTCCAACCTTTCCGGACGCGGTCAGACACGCTCCAGGGACGAGAGGAAGAGAGAGAGGAGGTCAGGGGGGTGGTCACGCCGCAGCGGACGGCACCCAGGGCCGCCGTCGTGGAGCAGCCCGCCCCTACGCGTCTGCACACAGCTGGCCTCCTGTGGGCGTCGGGGGCCGCACGGACGCGGGCGGAGGGGCGGGGACGGCCTGCTGGCGCAGGGCGAGGACCCCGACTGCAGGCCCAGTTCCTCTCCTGTCATCGCAGACGGCCTCCCGAGAGAAGAGAGGCACAGTGCGGTCCGTGTGACACGAGTGGTCAGAATTGCACAGCGCGGAGCAGAGGGTGGGGCGCCGCGGCCAGAGCAGCGCGGCGTGTCTGGCCCCGGCCTGCGAGGAGGGCGGCCGCCGCGTTTCGTCCAAGCCGATCGTTCCCTACGTGGCCGGCTCATCTTCCGATACAGGTGATGATTTCCACGCATCCGCCTTCAAAGAGGGGCATCACGGGCACTTCCTAAACGCAAACCATCTTCCCCTGGAGGTGAGCCAGGCGCCGGCCGAGTCACAGCACCACGCGGCATGTGAACGCTGGCGTCTCAGTGGGAGTGACTGCGCCGGACCTTGAGAACACAGCAATCATCCTTCCTGCTATGAAGGGTGTGGGGCTCTCGGGGCCTCAGCGATGCCTGGCAGAGCTCTGGCGACAGTGACCTCAGGGACGGGGGTGCAGGCTGGCCGGCTGGGTGGCGACTTGCCTCACCTCTTCCACCTCCTGGTGGCCAGCCGGTGGTTCCGGCTCCCACCGCAGCCTCTGCGTCTCACGCCCAGCGCTGGCCACCAGCCCCGCCGGCCTCAGGAAGGTCCCACTGATCGGCGGGAGAGCCACGCTTGGGAGATCATTGCTCTTGGGCTGAACAAGGCCGTCCCCGTGGGAGGGCAGCTCTGGTGGAACTGAAAGGACAGCATCTCACTGGGAGGGACCTGACGGGACGGGGTCTGCTCTGCCTCATCTGGGGGCCCCTGTTTTTACCCCTCCCGTCTCAGCAGCCCTACCCCTACGCACACCACGTGTCTTCCCGAGGACGCGCCCACTTCAGACCCCTCAGGGCATCATCCAGACCCAGGGCGTTCCCTGAGATCACCAGGGACTGTATTATTCTCCCCAGCCCCCCAAGAGAGCCACACAGATCATTATGGCTCATCCATAGACGGCCATTTCCGTCAAAGCGAGAGCTTGTCTTGTTAAGTAAATAAGAGGTTCATTTATCTGCTGTGTGAATTTTAATTTCCAGGGACTTATTTCCCCATACCTGGGGAGGGGTTAAATGTGCAAAGTAGTGTTTTCACGTCAGGGGAGAGTCACCGAGGGGCGGTGTGAAGACACGGCCTGTGTGCGTGTGCGCGTGTGCACCTGCGTTAGAACCCTTTCCCAACCTGGCTTGGAGAAAAATACACTCCCGTGTCTGTGGCTTCCCCCGTTTCCACCACCGTGACATCTCTGCTTTATCAGACTATTCTGCACCTTCCACAACATCCCTCTCTTTCCCCCTCATCAGAAATTTCACTGGACTGGACAGATTTTGACCAAATGGAACACTGCGCAACGTCCAGATCTACCATCACCCTGGTTTATTAGAAACACTTTTAAGTAGCACAGTTGTCTACAGTTTACTGCATTTTGATGAACTTTACTACGTGAATAGATACACAAAGCATGATTTTAACAAGTGACCAGCGCACCTCGCAGGCGGCCTCACGGCATCTGACTGTCCTGTTCAACGACGTGTCACCCGTATCCGCCTGTCCTTCCGGCATCACGCGGTTATGGAATTCTGGCTCACAGAGGGACAGCCCAGCCTCCAAGAACAGGGCTCTTACCGCCCCATCTCCTCCAGACTCTGGGACACTGGGCTCCCGGGGGCTCCGTGACTATCTGGGGGGCAAAAGGCCTCGTGGGGCGCGGGGGCAGGGCACAGGAATGCGGCTGTGGGGTCCGTGAGGAGGCGGGGATGGACACCTGGGGGGCGGGGACTGGCAGGGGGGACGGCGCTGCCGCAAGGACGCTGGGAAGAGGACCGAGAAGAGCCTCGTGCCCAGAGCTGGGGAGCAAGGAAGGAGCAGGGCACCTCCTGGGCTGGCCTTTGGGCAGCAGAGCCTGAGTCGGGGTTGGCGGGGGCGGGGGGCGGGGGGCTGGCCGGCGAGCTCTGGGCACAGGCCGCGCCTCCAGGCGGACAGGACTGGACCGCAAGGAAACGAACAGCTCCTGAGGGTCTGGAGCCCAGAGCTTGAGGTCCGCCCAGCCTGAGGTCCCCCTAGAGGTTGATTTCCTCCTGTCCCATCTCCACAGGAGGGATCGAGGCTGTGACCTCCCAGGCGGGTCCCCATCTTTCACGGGGAGGGTGGCACAGGCTCAGCCTCTGAGTTGTACTTTCACGCTCACGGCAACGAGAACGGTTTAAGAAGATACTCCTGTAAGCTCACTGCTCTTTGTGAATCAGTCTGCGCGGAGTGCCAGGGTCACCGGGTGCCAGTGTCCCGGGAGGCCGGTCCAGGCAGCAGTTAGGATCCCCGCGACACGTCTGGGCTTCTGTCCTTAGACGGTCTGACTTCTCAAGCTGCCTGGCTTCCCCACCCGCTCAGGAAGCGTACGTAATGCCCCGCACTGAGCTGCTCACGGTGCCAGAATGAAGCTGGTCTCGCCGTCCCTCTCTGGGTGGGGCTGCCCCCTGCTCGCCACTGGCACGGAACGCTGGGGTTTCCCCCCCCTCCCCCGTATCAGGAGTGGTTCTCAGGAAAGGATGAGTATCAGTCATTTACACGCTAGTGTGAATGAGCTCCAGCTAATACTCCCCCTGATTCATCCAGTAAATATTAACCGAGGGCTGCTAGGCTGTACGTACTGGGATATGAAAACCTCGGCCCTGACCTCTGAGTTGTAGGACTAGAAGGGCCATGGAGGGAGAAATGTAAACAGAAGGTGAGGTGGTAAGTGTGGTGCTTTTCCCAGGGCACTTCTAGGAGCAGGGTGCCACTTAACGTGGACGAGGTTTCCTTGAGAAAGGGTTTCTGAGTCTCGAGGTTGAGGGGGAGGAGAGAGAAGGTGTGTGGGTGGTCTCAGGGCTAACACCGCAAGCCTCACCCAAGATTGCCAGCCTGGAGGGTTCTGGGGCTTTGGTGTTGCCGGGAGGGTGGACACACAGGCTGGAGCCCGACCCTCTGCTTGCCTGGTAACTTGACAGCTGGGAGCTCGGGATGGTGTGAGCCGGAAACCCGCATGGTCTTCTCTGCTTCTTATGGGTTCGGGACGAATGCCCGTTCTGTGTGGGCCATAACCCAACCGGAAAAGCCTTCTTGGGGGTCTCTGACGAGAGGGGACACACCCTGGGTGCAGCTGGGGGCGAGACCGGCTGAGCTGGATGGATTGGGTGCAGGAGGCGTCGGGGAAACAGCTTCCAGCTGGACCACGGGGCGGGTGGTGGTGCGTCCGAGCAGGGTTAGGGACCAGGGGCAGGTGGGGGGCCAGGGGCTTGGGGGGCTGTGCCGGGTTCACCGCTGGATGCATTTAGGGACGTTCAGGCGACCTGACAAATTGTTCAGCTGGGTCTAAAGGAGTAAAGCTATAGTGGTGGGATTTTAAAGGGGATGAAGGGCCCAGCGGGCTGCTGGCTGCTCTCAGATCACAGCCTGGGGTGGCCTCGTGTGGGCGAGCTGTGTTCCCGCAGGCCCTGAGCTTGGGGGCACCGGAGGCCTCCCTGACGCCCAGGCAGCTGTGGGTTAGAGCTGTGATGGCCAGGCCTTCCCGGGGACACCAGGACCCAGAGAAGTTCGGGGCCTGCTCACGGCGGCACAGCTCGGGAGAGGAGGAGCTGGGCGCCCCGGAGGCGCCCTCGCCGTGGCCCCTGTGGGCTCCCACCCTGGACCGCGTCTCCTTCCGGGGGTCCTCCTGCCTTGCTCCTTTCCGGGGTCCCTCTCCCGCCGCAGGTAACACCCTCGGCTCCCTGCTGTGCACGACGGCTTCCCATCCCCTGTCCCCGGATGCCATGGCCACCGCCACGCTCCACCCAGGCTCTGCGGGCTTCTTCCCGAGTGACGGCTCACGACGATAATGCCAGCAGAGGCGCTGGCACGGCAGTAGCCGGTGCCCGCCGAGCTCTCTCCTGAGTGGTTTCCACACGTTCGCTCAGCTGACCTCAAGCGCACCTCCGGGTGGGCGGGTCCCGTTCTCAAGGCCCAGTTTACAGGTGAGATGACTGAGGCTCGGCGGAGTCAGGCTGGAGCCAGGGGAGCGAGCGGGAGGCTGCGGGTGGCAGCCCCGCCCCTGCCCTCTCTGGGAAGCACAGGCAGTCCAGCCGAGGCGGGACCCTGGGGCGGCGCGCCGCCTGTCCTGTCGCGGGGTCAGCAGGAGCGGCTGGGCCCTGGGGCCGGTGAGGAGACAGCTGAGGGCAGCCGGGGCTGCGGGGCCCTTGCCCGACGCCACCCGGCGGGCGCGCACCTCCCGGGGCTTGCAGCTATGGGCCGGGACGGTCCTGGGGTGGCCCCGTGCAGGCTGGCTCTGAGATGCGCACCTGGCCGGGCGCAGGATGGCCGGTAGGAAAGCTCTGTGTCCGGCCCGGGACTGGCCCCAGTGCCCAGGCGACCTGGGGAGCCTCCCAGTGGCCGAGAAGGGTGGAGTTCCTGCCTTGGTTCACGTCTGCACGCCCCGCCGGTGTCTGAGGGCGCCCACACATCAGAGGCGGCTGGAGCCTGTGTCAGGTCACCCAGCAAAACCACAGGGAGGAGGACCTGCAGATCCCGGAGCGGGAGACGGGCAGCTCTCTCAACGCACACGCACACGCACACGCACACGTGTGCACTCACACGGGCGTGCACACGCTCGCGTCTGACCGGGGTCCCAGGTGCTCCAGGGCTTGGTGTTTCACCACCGGAAGCTCAGCCGCTGCCTTGTCCCCATGGGCCTCTCCCCGCGCAGGGTGAGTGCAGGAAACTGACTCCCTCAGGTGTCACCATCACGCCCTTCTGTTGAGAAGGCACTGTTGGTAGCAGCAGCTCTAAGGTCTAGGAGGCTAAGGGACCTTGGCAATGATCTTGACAGAGAAGGTGCCCCAGACGAGGAAGTGGCCCAGGTGCCTTAGGACCAGGAAGGGCCTCCAGGTGAGGAAGTGCCGCTTGCAGGCTCTCCCAGCACAGCCACCAGGTGAACCTGTTACAATCCCAGTCCCAGGTCTCTCCCAGCCCCAGAACCCTCCGGAGGCTCCCATCTCACTCAGGGTCAAAGCCAAAGTCCCCACAGTGACCTTCAGACCCTGCATGCCCCCCTCCTTCTCTGTCCACACCGGTTCCATCCTCTTCCCTCCATCCAGCCACAATGTCCTTCTCAGTATCTCGGCCAGACTGGCGCGTTCTGGCCCCGGGGCCTTT
Source organism: Kogia breviceps (assembly GCF_026419965.1). NCBI lineage: Eukaryota > Metazoa > Chordata > Mammalia > Artiodactyla > Physeteridae > Kogia > Kogia breviceps. Next base: position 2,532,523 of record NC_081318.1, on the reverse strand, counting down.
GCGCGTGCTGTGTCCTCCTCCTGGGAAGCGGGTCTCGGGTGTCGTCTGGCTTGCTTCCTGACCTCCTAGCCTCCTTCCTCGGGCCTCTGTGCGGGCCTCGCTGTGAGATGCCAGTCCTCACCCCCCGTCCTACCTCGCCTGCGCTCTTGGTGTCCCCCACAGACCACACGGCCGCTTCGCCAGTGTTTATCTTCCATCTCTCACCAGTGCGGACGCTCCAGGCTGGCCAGGACTTTTACCTGTTTTGGTCACGGTTGTATCCCAGTACACCCAGAACGGTGCTCTGTGGACAAATATTTACTGGATAATTTCTCTTCAGACATCTTAGAGAGAGACTGGGGAGAGAAGGGGAACTGGGTAAAGCGAGGTGGGAAGAGTTTGGACCAGAGCGGCTGTGGCAGGCAGCCCAGGGGCCTGTGGGACAGTGGGAGGGGCCAGGAAGGACCGGTCACCTGGTGATCCGTCCTGCCAGCAGTGCATCTGTGAGCGGCCTTGCCAAGAAAGGCCCCTGCAGCCAGAGCTGGTCAACAGGCAGCCGGGGCCCCTGTGCCCATCCTGGTGCCTGGTTTCCTGGTGTCCGGCCTGTCCCAGGGCCTCCATTCCCATAGGTGAGGTCTGTGCAGCTGCTGGGTCTCCTGCTGACCTGGGGCTTTACTTTCCCGGAGGCTTGAGCTACAGTGGACCTCAGGTCTGCGTCTCACACTCCCGGCTGTGGCCCCGCGTGGCTGGCCGCCCCCGTCAGCCCCTGTGGAGGCTGGGGGGGGCTGCAGTCCACACAGACTTACTTAGTGGCCTGGGGACCCCAGCCTGCCTGAACCCGTGGGTCTGGCTGCTGCCCTCTTCATTCCACAGGACAGGTGAACTTGGTAGTGACCAAAGGCAGCTGAGCGACAGGTGGCTAGCTGTGGTGCGGTCGACTGAGGTGTTAGTAAATGTGGACTTGTCCAGGCAAGTACATTCACGTCACAGTTGTGGAAGTCCTTTAAAATACCTCTGACTCCCCTCTTCTCCCACGTGGACATATGGGTACCTTATCAGAGATCCATGTTGATAAATTACCTGGATCTTGGGTAACTTAGATGAGCAACTTCTACGTTAGACTTGAGCGCCGATATTTCTTAGTCGCCTGGTAGACAGGTGCGGTGTGTCTTACTCTGCTGGTTGTCTGCTTATTATTTTGCTCTTGGTCTCAGAAACTGTGCTTGGAAATTCAGAAGCCTGCTGCACCAGCACCTGGGCGCCCCTCTGGGCCTGCCCTTGGAGGGGGTCCTGAGCTCCAGCCGTCCCTCCGGGTGCCCGCCTCCCCCCGCCTATCAGGGATGCCCTCCCGTGCAGGGTGCTGGGCCTCTCCTCCTCTGAGGGTCTCTCCACCTGGGCGGGGGAGCTCTCAGAGGGGGTGGCTCTCTGCGTCGGAGCATCGGGTTGGGAGGGGCCGTGCAGGCCTTCCTGTCGGTGCTGCCTGCTGTGTCCAGAGACAGAGCAGCCGCTCGGCCGGCAGGCGGGAGGGCCGCTGGGGAACAGGGAACCCAGGCAGCACGGTGCCCTGGGTGTCCTCTGTGGTCCCGAGCCGCCCGCAGGACGGCGTCTTGTCACCAACAGCAGCGGGCCAGGGAGAGACAGTTAAAGGCTCCCCTCGTCTTCTCTGCCCTTGGCTGCTGGGGGCGGGGAGCGTGGCTGTGCTGGACCCAGCTGAGCAGCTCAGGTGAAGGCTGGGCACCAGGTACACCTGTCTGAAAGGTGAGCCCGTGGAACGGCGGTGCTTTTCATTGAGGCCTCCGCCCCGGCGGTGCGGTGCACGGTTTAGATGTCAAGAAGCTGTCTGTCCGCCGCTGTGTCAGTCTGGGTCTCCACTTCCTTTGATATTCTGACCCGGGCACCCTGACCCAAAGCCAGCTACACAATATCAAAAATTCAAGACATTCCAGACAGTGAAAAAGGCCTGAAACATCTTAGATTTACTAGAAAAAAGTTTTTACACCACTGAGCCCCTCAAGGGGACCTGGGGACCCTCCGGGATCCATGGGCCACGTTTTGAGAGCCACTATATTCGTCAAAGCACGTCCTGGGGCTGATTTCAAACTCGGGAGATGGGGAGGTAGACTCAACGCCTTTAGTGACGGGAGTTCAAGGTGACATGGCAGAAGGCGGCGGTGTGGGCGGGGAGGAGGGAAGGGAGTCAGCAAGGCCATCCACCCACAGAACTCCGGCCGAGGACCAGGCATCGCGTGAGCAGTTGATCCTGGGAGGCCTCTGGTGGACCCTTTCATCCTCCACGTTCACCTGCTGTGACCTGTGATCTTCTGTCACCGCTTAGCCTGGCCGGCCATCACACCTGAAAGCTAGAGGTCCCACCCTCCCCCCGCGCACCCAGCTCGACCCTCGGGCGTCCAGTCTCTCTGGTGGGACGTCCCCCACCCGGGAGCTGCCTGCGTTCCAAGCCCAGCTCCACATCTCAGGACTGTGTGACGGTGGGCAAGTTAACTTTCCCCAAACTCAGATACACCATCTGTAAAATGGCGCCACTCATATTTGCTGTGACAGTTCAAGGAGACAATGCTTGTCCAACTCCGGGCACCTGGGGCGTAGTAACCATGGTGGATTCAGCTGCTGATTTTCTACCCCAGGACTCTGGTTTCACTGGAACTTGGAGGTGGTGGGGGGATGGATGTCTTCTTCTCCGCAGGGCCGGTGCTGAATCATCTGCTCTTTCTAAGCAAGGGGGGAGGCCGGTTTAAAGTTACGGGTGGTATCTTTCTCTGACCTCTTCCCACATAATCTTCTGAAATACTCTGTAAAGTCATTTCTTCCCTATTCGAAAGACAGTTCAAGCTTAGTATGTTTCTATGCTCTTTCTCTGTCTTATAAAACATGTCTAAAATCTTTCTAGAAAGACCTCTGGGTCTGGACCCTGCTCCATCCTGTAGGTCTGCTTTTGCTGAGCCTGGTGACCTAGGTTAGGTTGTCCTCAGTTACCAAATGTAGAGCAGGTGTCTGGCCTCTCTCTGGGGCTCTGATGACGCAATGGTGTGGCCCACATGAAAGAGCTGCGACAGAGCGTTTAAGTCGTATTAAAATGGTTACTTTTGACGGTCACCTTGATTTTCTCATGAAAACCTCAAAGGACTTAATTTTGGTTTCTCTTTTTGCATTTTAGTCCATTTTCCCTCCCTTTTTGGACTAGTTTGTCCAGAAGAAATTCTGACTTCTGGTTTTCATTTTCCTCTTCCTTTTCAGATGTTGCTACAATCGGTTCTGTGAGGCCAAGTGTGTCTTTTGGGGTTCCCTACCTCATGCGAAGCGGGACCGATGTCACGCGTGCTCTGTTACGCCTCGGCCCTTGGTGGGTGACCCGGTCTTGCCCCCCGTGACAGTCATCTGTGCTTACTCAGCTCTGGAAGGAGGCTCGTCTCATCCTAATGTAACCGGAGACCAAGCGGGCGCCGCCTGACACGTTTGCTTGTCCAGTCCCGCCTGGAACACTGAGCCCCTTGGACACTCACAGTATTGAGTCTGCTTAGAAAAAATTGGAAGAAACAGTTCTGCGATCACCACCCCTTGGCCGGGTCTTGGACTACACCTACCCTACCCTCAAATCTGGTCTTTCCCTACATTCCTTATCAGTTGTGTGCAACCGTCATACCGAAACGTAAATCAAACACGATATGTAATCTGTCTCACTGTCCCGGCAGTGAGTTCTGCAAAGACAGAACAGGATCCATCACTTCCAGTGCTGTCGAGGAGGCTGGCCAGCTGCACAAAGCAGGAGCTGCGGTTTCCACGCCTGGCTCTTCTGCTAGGATGGGCTGGCCTCAGACAGTCTACGTGTGGGACACAACAGGTGCCTTTAGGCTATCTGGGCTACTAGTATAGTTGTGTATGAGCTTTACCTGTAACTCACAATCTTCATTTCTGCAAGTCATTGCTGGAAGGTATCCAAGCTCCTGAGCTGAGATTTCACCTCTTTTTTTTTCTTTCCTCAGCCTAAGCTGGAGACACAAGCCTGTTTCCTCAGCCACCCAGGGCGTCCCCTCCAAGGCTGAGGTCAGATGCACAATTCCTGCCAGGATGTTGAGTGGAATGTCTCTCTCAGGTGAGAAAGCCAACAACTAGGGACGAAATTCTGCAAAACAGAATGAGGAAGAGGCTTGTCCCAGCCCCCGAGTCTTTCTAAGTCCCCTAGTCCTGCAGGCAGCCCCAAGGAGAAAGCCCATCCATCAGTGACAGAGCAGCTGCGTGCAGACGACACAGGTCGGCAGGGAAGCCGCAGCCCAAGCATGTCCTGAGCCTGAAGTCCCTGTTTGTGCTCCTTGGCCTTTGAAAGCTCTGGTTTTTCTCTCTCTTTTCTTTCCTTCCTTCCTTCCTTCCTTTTTTTCTTATTCTGTCGAAGAAGCAGTCTTTATTTCTCTCTATTTTTCCCACTACTGATGGCCAGCATATTCTAGAACCTGAACTCAGAAGCACAGGCTCATAGCCACTTGTCTGATGTGATTTATAGGAATGTATTTTATCATAAAACCTGGGGCCATTTGTACCTGGCAAGGGCATAGCTATAATAGTCTCTGTACCTATATTTAGTAGAAAATTAAGCTATTCTTCCAGACACAATAGTTTTCCATTTCACATCGTATATATAAGTTAAACTTGGTGTTTGTAAGGCCAGACTTCCATCACAAGTATAAAAGTAATTATCTAATTAACTGCTTTTTAATTTTAGAGAAGGAGTATTTGATCAGGTTAAGGCTGTGGACATACTGTATCTAGATTTTTCTCACACTCTTTTAAAAAACAAATTCGAACAAACACATAGATTTATGGAGAAAATAGATACATGTGGTTTGTTGGATTGTCCAGATCAGTGCCTTTGGAGAAGGTGGGCGGTTTCTCAAGAATGACCAATGTGGGGCTTCCCTGGTGGCGCAGTGGTTGAGGGTCCGCCTGCCGATGCAGGGGACACGGGTTCGTGCCCCGGTCCGGGAAGATCCCACGTGCCGCGGAGCGGCTGGGCCCGTGAGCCGTGGCCGCTGAGCCTGCGCGTCCGGAGCCTGTGCTCCGCAACGGGAGAGGCCACAACAGTGAGAGGCCCGCGTACCGCAAAAAAAAAAAAAAAAAAAAAAAAAAGAATGACCAATATGTCTTTATCAGTCGTTATGGGCTGAGCCAGGTCCCCCTAAAATTCAGTCACTGAAGCCCTAATACCCAGGACTTCAGAATGTGAGTATATTTTGGAGATGGGGCCTCACAAGAGGTGATTAAGGTACAATGAGGTCTCACGGACGGGCCCTGATCCAGTGTGACTGGTGTCCTTATAAGAGGAGGTGGTCAGGACACAGACACGCACAGAGGGACGGCCGCGTGAGGACACGGGGAGAAGATGGCTGTCTACACGCCAAGGAGAGAGGCCTCAGGAGGAAGTGGCCCTGCGCACACCTCGATCTCGAGCCTCCAGGACTGGGAGAGAGAAATTTCTGTCGTTTAAGCCCCCGTCTGTGGTGAGGGTCCCAGCTGGAGCCGGCGCCTGACCCGCGTGTGGGTCTGCTCTGCCGGCGTCACAGAGCACCGCATGGGCGCGCCATGGACGGCTGGGGCACAGGGGATGGAAAACGTCACCTGTCCCACGCTTCTTCTCATGAGACAGACAGCAGCCCATTGGTTTAAGTCCATGGAGACCCAATTCTCGGCATTTGTACCCAAATCCAGGAGCTGGGGAGTCAGGAGCTGGGGAGATTGTGGTCACCCCACCCCTAAGCGTGGAGTGACACGGAGCTAGGAGAGGATGGATTCAGGATGCCATCACAAAGGGCAAGAGGGGACCCCGTGAGGTTGGGCACAGAGGAACAAACCCACTGAGGGGTGCGTGAAGGGATGCAGGGGAGATTCTGAAAAATTGCAAATTGGGAATTCCCAGACTCTACCGGAACTGTAGCGAAATCGCAAGGTGGCTGAGCGGCGAGAGGGTTAGGTGACGGAGATCACCGATCCGGCCGTGTGGTGCCACCTCCAGAAAGAGAATTCGCTCTTTGGCTGCAGGATGGCACACGGAGGTCAGTAACCCGCTGTGTTCTGGCGAGTCAGGCCACGGGGGACAAAGCGCTCAGGACGAGCGTCTTAATTTAAGCCACGTGGACAGTGGCGCGAGGGCGGGGAGGCCACCAGGCATGTAGACGTTTACACCAAAGGAAGAGGAGCTGTGGGGCTGGAAGTCCTCTCCGGGAAGATGGGATGAGCTCCTGCTGTGTGGCCTTCAAGGGCGGAGCTGCCCAGCGGGCAGAGATTAGCAGCAAAGCGGGCTGGAGGCCGGGGAGAGCGTTCTCTCGGCAGGAGCTCTGCAAAATCAGCAAGGGCCGCTCCACGTGTAGCAAGCTGCACAGCTGCGGAGGTGCTCAGGGCAGGCGAGCCACGTCGAGGGCGTCGCACAGAGAAGTTCAGGCCGGTGGTGGGGACGGTGGAGCTGACGTCCAGGGTCCAAGCCTGGGGCTCGGGATGCCGACCCAGCGCTGGTCCAAAAGGGGCTGCTCGTCAACTGTGCCATCAGGTGCTGATTTATTGGGATTCCCTTATTCGCTGGGCCCTCCGCCAGGTGGGGGCGGGAATGCAAATAAAGACGGGACACGGTTCGATCCACTGTTGGACGTGACCACGTGGGACGGGGTCCCGTGAGGAGATCCCGGAAGCTGGCGGCAGGTGCGTGCTGTGCTGGACACGAAGGCCGGGGTGGCCGGGCTTTCATCTGGGCTTCAGGACACCGGGCTTCACACGGAAAGGGAGGAGGTGTGGAGGGGCTTCACACAGGATGGGGAGAGAAAGCCGGGGCCCGCCTACCTGGGCGGAGCTCTCTGTCACCCAAGACCAGCGTGGGAAGGTCTCCTGGGGTCGAACTCTGGAGGGGGCCCCGCGGACTGTGATGAAATCAAACACTCAGGAGGTCAGATCCTCAGGGCTCTCAAAGGGTTTTCTCTGGGCTGGAGATAAGCTTCTCAAACCTCGAGGCCGGCGCGAATGAGGCTGAACTCCACGGCCGTGTCAACAGCGTGTGATGGCTGAGGACTTTGCATTCACAGAGGCAGGGTGGCTGGATGCGGAGGAGGACGTGAGCTCAGTTTAAAAGCATTTGTAAGTGGCTTTATCTAAGTATAAGTTACATGCACAGAAGCCACTTCAAGTGTGCAGGCCGACGGCGTCTGAGACATTTTTAGGGCTGTGCGCTGTTACCACAATTCCGTTTGAGAACATTTACTCCGTCGGCCCCAAGTATCCCCCGTGCCCGTTTGAAGTCACTCCCCGTCCCACCCGTGCCCCCTGCAACCTCCGATCTGCTCTCGGTCTCTCTATCCGCCTTTTCTGGGCGTCCAGTTAAATGGACTCACCTGGTCCGTGGTCTCTGTGCCTGGCTTCTCTCACTCGGCGCTCCTGAGGTCCCCCCCACGACGTAGCATCAGCAGTTTAGTCTCTTTTAGGCCGAACAGTGGGGCGCTGTACGCATGTGCCTCATTTCACCCACGCGGCAGGTGATGGGTACGTGGATTGTTTCCAGCTTGCGGCTGTTGTGAACGTCAGATGCTGTGAACATTCGTGTACAAGTCTTTGTGTGGACGTGTTTCCGTTTCTCTCGGGCAGGTACCTAGGAGCACATCAGCTGGGCTTCGATGAGCGTTAGAAGGGGTGAAGAGGATATGAGAGGATCGAAGGAGGGCACAGAAGCCCCCCCAGTGTGGTGTGTGGCGGGGAGAGTGACAGAGCAAGGATGATTCTCGGTCAGTTTGGGGGTTTGGGGCTCACCGGCTCGATTACAGCCAAACCCTTGCTGATCTGGGACGCTGAGCCTGGAAGCTTGGGCTTGATGTCAGGGGACCAGGGACCTCGGAGCTTCCAACAAAGGGTGTAGGAGAGTGAGGGCAGCATCCTACGTGGTGGGGCCGGGGCGGGGACTGCTCAGACGCTCAGGACACATAACCGCAAGCGAGGACCTAAGTCCGGCAAGAAAATGTGCGGAGAAGACCCCATGCGGAACGAGAGCCACAGGCTCAGGAAGCATCACAATTGGATTAGTGGTGACTCAGTGGTTCATCGCAACTAAAATTAGCCCCCGTGCCTACGGAAAAGCACTTCTCATTTCTTTCAAGTATTCTTTTTACACCTGCTGCTTGAAGACTGCTCAGAAATAACTCAAAAATGACAAAATATGAATAAACTGCTAAACTGAACAGGATAAAATTCACAAGGGGCCCCGATTCTGACACCACATAGACAGTAAATGACTAAAAATTCTAAATGAGCACAGAAAACGTCTGTCATGTCACACGTATTAACTCCAACAGTCTAATAGATATGCTTAATTAAAATGGTGAAGCCATCTGTCCAAAAGACTTCTTGCTGAAACTATACTGAGTTGCCTCAGCTTTACTATGTAGCAGAGAGAAGGGTCTTAGAGTTGATTTCGTCTTAGCAGATTTGGAAACTGGGAAAGTGAGACAAAAATATTTCTTTTGGTGACATTTGAGAAGAGAAGGGAATATTACTGCTTTCTCCTGATCTGCACTCAGACACATTATCCACAGCCTCCGATCCCTTGTTATAGTGTTTTCTTGTCTCTGCAGTGACCGCAGATAAAATACTGAGTCATGGACTTCCTTAACGCCTGTCTGAGCCTGCAGGCCCGTGACCTGCATTAGAGGTTGTGTCATATTGAACTCACATTATATTTAGTGGTACTATTTAAGGAACATTCTTCTTTTAAAACGATTTTTGAATTGTGGTAAGAATACAATATAAAATTTACCATCTTAACCATTTTACGTGTGGAGTCCGGTAGGGTTGAGGATATTTAGAACGCTGTTTGACAGATCTCCAGAACTTTTTCATCTTGCAAACGTTAAACGATTGTCCCCTTCAAACAGTACCTCCCCATCCCCCTCCCCCAGCCCCTGGCAACCACCCTTCTGTTTTCCGTCTCTATGAATTTGATGCCTCCAGCTACTTCATATAAGTAGATTCATACAGCATTTGTCGTTTTGTGTCTGGCTTATTGCACTGAGTATAATGTCCTCAAGGTTCGTCCACGTTGTAGCAGGTGTCAGAATTTCTTTCCTTTTTAAGGCTGAAGAATACTCCATTGTATGGATGTGTCACATTTTATTTATCCATTTGTGCATCTATAGACACTTGGGTTCTTTCTACCTCCTGGCTATTCTGAATAACGCTGCTACCAGAAGTGGAATTGCTGGGCATATGGTATTTCTATATTTAATTTTTTGAGGAACAGAACATGATCTCTTTCAGAGTAGAGTTAAAATCATGTACTAACCTATGTCATACCAGAGCCCCCCTGAGATGAACCTTTCATTCAGAAGTTTCTCTAAAGCCATGGAAGAAGGGAACCAAACTCTCTACATCCCTTGCCTTCTAAAGTATAATGAGATAAAGTGGTAAAGTGGAAAAAATACTACCATAAACTCTGGGGGATGTGCTTCAAGTCTTGACTTTCATCCGTCCTAGTTGTAGAACCTTGAATAAATCAATTCACCTTTTTGAGTCTGAGTGCTCTCAAATGTAAAAAGGAAAAGTTTGAAAGAAGTGTTATTTAATGTCCTACTCAGCTCTAAACATATTATGAGAATAACTTCCAACCTAAATGAATGAATAAACCGTATTGAATATGATTGAATATGTAATATTGTATATTGTTGCAAGATATTCAGAACTATTAAAAAAATGAAATATACCATAGCCAAGACATGGAAGCAGCCTAAATGTCCAGTGACAGATGAATGGATAAAGAAGATGTGGTACATATATACAATGGAATACTACTCAACCATACAAAGGAATGAAATAATGCCATTTGCATCAACACGGATGGACCTGGAAATTATCATACTGAGTGAAGTAAGTCAGACAGAGAAAGACAAATATCATGATATCACTTATATGAGAAATATAAAAAAAATGACACAAATGAACTTATCTACAAAAAAAATTCCAGCAGAAAGGGCCTGCCTTTCCAATAGGACCCCTTAGATTATATGCATGCCTGTGACCTAATATCAGGTACAGAAATACTTATTTGGGAGTTAAATTTCCTTATTGCATTATTTCCAGATGATTTTCTTCCTGATTTTCTTCACCTACCTCCTACTCTTTCTTTCCTCCTTCTAGGCATTTAGCCAGTGATCAATTTCTGCAACCTTTCTAAAAGCTACCTGTTAAGGGTAGGTATTTCTCCTAAAGTATTAGTTTTCATATTATCTGCTCTGGGCACAAGAGCACCTTCATTAGAACAAGAAAATCTGTGGGTCTAATAGCGATAGACTCCTAATGGTAGCACTCTAGATGCTGTGAAAGTTGAGGTGGAAGGAATATGTTTTGAGTAAGAGGTCCTCTTGTACTCCCTCAAAGCACTCCTCTTTGGAAACTCCTGGATCTGCCAGCAAGTCAAGCCTCTCCCCCAGACTTGGAATCGGAAATGCCTTCAGTTGTTTTTCTAGGGGTGGGACTGGGTTTGCGTCGACTCAGCTCGTGTCTTGGTGGTCCAGCTTGTGACCAGTCCTGGTCATCTGTGAGACCAAAAGTGTGCTCCTAATTCCATCTCCCTGAGATCCCTGGATGTGCCCACATCCAAGAAAATGCAAACATTATCTATCTCTCCGAGAAATAAAATTTCCCCACAACTTTGACTTAATCACAATGTAAATATCTTTGGCCAAAGAAGTTGGGCCACTTGGATTAATTCTGGTACTGCCACATTGTTTATTAGGTAAACTGTCCTCACACAGGCCTTGCAGGGCACCCAGCATAAGATCAACCAAACAGTAGGAAGCCCAGTAACCTCTATTAAGGAAAAAGTTCAGATTTGTATTTTTTCATTTATTTTTCTATTCATTAAACTTTATGGAGAAAAAAAATTTTTTAATTAAAAAGAATGAAACAAAGTTGTAACTAGGCTCTTTAGGGTGAGAAAGAGGCAAAAGCAGAATAACAAACGCACACAATTCTAACATCCGGGCTGCTGCTGCTGTGTTACAACTGGGATGCCCCCCACCCCACCCCCCCCCCACCCCCGCCGTGAGTTCTGACACGACACGTGGGCAGTGGTAGAAGAAAGCCCGACAGGATCTGGGTCTGGAAATCTGAGTCCCATGAACCTGACCGCTGTGAAAGAGTGGGAACGATTATGGGAGCTACCTTCGTGGCATTCTATGGGATTCTATCGTCCCCAAAGCCAGACTGGTACTCAGCTATTCTTTTCTGCCATAAGCTTGGTATTGGAAAAGTCCCCGAGCCATTTCAGGCTCCCATTTGCGTAAATAAGCCATTTGCCTGTTGTCAAAGGCATTGATGCTTATTTTTTTTGTCATTGTGGGACTATTCATCATCCTTTTGGTTTGGGGACAGTAGCAAGAGCTTGTGACTATTCTTTGTAACCGTTCTCCCGCCAATGAAGATGCCGTGGTTTTCCAGCATCCCAAGCCCAGGACAGCCCGGGAATGTGTGATAAATGGCAGCCGACTTGTGTCGAGTGGGTCAAAGGTTGGGTGACTAACCCATCACACCATACTTACATCATATCTGGTTTCTCAAAAGCTCTGAACAAAAAGATCTGCGCTAGATTAGCTATTTTGAACAGTCCTTTCATTCTTAATGGATCTAAAATAATCTGTGTTTCCCCATTTTTCTAGAAACGGATTTGCCTTTGACATGAATGCCTGACTAATGACTATAGAAATAAGCTCTGAGGGCGTTCGGTGGAATTAGACTAAAAAGATTAACTTCCTGCATGATGTCTGTATCCATATTATTTCTTATTAGAAATTAATTACCGTCGCTTTCTGGTTTTTTAGGCAGTAACTGAATATAAATAAGGAAAACAAAAAGGAAAGAAAGCAAAAACAAAGAGAAAAAAAGCAGATGATCATTTAATATGCAGACTGAATTTAGGCAAATTACTGTCTAGTCACAGATTTTCTGTATGGATAAATTTATGGGGAATATAATTAGCTGGCTGAACAGACACATAGCATCTTCATTTATTTCACAAATCCCAGACTGAATGTGAGCCGACAATGTACTAACTTACACTTAACATCCAAACAATTTGGAAGTAATTGACTCTTTGGATAATAAGGTCCTTTGGGGTTTTTCTGTTTCCCCAAAGATGTCTTAATAAACATCAATTAGCAATGCATAGGTCTACAGCTGTAGATGCAAATAATCTTTATTAGTTCTTCTGTTTGTTGGAATTTTGGATAAATTGAGTTGACTGCGCCCATGGAGTCGGCAAACACAGGTGTGGCCTCTCCTAATGGGACTCGCTATATCTTAATTATGTTGGCCTTTCGAGTTAAAAAGTCTCATCACAGATTTTACCCTCTCCAGTAAGACTTTCTAGATAATCCCAGCCCGTACCACCGACTTTCCTTCTGGATTTCTCACCACGTTTTGTCTCAACACTTTTGGGCACTTCCGTTATTTTCGTGGGGGTGCTTGTACCGCCGTCGCGTAGGGCCCCAAAGATTTCGCGTAGGACGGACGTCACCAGCAAGGTGTCAGCCCCTTCTCGGGAGTCCTTCTGCTCTGGGTGTGTGGTAAGAACTAGGTAGAATGCTGATTGAGTTTTATTAAAACCCCAGGATGAGCTATCCTCATATACGGAGGTGTGCTCTACCAGGACGGAAACAATACCCTTTCTCTATCGGTTAGGAATTGTGCTTGGGTGTCTCTAACAGAGCCCCTGTTACAGCAGCCCGACCAACCAGGGGAATTTGCCAGGTGGGGAGGGGGCGGTTGGGTCTGGGACAGCGGTTCTGTGATGGCGTCACATTTGGAGTGCCACCCTTCTACTAACTACTCTGTTCCTCACGAATGCCTCATGGCCACGAAGTGGATGCTCTACCTCCTGCCTCACGTCTACTTCCTCTAGAAGGAGGACGGGGAGGAGGAGGAGGAGAGAAGGGGGAGGAGGGGAGAGAGGGGGGGAAAGGAGAAAGCCACAAGGAAGAAAGGGACCCTCCTGGACCAGGAACGTCAAAGCTTCCCAGAAATCCCCGTCACTCTTTCTCTTACCTCCCTGGCTGTGTTGATGACCCAACAACAATGGCAGCCTCAAGGGAACTGGGAAAGGCAGGTTTTAAAGAAAAGTCTGTGTACCATGCTGCCCTGAAAAGAACTGGGATTCTTTTAGCAAGGAAAAAGGGGGGAAGGAATATTGCTGGCCTCTGAGGCCCCTCTTCATGAGGGGTTAGGAAGCAAGATCGGAAAGCTGGCTGCACTGTGCTGTAGAGTCACATTCCTGCCAGCGACCTTCGGGGAACCAGGTGTTTGACAGGTGAGAGATGGTGGAATGTCAGCGGCACCCAACTCTTGGGGCTGGTTCCAGCAGCCATTCTGTGAGCTTGTAACGCAGAGAACCTTATCTGAAACCCGGAGCAGCTCCGAGGTGGCTGTGTCAGCAGATCCCTCCCAGAGAGAGGCCCCTCCTGGAACTGGTCCCAGGGGTCACCCCAAGGCCCCCGTGCTCCAGCGGGACCTGCTCCACCCCAGGTCCGTCTCCACCGGCCTCCTCTGCTAGGCTTCCCCTCTCATCTCGCTCGGGTCAGATGGGAACTTCCCAAGACACCCGCTGGATTTGGGGCAAAGACAACGGCTGTACTTCTGAGACAAAGTCTCTGTTGGTTGGCCGAATATTCTTTAAACTGATGAGAAGGCCCTCTTCCCAGTTTGGGGTTTTTCTGGCTGCTGGGTCTTGCACCTCCTGGGAGCCTCAGTCAGGAGAGTCCACTGCTGCCTCGGTCCAGGGTCCCCAACTAAGACAGAAGTCCGTTCCCCGGTGTGGCAGCGGCCGGGCCCAGACTCTGGGAGGTCCTGTGACCGCCCTGCTCTGGGTCCCTCCTGAGTCTTGAAGCCCTGCTTGCCCAGGGATCCGTTGCTGCAGGGCCCGAAGCGTTCTCAGTCATTGACAGCGACGGACCTCCCCTGGCTGGCGGGACAGGGCCGAGCCTCCGGGAGGCCGGGAGTGAGGTGACCGGGCCCCAGGGCCACCGTCCTCTTTCCTCACAGTCCCCAGAGAGAAAAACCACGACCGCCCCGCTGCCCACCTCTACTACCTGCTCCAGCTGCTTGCGGCGTCCGCCTGGCCGGGGCCCACGCTAGGTCGCCCACAGGGCGGGCGGGGGCACGCGCACCCTCTTCCTGCTCAGCTGGTGCATGAAGCTTGATTCATTCGTTTATTCTCTAGAAAACCGTATTGAGTCGTCAGTCACTTGCTGGACGCCGGGGAGCCCGGGGAGCTCGTGCTCTGGTGGGAGAGACAAGCCAGCAAACCGCCGAGTGGTTAGCGAGTACTCGGAGGGCTTGGAGGAAACGCTCGGGCCAGGTGGCCATGGAAGGGGGACCCCGACTGGGCTGGGGGCCAGACGTACTTCTCTGAGTAGGAACGTTCGAGCTGCCGCCACCAACACTAAGAAGGTGAAGGGGGGGTGGGATGTCTCAGGATGATGTCTGATCCTGTTTCTCACAGTGGTCTTGCTGGGGGACCCCTCCTCTTCCCAGGGGGTGTCCAGCCAAAGCCCACCCCGTGTGAATTTCTTCCCTGGTTTCAGAACGCCCAGCTCACAGACCCGCCAGTGCGTGTTCCCGGTGGAGCTGGGCCCCCTCCCATCGGTGAGGGAGGAGAAAACACTTTCCCGTAACCCCGGTTCCTTCACCCCCTCACACAACCTTGTCTGCACCGGTGGCTTTGTTTCAGAAGAATCATTTTTTTTCCTGGGAATTCTCATCAGAATGACTCCCCCTGAGGGGGGAGGGGCCGGGGAGGACAGAGAGGGCTGAGCGGAGGGTGAGGCCTCGGGACAGAGGGGGGCGGGGGGGTCCTCGGACCTCAGAAGAGTGGGGTCTCCACGAGCCACCTGCTAGGACTGAGTAGAGGACAATGACCAGAGAGACACTCCAAGACCTTCTGGGGACAAAGAATATCAGCTTCAGGGCCTGAGGACAGAGGTGGCACAAGCAGCCCGGGGACAGGATTGACCCCTGGGGGGGGCACTGGATTCTCTGGGGGCAGAAGCCCCGGGTGCGTCCTCCAGGGCGCCGCCAGGGAGACCGCCGCTGAGGCAGGGTCGGGGCAGGCGGGGCGGGGACCGGCCCCAGAGTCTGCAAACAGCCCCTGGGGACGGAGGGTGCGTGGCAGTGGGTCTGGTCTGACCTTGGTGGGTCGTATTTGTGACCTCCCCTCGCTGTCAGGGGAAGGCGGGTTGGACTCTGTGCAGTGAGGAGACCCAGGCGCGTGGTGACGACAGGGGCCCCTCTGTCACCGGTGACCCGTGTTGGGTCCCTTTCTTATCTCCACTCTCTCTCTGCTGTCTACCATCTATGTAGCATCATCTCTATCTGTCTGTGTATCTCTGTATCTCTGCCTATTATATCTATCCAGCTATCCATCCATCCATCCATCCATCCACCCTGCAACCATCCATCTATCCATCCATCCATCCATCCATCCACCCTGCAACCATCCATTTATCCATCCATCCATCCATCCATCCACCCTGCAACCATCCATCTATCCATCCAACCATCCATCCATCATCTATCCACCTGGACCTGTCTCCTCTCCTCTCCAGGCCTCAGAACTCTCCTCTGTCCCCCACGTGAAAAACATTCATATTTCCTTTGAAGGAACGAAGTTATTTTTGCAATCCCTCTCCTGGAAGGTGGATGTTTTCATCTTTACAGAAAGCTTAGAGAGCTTTGCTTGTTTATCGCGACTTTGTGTCACATTCAGCTTAAGGCCTGAGCGTGCTGACTCCACCCCCAGCCTGGGTGTTCGAGCAAACGGTGCACCTATAGGGAGGCTGAGAAGGGTGGTGGCGTCTTCCGAGCACTCGTGCCCGCTGGCGCACGAGCATCGGTCTCACGGAGCCTCAGCGGAGAGCGGCCTGCTGGCTCTCACGGCTCCAGGGAGAAGGCCGGCGAGGCCACCTCTGGGGCTCTGAAACTGCTCTGTAATTTATCCCTCTTGCTGCTCTCTGTCCCCAGCACCTTCCCCAAATCTCTTTGCCTACTGAATTCTATGCGGTGTTGCCCTCTTGCGGTTCTCTCCTTGAAGAAGGAAAGAGACCAGGAAAGGAACCGTGGAGTCTGAGGGGTTGTGGAGGAAGAGGGTGCCGTGGGCCCGGGCAGCACCCCTGAGCGTCCACGCTGGCTGGCAAGTCTCATGCCATCCCCCAGAGACCCCCAACTCGGAACGTCTGTGCGGAGCTCTTCAGGCGGCTCCAACGTGCCACCTGCCTGCAGACCGGAGCCCCGTGCTGAGCTCGGCTGAGATGCTGGATCACAGCGTCCTAAGGGTGGCCGTGGACAGTTGAGCCTCTCCCCCAAACACTTATGCATGTGTGTGTTTAATGCCTAAAATAAAAACCAGGGCTGGATACACAAGGAAATCTGTCTCACCGCCCAGCCATTCGCTCAGTCCGTCACTCACCTTGTTCATCGAGTCACCTGCATCCTTCCTGACAGAGCGTGAAAACCAGATCTCCCTGGGAGGCGGGCCCTCAGCCCTCCCTGGTCACAGCGGCTCCCGTTTGCTGACCACTTGCTGTGCTCGGATGCCGCATTCGCCGGGGCAGCCCCGGACGCTGCGCTCTTGCGTCTTGTTTTACACAAGGGCAAAGTAAGGCGCCGAGTGACTCGGAACCCTGGCAGGCGCTACGTGACAGGTGCAGCCCGCCCTGCTTTTCCGAGGGCTCCTGGGGTGGGCGAGCCCCGGAGAGTTTCCAGCTCGGAGACGTGGGAGGATGTGTGCAGCCTTCAGGAAGGACTAAGGAAGGATCAGCTCTCTTGCCTCTCTGCTCCCTAAAGCTGCGTCACAGTGTGTAGTAAGTTGGACTGGTCACCATTAAAAAACAAAATTAATTGAAGTAGAGTTGATTTCCAATGTTGTGTTAGTTTCAGGCGTACAGCAAAAGGATTCTCTTACACATGCATACATATATATCCTTTTTCAGATTCTTTTCGATTCTAGGTTATTACAAGATATTGAATATAGTTCCCTGTGCTCTACAGTAGGTCCTTGTTGTTTATCTCTTTTATGTGTAGTAGTGTGTATATGTTCATGCCAAGCTCCTAATTTACCCCTCCCTGCATTTCCCTTTGGTAAGCATGAGTTTGTCTTCCATGTCTATGAGTCTGTTTCTGTTTTGTAAATAGATTGTAAATAGATTCATTTGTATCATTTTTTAGATTCCACCTAGAAGTGATATCATATATCTGTCTTTCTCTCTCTGACTTACTTCACTTAGTATGGTAATCTCTAGGTCCATCCATGCTGCTGCAAATGGCATTATTTCACTTTTCTTTATGGCTGAGTAACGTTCCATTGTATACACATGTACCACATCTTTTTTATTCATGGACACTTAGGTTGTTTCCATGTGATGGCTACTGTAAATAGTGCTGCAGTGAACATTGCGCTGTTTTTTGAACATTGCGGTAATATTTTTGAATTAGAGTTTTCTCCACATACGTTCCCAGGAGAGGGATCGCTGGATCACAGGGTCACCATTCTTTCTACTTGATTTCAATTCTTAGAACATAACTCTTAGAACCAGCACAAGTGTTTTCCTTCCCTTTCACTCTCTGAAAGGGAATCAAACAATATAAAGTATAATCTTCCAATGAGGGCCGACCTTATAGTCTAGAGAACGTTTCCATGCACCATGTATAATATGCATACACTTTTCTTTTGATGTTGTGATTGCCACCCTCTGTCTGGCCTGACAGTCCATCACCTGCACTTGGTCAGCACCATCTACGGGGCAGGTGTGGGGTCGCACCATCCCCCTCCTCCTCCCTGGGATCCCAAGGACGACCTGTCCCCTCCCTGAGGCTTTATTCGTGTGGCTACAAAGAGGAGGCAGCAGGGCAGATGGCACTGGCCCTCAGGCCCCCCTGGGACTCCTGAGGCCGGCCCGTCACCCGGACTCGGGCATGTTTGTTGCAGGCAAATGCTCAGCCCAGGTACCGTGTCGCTGCCGACGGCCAAGACAGACTACAGAGAACGGGGAGCGCAGGGACCCGGGAGGCGGCTGTGGGCACTGAGCAGGGGGCTTCTCAGTTTTGGCTGGACTTACAGAGAGAGGTCCTCGGGGGGCAGGGGATGGGGGTTGAGAGGGGTCTTGGAAGAGGGTGGGAATTTGGTGTCTTTATAGGTGCAAACGTTAAGTGACTGTGTTCTAAAGCTGCTCTGTTTCTTCAGCAGAGAACTGAGGATGAAGTGTCGAGAACACAGCCTCCGGCCACGGGACAAAGGGTCCTGCACTTCGTGCTTCTGTGTCTCCTCCGCCTCCTGCCTCAAGGCTCTTGGCTGCGCACGTCTTCTGCGCAGGTGAATCGTGGACAGGTGAGCTGTGCCGTCGTCACCACCGCGGTCCCCGCGCGCTTGATGTCCACACATTCTGGGTGTACAAGCTTCTGCCTTGCCCGGCCGGGATGGGCCAGAGGCTTCCTTCAAGGCCACAGGATGGAGGGCTGGGGCGTGGGGAAGAATCGGATTGATTTTCCTTGATCAAATCTGAGTCATGATCTTTTCTCAGAAAGCCACCTTAATTTGAGAGAACTTGGCATGGCCCAAAGCCTGAGCCTTTAAGAGCCTTTCTGCTGAGAAGCTTCAAGTCACCTCTTCCCAAAGTAATGATTAGAGGGAGGATTTTAACCGCCCCCCCATCCTGCTTTTCTCCCCTCAGCTCTTCTTTTTTAATGTGGGAAATTCTGTCATTCTGTTCATTTGTAATGAGTTCAGTTTGCTCACGATTACTCCACAGAAAACAGCTAAGTGGATATTAAAGATGAATCAGTCAGTCAAGCATCCCCAAGGCCACCCTGGGCTTTGGGAGCAGGGACCGCGGCTCCTGAATCCCTGGGTGCCCGGGGCCGAGGGCGGCACTTCCCACGGGGAGGTGGCCTTAGATGCCAAACCAGTGGAAGCCAGAAGCAGAAGAAATGGAGCTTTGGAGGTGCTGAGGGAAGACCCTGGTGAGCTCCCGCTTGTCGGGTTGGCCAGAATCAGGTTCACTAGGCAGTGAGGCCCCACGGGATGGACATAGTCCTCATAGGAGGGATTCAGTCCCCAAGGGGGGATTCAGTCCCCTTAGGAAGGATTCAGTCCCCTTAGGAAGGATTCAGTCCCTATAGGGGGGATTCAGTCCCCTTGGGGGGGATTCAGTCCCTATAGGGGGGATTCAGTCCCCATAGGAGGGATTCAGTCCCTATAGGGGGGATTCAGTCTCCTTAGGAGGGATTCAGTCCCCTTGGGGGGGATTCAGTCCCCATAGGAGGAATTCAGTCCCCTTGGGGGGGATTCAGTCCCCTTAGGAAGGATTCAGTCCCTATAGGGGGGATTCAGTCCCCATGGGGGGGATTCAGTCCCCTTAGGAAGGATTCAGTCCCCAAGGGGGGGTTCAGTCCCCACAGGGGGGATTCAGTCCCCACAGGGGGGATTCAGTCCCCTTAGGAAGGATTCAGTCCCCAAGGGGGGATTCAGTCCCCACAGGGGGGATTCAGTCCCCTTAGGAAGGATTCAGTCCCTATAGGGGGGATTCAGTCCCCATGGGGGGGATTCAGTCCCCTTAGGAGGGATTCAATCCCCATAGGGGGGATTCAGTCTCTGTAGCATCCCTAAGAGGGTGTGAGATGACCAGCTCCACAAGGCAGAGGCGTGAAACAGACAACAAGTAGAGGGTGCCTCCCCAGGGGAAGTAAGTCTGGCCGCTGGGCTGTGCCGGGTGGTGGGCTGTCTGTACAGGTGGGCAGGGATGAGTGGACGTCGTAGAGGGGGTCAGAAGGAAGTGGCTCTTTGCTTGGGTCCACGAAGCCGTTGGCCAGTGTGTGTAGCCCTCCTGGCGACGTTCACTGGGGAGGATGCGCTGAGGAGGGAGGGGCTGAGGTGACGTCAGTGGTCCCGGTGGATCGCCTCTCCCTCTGTCGTCCTTTGGGTGACCTTGGGCCCCACCCCAGGCCTGGTCGTGTGACTCACATTGTCCACCGTGGTGCTCTGGTCCCTTGGCTGTCACCGGGGTGCTACCAGGCTTGGCCTGCTGGAGGGGAGGCGGGTGGCGCAGGGAAAGCCTCCGGGTCCTCCCCTCCGGGTCCTCCCCTCCGGGGCTTCCCCTGTCAGCCTCTAGCCAGCCACCCGCAGCCGAGGTCAACAGGACCTCCTAGGCCCTTTCCCGCCCCGGCCCCGGCAGATACACCAGAGCCCGACTCGGTCAGCTCGGCTTGCGGATTCATGAGCTGAGTTCAGCCCTGAGGTTTTGTGCTGTCACATTATTGCAGCAAAGGCTGCCTGATCCAAGGCGGCCTCAGACCGTGCTAGAAGCAGCCACCTGCTTCCTCTGGGTATCGGTTTAGAGTTTCACTTCTGGAGACTGTAAATGTTTTTAAGTATTAAAATCCCAAGTGCCCAGACGGAGCAAAACATTCTTCCCTTTTTAAGGCAGAACCAATGCCAATAGCTCCTTCATGGTCAGCGTCATTTTCTGAGGTCTGCAACCCATTAGTCAGATAGTATGTTCAAACTGTAAAAATGTCCTTTGAAAAGTTAGATTGGGCAGAGACGGTCAGGAGTTCTGAAAAGAGCACTGGATAGGGAGTCTGGGGTCAAGTCTTGGCCGCAGTTTTTCTTGTTTTGTTTGGGTTTGTTCTGGCAAGTGGGGCCTGATCTATAATACCTGTCAAGTCATGGAACGGGTGGACATGGGGCTGGAAAGGTTACTTTTTGGTGCTCTCAAAGGATTGATTCTGCTACAGTCAACAAAATCCTACAAAGATGGACAAGAACGACAGGCCTGTCCAGACTGTCTGGACGCTAAAGGGCGTGGCCTGACCCACAGGTGCCATCAGACCCCCTGGGTTCAGGAGCAGGAAGCAGTGAATCCCTGAATCGGGGCTGAGCCTCACGCAGCCCAGGGCCGGGAGCATAACAGGGTGCGAGGTAAATGCTGGTAACACGCCTCCTATATCCCCACTCTGGTTTCTTCCTTTTTTTATCACACGGCCTGAAACCCTGCTTGATAATAGTGTCCACGGCTTGTGTCTTACGGTTCATCAAAATTTTGTTTGGTGCTAAAGTGCGTTTATCCGCTCCAGGCATTTATGGAGTGCTGGTTCCTTGCTTGTCCCTGGGAAGGCCACGGGGGCCAGCGAGGGTCCAGTCCTCCAGGAGCAGGTCTGGTGCTGAGAGGGGGGGTGAACAGAGGCCCACCAGACAACGGGGCTCCGAGGAAAGTGTCAGCCACGTGCCCCCTACACACGTGGGAGCCACTGGCAACCCAGGGACCCCCAAGGCCTGGCATCTGCGGGGGTCTCGGGCCTGAGGCCAGGTCGGCCGGGCTCAGGGAGATGAGAGGCCACGCCTCCGGGTGGGGGGATGGGGTGGAGGCTTGGGACGGCCAGCAGAGGTGGTCCAGGTCGGGAGGGCTTTGCTGACGAGTCTGGTCTCTCTCCCCTCACAGGGCCAGGGCGTCTGTGCCAGAGAGGGGCCACCGAGAACTTGGCTTCCTGGAGGTCTTGGCCCATAAGAGGACTTTTGTGTTTCCCCGGGCCCAGGGCCTCTGGTCACAGGGTGGGAGGTGCTGATCAAGGCTCGTGGGGAGACGGAGAGGGAGGAAGACCCGGTCAGGCAGGAGGGGTCAGGCTGAAGGACGTGGGCGGCCGCGGAGCTGGAGGAGAGGGGAGGGCCTACAGGGGTCAGCTGGCCAGTCTTTTCTCTGAGAAGCCTCTTCACAGCGACTTCTGTGAGAGAAAACGACTTTTCCCAACATCAAGCGAGGAGAATGCTCATAGATCCATATTGTCAGAGCTGAAAGAGGCCTTTGGAGGCACCCCAGAAGGAAGGAACGGGGACGCGCTTGCCATGTCATGCACTCCACACCCTCAGCCCGCCTACTTTCCATTAAACCCACGAGGAGGGAGACAGGGCTGCGGCTGAAGCTCGGGGGGCTCAGCACCCCTAGACGCGCCTCCCCCCCCCTCAGATCTGTGGGGTTTCTTCTTCCCCGGCTGCTAACAATTGCCTATTAACAAAGTTAATCATGGGAGCAACTCCCCTATAACCCTCAGCTGATTGGCTTATTCCCTTTAGAGTTTGTCTGTATCATTAAAAGACCTCTTTCGGTTTTCAATTGATTCGATAGGTCTAATAGTTCATGAGCTTCCCTGAACCGGTAGAGACATTATTTGTGACTATCAATAATTATTTTCTCATTAATGTAATTAAAGATCTCATTCTTTGCTATCTCGGAGCCTAGGAGAAATAAATCTTCCAATTATCTTCACTTTCGAGCTCTTTTTTTTTTTTTTTCTTCAAAATATCTCTAATTATCACTCTTGCTACAAGTATAATCAACTTGCATAAATTAGATCTATTCTTAGCTGTGGTTTAGCTATCCCCCCATCTTTTTTTCTAGCACTTTGTATGTTATGGTGATAAATTCTAAGCTAACACATCCATTCGCCATGCGGCCCAAAATGAAAGGACCAAACTAAAATCATGTATCTACATAGAATTTGACTCAGAAGAGTCCAAACACACAGAAGAACAAAGCTGGATTATTCGGCTGTCCGATGCAGCCCCTTCCCCTATCCATCTACTGCTGGAGTTACGCTATTTACCCTGATTCCCCTGTATTTCTCTTTCTACCAATTGCTGACCCTAGAGATTGCGATGTCTGAGAAGCTGGGACCCATCTTCCACTCTACATTTCCCCGACACCCGGGCTCTGTTTCCAGGGTCACAGGAGCTGGAGGGGAGTGGTACCATCTCCCCCTCACTCACAGTGGTTCTGAGAAACACTTTGTCAGCGTACGAGCCGGTGCTGAGTCAGGTCGACTCTGAGGCCAACAGGAATCACAGACGGAAGCTAGGGCTGTGGACAGGGAACGAGAGGAGGGCTTCTGAGGAGTCTGGGGGCAACACCTTCGGACGGGGCCTGGAAGGGTGGGGAGGGTGCCCAAAGGGGGGACCGCACCTTTCAGGAAAATGATCTCTGTTCCTGGATGAAGAATCAGCACGCCTGGGCCTGCCCCATCGCTCCCGACTTCTGGTCCGCTGTCCGGGTCATCACAAACCGCTGAGAGCTACTCAAGGCTACTCTCGGAGCTCCTGGGTCTGCAGGACACTGGAACCCAATGGAGACGCCCCGGAAATCCTTTGTTCTCAAGTGTCCACAGCACTGCTGTTGAAACCACTGTAGCCAGGGCTGGTCCGAGACAGTGAACCCGTGATCAGCCTCACTAACGAAACTGATAGACCTCCGCCGTATGGCAGCCACTGTGCGCTGCAGCTCCTTGGAGGCCGCTGAACCCAGGTTCTGTCCTTCTCACCATCCTGTAAGGGGGACGTCTTCACGTCCGTTTTACACTCCCGGCTGCGGAGGCGAGGTCGGAGGGTGGGTCTCAGTCAGACTCGCCCTCTGTCGTGGGCGCCCTCGTCCTGACCCGGGGACCCGCTGCTCTGGCCGCAGGATGCCTAACAAAGAGCGTGGCTCCCTCGGGGGAGGGCGTGGCCACGTGGCCACGTGGCCTCGAATTAGGAGCTGCCCTCTGGACCCACTGGCTGGAGAGGCCTAGGGCAGCCGCGCAGCATCAATCGCGTCCCTGAGAGGATGTTGTAGCTGGAAGGCACTTGCTGCCGTGTAAGTGGCCGTTCCCAAATTAGGCTCGCCAGCGACTGGGCGCTTGGCTTGGCCACCTTATTGGTCTGCACGCCCTCAAGTCTGCTGTTACATAATGACTCAGCTGCCTCCGCCTTAAAAGGCTTTTAAATGTCAGTCCTCCCCAGGGCGCGAAGGTGGGGTGTTTGTCTGGAAGTCCCCGAGCTCTGGCCTCGGACCCCCGACTCATCCCTTACTGGAGTCGGGATCCTGGTTCCCATGGCGACCGTGTCCGCACCACTCCTGGGTGCTCGCCTCCTCACCGCCCTGCCGGCAGAAGGGGTAGCTCCTCCGCGGGGGCCCCTCTCCCGCGAGGCTGACGCAGCTCAAGCCAGGGCAGGGGCGCGCCCGAGCCCCAGCGGTTCCCGGGGCGGCGTCCCGAGGCAGCAGCTCCAGCGGCAGACGCAGCCATCTCTCCCCGTTGTCCTCGAGGCTGTCAGTCCAAGACCCAGGAGCCCGCAGCGCTGGCTCCTGCTGGGGCCAGGAGGGAGGGCCTGGTCCAGCCTCCCCTCGGGGGGCGCTGGCTGACTGTCGTCTTTGTCTTCCCTTAGCCCCCTCGCCGCGCATCCGTCTCTTTGTTCGCGTCTCCCCTTTGTGTCAGGACCCAGTCAGGCTGCAGTCAGGCCACCCTGATGACGGGACAGCTGCAGCCTCTCTGTTTCCACGGGGGTCACATCCTGAGGTGCTGGGGGTCAGGACCCGAGCATACAGATGTGGGGAGGCACAGTTCCCCCGAGAACAGACCCCAGCGCCAAGCACAGTGCCTGATGGTCAAGGCACGTTGTTTGCAGGGTGAACCTCCATCCACCGGAGTCTCGGGGCCCTGGCCTAGGAAGCAGGAGGCGCCATCCCTCGCTCCAGGCTGCAACACTGGCTGCAGGGTGGCCTCGCCCGGCGCGTGAGGTTTAGATCATACCGGTCACTCCTTGGGAAGACCGCCCCGCCAAGGCTGCTGTTACACGGGTTAGCGCTGCCCTGGCGTTTCCTGCTGAGGCGCCAGACCCGAGTGGCTCGCCTGCCCTTTGATCTGGCGGCATGGGCACAGCCACTGCTCTGCCCCCTCTCCTGCCTGCCCTGCGCCCTGTCGTGGGCTCCCGTCCGCAGCCAGCCTCTCCTCTTCTGTCCCCCGAGTGTACTGTCCTGCTCCATCACCTGGACTTCGCGCTCTGTCATTCTCTCTGTCTCTGCCTCTCTCTCTCTCTCTGATTCTCCCTGTGTCTCTCTCACTTTCTCTGTCTCTCAGTCTCTCTCTCCCGCTTTCACCCAATCTCCAGGTCTCAGGGACTCCACACTTTTAGAGCCTGTCGTGTGCCCCCTCCCCCCATGTCCTCCACCACCTCCCACCCAGGTGTCCGCAGTAGCCGCCGCTGTGCCGTCCGCATCACCTCGGCTCTTGGCCCCTCTGACCAGTGGCCCTGTGTCCACACTGACCTGAGATGCACCCCATCCTGCTCCTCCCCAGCCTTTTCCTTCAGGTTCCTCTCCTTCCCCGGCCGTCCCGCAGGCCTTGGGGTCTGTCCCCTGGCCTCCGCTCAGGCCCACCTCCTCTCGGAGCCTCCAGGTTGCACCTTTTCTCCCGCCCCTCCTGTCGGATCTGCACCGCCTCCCTGGAGCCCAGCTTCAGCCTGTCTTGTGCGCTCTAGAGCCCGAGAGCCACAACTGCTGAGCCCGCGCGCCGCAACGAAGAGCAGCCCCCGCTCGCTGCAACTAGAGAAAGCCAGTGCAGCAATGAAGACCCAACGTGGCCAAAAATAGAAATAAATAAATAAATGCATTTACTTTAAGAATAAAAATAAATAAGTTGAATACATTTAAAAAAAGAAAAAGTCTACATACATTTAAAAATTACCTTGCTTCTTTTTTTTTGTGTGTGTGTGTGTGTGTGTGTGTGTGTGTGTGTGTGTGTGTTTGTGGTACGCGGGCCTCTCACTGTTGTGGCTTCTCCTGTTGCGGAGCACAGGCTCCGGACGCACAGGCTCCACGGCCACGGCTCACGGGCCCAGCCGCTCCACAGCACGTGGGATCTTCCCGGACCGGGGCACGAACCCGTGTCCCCTGCATCGGCAGGCGGACTCCCAACCACTGCGCCACCAGGGAAGCCCGACCTTGCCTCTTTTTTAAAAAAAATTTAAATTTATATTGAAGTCTAGTTGATTAACAATGTCGTCATGTTAGTTTCAGGTGTACAGCCCAGTGATTCAGTTATACATATACATGTATCTGTGCTTTTACAAACTCTTCTCCCATTCGGGTTATCATGGAATATTGAGCAGAGCTCCCTGTTGCGCAGCAGGTCCCTGTAAAAGCCTGAGGAAGGAATGTGCCCCTCTTCTGCTTGCTTCAGATCTCTCCTTACAGATACAATCTGACCAAACAGCTGGCTTTGCCTAAGGACTCCAGTCACATATCCTGCTTAAATCCACCTCCGGGAGGAAGGGTCCCCCTTTGGCCTTGAGATAAACGAATAAGTTTTCTTTTTGTTCGAAGATGAAAGTCACACCCGTGGGCCAGGATCCCTTTTTGCTTTGGCCACTGGGAAGCCCAGGTTCTGCACACCAGCCCTCCGCACATCCCTGCGACACGGGGGCTGTTTCTGTTTGGGTCCAGTGTCCGCCCTCCGGGGGTGGCTTTGTGCTCCGGGGTTGGGGAGCAGTGTGGAGAACAGAGTTCTCTGGGCTGGCGTGACGGAGTCCCCCTCTCTCACGGGAAGACGTCTGCTTTAAGTCTCTACCCCAACAGCCTAACCTCAAACCCACACGCGTTCATTCTGACTTTTCTCAGACTCCACAGAACCGGACAAGCCTTTGTGAATACGAAACCGGCTCAGAGTGTTTCAGCTTCACGACTCAGCCTTGAAAAAAATCCCTCGGACCCAGAGCTTAGACATTTAAATCTTATGCAAATAATTATGGCGAACGCATGAGTCAGAAAAATGTGCTTTAAGTTGGGCTGCCTGCTCCTTTCAGTGTTGCCTTTTATTTGAAAAATAGGCAAACAGAAAAGGAATTATGTCTATTTGCTTTTTCTGTGAAATATTTTAATGGTTTGCTCTGTCTGAGAAAACCTGATGTTTAGCTCAAGTTGATAGAAACCACAAGTGGACGTGTCACAACAAGCCAGAGAAAGTTACTTTTGATGTGTTTTATTGAGATATCCATGGTACTTTCCAATTATTTTATGCCAAGAAAGGTAGTTCCTCACAAAAAATGATTTCTTTTGAAAACCACAAGTGTAACTTGTCAAACCTTAAGCATCACTGAAATCTATCACAGGGAGTGTTCTGGAGCGGCTGCCCTGCTCCCGGCGGAAGGAGGAGGGTCTGATGGAGTTGAATCTCGTGTGCGTGGCTGGCTCCCCCATACTGTGTCTGCCCATGGAGAGGCTGGCGTGGAAGGTGCAGCCTCCGGGGCCTTTGTACCACAAACAGCCCTGTCCCCCGGGCGGGTTCTGAGGTCCTGTGCTGGGTGCGTGTGGCAGGCTTGCGGGAGAGCCGATGGCACAGGGCATGGTCTCTAACGCTGAGGCCTGGGGCAGCTCTCGGCCGGGGAGCAGGAGGCTGGCTCTGCCCACGCGGCGCACGGGTCCGGTCCTGGCGTGCGTGGTGGAGCCCGTGTAGACTCACCGCCTCTGCAGCAGCAGGAAGCACGCCCTCTCCTCGGCACCGGGCTTTTCAAAAGGGAGCTGAAGAAACAGTCCACAGACGCAGAGACAACAGGCGGGAGGTGTTTGCAGATTAGATGGAAACCACATGAAAGGCCCTTTGGAGGAGAAGCGGGGTTTGGACTTGACTCAGCGGCGGGAGGGGGCTGAGCCGTGAGGGCCGGATGAGGGCAGCCCGGAGGGGCCTGTGAGTGGGAGTGGGTGGGCGTCTCCTGGAGGGGGGAGCCGGGGCCACGGTCCCCCACGTGGGATGCGGGGGCCAGCGCAGCCCTGCGGACAGGGGTGGGTGTTGCTGTAAAGACTGGCGTTAGAATCCACGCTGGGGAAAGGGAAGCAGGCCCAGAGGTTCTGAACGCTGCCTGGGGCCCTAGGGGGATGGGAGCCCTGGCCCGTGCCCGCAGGGTCCCGCCCTGGGACTCTTCCTCTGGTGACCTGAGTCCTGTCACTCAGTGCTCTTTAAAAAAGAGGATGAAGGCAATGAACACGAGAAACATCTCTTTTATAAGCTAACACTTTGTTAAAGGACAATGGGCATCTTGAGTGCGCAGGCGACAAGTGTCCAGCCGGCGAGCTCGCCCATCGCAGAGCCTGCACGCACGTCGAGCCACCGGCGGGAGTGGCCCCGCCACGTCGCTGGGGCCGAGTCCGAGGGTGGCGGATCGGGCCTCACGCACTTGCCCCGGGCGGCGTGGACACGAGCAGAGGAGCCCTCACCTGGCTGCGAGGGAGGCTGCACACTGGCCAGGTGAGGTCTGCCCGCCCTGTCCTTCCTGGAGACTTTCACACGCACTCGCTCTGGTCTGGAAGCCAGGGCACAAGGAGCCCCCCCTTCCTTCGTGCCTGGGCCGCTTCCTGGAGCTCCCAGATCAGGCCCGTCGGGTGCAGAGTCCACCCTGATGCCTCCTGTCCCTCCTTCCTGTTACCCAGCAGCCTCTACCTGGGGATCGTGGACGGGGTCACCTGTCTCCTGCCTCTTCTTCTATCTCCCCGCCCCTGCACCAGGGCCGGGCCTGGGGCCGGGCACCTGGCACGCGTAACAGGGATGGTGAACAGCCCCGGTCACCCAGCTGCGGTGGGAACCCAGCCTGGGGCCACATGCTCCGGCAGGGCCCCCGGGTCCCCGAAGGCCGGAGCTGGTGAGGTTGCCGTTATCCTTGGATGGAGCCTCATGGGTGCCGCCAGAATTCGTGTCATTCTGAACAGCCGTGCTTCCGAGGATCTTACATGGCACGGCACGTGGAAAATGAAGACATCTGTGCTACGTGATGGAGTACGTGGCCTCGTCACCTGTGTGCCTGGCACCTCGAATGCCGGGGACGTGCTGATTTCTATCTGGGGTCCTCGCCCTCCCTTAAGACACAGGGAAGGGCTTTCTCTCAGTGGGAGTGAGATCTGGGGAGGGAACCACGGGGCCAAGTGTTACAGCTAAAGGACTAGATGTGTTGGGCCTGGAGGAGCTGGACAGAGTGGACCCCAGGTGAGGCCCCAGCTCCAGCCCCAGCTCTGGGGGTGGGGAGCCCCTTCCCTCTCTGCTCTCGGTTTCCCCCGACGGGCGGGGTGGACAGGACCCACGCCGGTCCTCTGTGATCGCCTTCTCCTCCTCCTTGGTCTTTGTCTCTGTGTCTCCCAGTCTGTCGCCCGGCTCCCCGGGGAGCCCAGGGACACCTCGTTCCCTCAGCTCTGAGTAATCATCCCCGAGGCCACTTCCTCGCATCCCCCTTTTATCAGCGTCTTTGTAGCTTTATCCCTCGTTCCTCTCTGTGATTTCTAGACGGGCTGCAGCTCAGCCGGTCGGTCCCTAAAGCTTGCTTTCAAAACCCTTGCAGTTAAAGCTGTTATGATGGGATTAAGGGCGCTCTCTTTTCTTTCACGCAATCATTCATTAAGATGCCTTTTTGCCCAAATTACACTGTGCCTTGCCAAGCGGCGCGCTCACCTGCCAGCCTGGTCTCTACCGCTAAGTCGGCTGCCGGTGCCCTGCCCTGTGGCTGCCCGCGGGCTGGGGTGCTCCTGCCCGTCTCAGGCCCAGAGCCCGTGCTGGGCTCGCCTTCCCCCAGTGTAGCTTTGCACCCGCAGGTCTCCTCTTGGAAAGAGCCGGCAGCCGACCCAGGCCGCGCGCGTGGGCGAGTGTGTGTGCTGTGCGTGCATAGGGCTGAGTCTGGAATCCGCCGATGAACACTCCTGTGTCTTGTGTGAGGTCGGGGTGAGGCCCTCTGGAGCGGGCGGCCGCGTCTGGAAGTCAAACGAGGACATGGAATCGGGTGTGAACCTGAACGTGACAGGGCAGGGGTGCGTGGGCCGCAGTCCACGGTGCTCACGGCAGCAACCGGGCTGTGCAGCGAGCCCACGGCTGTGGGCGGTTGGCAGGGCGACCTTACACAAGTCCACCCGGGGGCCGCTGGAGGCCCGAGACTCACTGTGGCCCCAAGGGAGCCCCATGGGGTCAACCTGCTGCCCGCGGCCCCCTGAACACGTGTCCTTGTGCTGCCTGTCTGCTCCTTGGCTCCCCGGGTTCTGGAACCTCCTGTGTTGTCCTGTTGCTTTGCCCCTACGTGGAGTCCGGGAGGAAGGGGCCGTGGAGGGCGGGGTGGGGAGGAAGGCCTGGCGTCCAGCGTTCGCCGTGTCCTGCAGCAGCTTCACCCCAGAGCCTGGCCTCAGACGACCCACTCGGCCCACTAGCGCTGCGTGTCCCGGCGCGGATCAACGGCTCTGAGTTCCACGTTCATCACGACGCTTTCCTTCTCTGCGAAGGGCCTGATTCCATCTCTGCTTTGGGAGCCCAGTGTGAGCCGGTGACGGCTGTGTCGCGTGAGCTGAGAGCACACTGGGTCCCCCGCCCTCGCGTGCCCTGCCCCTTCCCCAAGGGGACACTTTGCCTTTTATTTTTTATTTATTTATTTTTAATTTTTATTTTTTTTGTGCTAGGCAGGCCTCTCACTGTTGTGGCCCCTCCCGTTGCGGAGCAGAGGCTCCGGACGCGCAGGCGCAGCGGCCACGGCTCACGGGCCCAGCCGCTCCGCGGCCTGTGGGATCCTCCCGGACCGGGGCTCGAACCCGCGTCCCCCGCATCGGCAGGCGGATTCTCAACCACTGCGCCACCAGGGAAGCCCTACTTTGCCTTTTAGAATTCTCACTTTGTATCCTTATGATGGTCACATTCAGGACTAAAGTGATAATTGCTCCTTTTATAGTTTAATAGTTCTTCTGGTTTTTTTTTTTTTTTTTAGTACAAATTTGCAATGCAAAAGTATAAGACAAGGGGAAAAAAGCCAGCTCAAGATTCAGAATATGGAGAATGTTTCCACTTTAATTTACAGCTGCTTGAGTCACCAGGCGAAATACTTCATCAAAGCACTTCCGGCAAAACTCAGAGTTTGAACGAGAGCGTGAACGCGGTGGCGGCCCAACCTGAGGGATGGAAACCCACCAACCACGGCCACACGCCTCAGGTGAGGATGCTGAGTTTCCCGCACACTCGGGGCCTGGACACTGGGAGATACTGTAACCTCGCGGGCGGTCGTAAGCGATGACACAGAGCCGCCAGACTCCCGACGCCTGCACCCGGGTCCCCCGGTGCGAACACGTGCAGCACGACGTGGCAGCGGCGAGCTGACGTCAGACCGCACGCGCCCTGCGTGCTCCCGTGTGCGCACGCGCGTGCACGTAGCTCCGCGCCGTTTCCTCACAGGGGTGGGCTGTGTCTGCTGCAGGGTCGGGAAGGCGGAGTCCGGGGCCCCGTTCGTTCGGGTCCTCCCTGCCCCGCCCTCACTTCGCAGCTGAGCGCGTCTCTCGTCGCTCGCTTTCCGAGGTCGCTGCATAAGTGGAGAGAGAGCCCGTGGCACCGCTGGGACCAGGTTTTTATCCGCAAGGTGGCCTCGCGTATCAATAGCCCCTCCCCCTCCTGTCGAGTGGCTCCGCCCACCCGTTGGCCGCGGAAGGATGGGGTGGTCGGTTCCCGTCTGGGCCACCGCAGACGAGGCTGTGGTGAACGTTCGTGGCAGGTTTCCACATGAACCACGTTCACGCCTTTTTAAGGAGCAGCAAATGCTCGTTGCGTTCCTAAGTTGGTGACCAGGCTTTGCTGAGCCAGGGTGGCACCGTGAGGGCCCTGGTGCTTTGGGCTCCGCGGGCCTGGCTTTGAGCGCCCGCGTTGCTGCTTCCTGGTTGTGTGATCTCAGACAGGTAAGCTGCGGGTGCCAAGCCTCGACTTCGTCGTCTGGGAAATGGGGCCGTGACGATGCGTGCTTTGCAGGCTCCTCGTTAGGGTTAAATCAGCTGCTGTGCCGTGCGCTCGGCGCAGTGCCTTCAAGAAGCGGCAGTTGATGTCGCCGCCACTGTCATTACCTGGAATGTCTTAAAGGCTGCCCAGTGGGAGGGTGCCGCCAACTTTGCTCCCTGAGGTGGAAGGGCCCCTCCCGCCCCGTGAAGCCTCACAGCTGACCTCCAGGTGAAGATTCCTACACTTTTTTTTTTTTTTTTTTTTTTTTTTTTGTGATATGCGGGCCTCTTACTGCTGCGGCCTCTCCCGTTGCGGAGCACAGGCTCCGGACGCGCAGGCTCAGCGGCCACGGCTCACGGGCCCAGCCGCTCCGCGGCACGTGGGATCTTCCCGGACCGGGGCACGAACCCGCGTCCCCTGCATCGGCAGGCGGACTCTCAACCACTGCGCCACCAGGGAAGCCCTCCTACGCTTTAAAACGTGTTCTTCCTCATTTTATAGATATTCTTATCAAAAAGCACCACCCCTTCAACTTTGCCTTCGTAAGCAGGATTATTTCTTTGTTTTTCCTAAAGCAAAACCACCTCCTGCCAAGGTAGGGACACTTGAATGGTCCATTCAAACCCAGTTTGTATCCTTTAGATTGATAAGAAGTACAGCCAGTGCCAAATCCCGAGGGCCCGTGTATACACAAGGGCGTGTGATCAACAAACCAACCCTTCCAAGCCTCAGCTCTCCGACCCCCTCCTCCCATTCGGGGGGAGAAGGGGGCTGCCAGAGATGTCCCTGGAGGAGGGTCCGGTCCCGCGGCAGAGACTCTGAGCCGAAGTGTCAGCCTGAGCCTCGGGGCTGGAGGAGGGCTTTCCGAGGGGACCGGGGCGCACCCTCCAGCAGGCGTCTCTCTCCCTGCGACTGCGCCGCCCCCGAGTGAAGTCTTCCCGTGCTCTGAGATGAGTCCCATGCTCGGGGCCACCTCGGGGGGACCAAGAGCGGGTCTCACGCAGGGACCGCCCGAGGCATCAACCTTGCCTCCTCTCTAAGAAGGTTCCCCCAAACAAAAACATCCATCCAAGCTGTGCTTTTCGTTCCAAGGGAGAAGAAGTCAGGATGTCTTTAGGCTGCCCACTTGTAGTTTTCGACTTTAGGGTCTTTTTACAGTCATTTTGGCAAAATGTGATGGCAGCCAGTTTTCGGTGCAATAGTGAGAGTACAGACTTCCTCCCCACCTCAGATCCGTGCTGCTCCCTCCCAGGTCAGGAGAGAGGGAGGGCGGTGGCCAGCAAGTGGGGGGGAGCGTAGAGCCTGTACTCTAGGCAGACAGCAGTGCTGGGATGCAGGATGCGCCCTTTGCGGTGCACCGACAGTGACTCTGGTTGATGACCTGGGTACTCGCGCCTTTACCTATCAGCTGTCTGCTGGGGGGACAGCGGGATGGCCCCTCTGCGCCACACGCAAGCTCCCGGGGACGGGGGAGCGCGCAAGTGTCCCTCGCCTGACGGGCCCTGAGAAGTCATTTCCTGAAGCCCTTTACTCTGCAGAACGTGAGGCCCAGGGGGGCGAGGTGCCACCCGTCCGCGGCCTCGGGCGGGGCTGAGTGAGAAGCCGGGTCTCCCGCTGCTGCTGGAAGCCCTCAGTTTTCAGTTGTTATTTTTGGGAAATTAGAAGCAAACATATTTTTAGATGCTTGGAGGTGAGAGGCCGTACGGGGCAAGTGCACGGGGCTACAGTAGCCGAAATACTACTCGTGCCGCCCTTCTGGGCCCTGCGATGGGGGTGCGTCTCCTCCCAGGCCTGGCGAGTCCCCGCGCAGCTGCGGCAGCGGATGCCCAGCTCTCCTCCCGGCAGCATCGGCGAGTCAGACACGGCCCAGATCCGGGAAACGAGCTGTGGACGCCCGCGGAGGAAACCTTCACGGGTGTGGCTGTTCAGTGATGCTTCCCAGGGTCCCTGGGGCTCCGCTGGACACAGAGCTCACACAGCCCCCTGGATGCCTGTCCTCCCAGGGCCGAGGATCAAGTGGCTTCCCTAAGACGCTGTCAGCATGTCCGCTCTCTGTGTCTTGGGTCCCTTGTCCCTAAGTCAGGGACGGGATGAACTGTGGATGAGCCCACACCTCGCAGACGGTGCTTCCAGCAAGGCCAGCCAAGGCGTGAGAAAGGCCGACACGGCCAGTGGTCAGTCAGGACGAGCCGCGACGAGGCTCGCCCTGGTCACGCCCGTCTTCTATGCTGTTCTGCGGGACGCCAGCTGACTCTGAGAAGCGGGGTCGCTTGTCCCGCTTGACACCTAAGGAGACTGAGCCCGGAGCAGCGAACTGTCCTGCCGGCGGCGGGCGGCCTGCAGGCGCTCCCCGGGAGGCGCCGTGAGCATCCTGCATCCCGGGCTGGCCGCTGGCGCGGGGAGGAGGGCGGCTCTGGTGTCTGGGGCCGGCCTGCCCGCTGCAGGTGGAGATGCTCACGCTCCGCTGAAACATCTTCGTGTCCGTCTGGGACGGTTTGGTCGCAGATGGCGCTTTCATGAATGTCACGCTCACTGCCTGTGCTGGGGGAGCAGCGTCCACGGCCAGAACAGCCCGCCTGCTCCGCGCCCAGCCCTGGCTGCCCGGGGAGCTGGGGAGTGTCGACCCCCCGGGGCCCTCGCTCTCTGCCCCGCAGACCTGGTCGCTCGTTCCTTAGAGCCTCCACCTCTGCTGCACCCGCACCAGCCTTTCTTCCTGCCCTTCGCCGCTCTCTCCCGGCCTCCTTGCTGCACGAGAGAAGGCGGATCTCGCGCGCACCCGGGGCGATCCGGCTCCTTTGAGAGCCTCTACGCTGCCGCTGTGCCAGCTCTGTCCCTCGCCCTCCAGGAGCGCTGGCCAGTCCCCTCTGTCCTCCCCACCCCCGCCTCTCTCTCCGATGCCCCCATTTCGCTGCTTCACATCCTCCTCCAGCTCTGCACTTCTCAAACCTTTTCCAACACGACTCCTTTACAAGCTTGAAAACTATCGAGGACCCCGAAGAGATTTTGCTTATTATGGAGGAAATTAAAAATGGAAGAAATTAATTTTATTACTTATGAATGAATTTTAAAGAAGTTATTCACTCATTTAAAAGTAACAACAAGAAACCCAGTACATAAATAACATATTTTGATAGAAATAACTCTATTTTCCGAAATGCAAACGTTTTAATGAGAAGGGTGGCGTTGATTTATATTTCTACAAATGTCTTTCATGTCTGGCTTGAAACGAGATAGCTGGATTCTCATATTTGCTTCTGTATGTAATTTTTTAAAAAGAAAAACAGCTTTCGGGCTTCCCTGGTGGTGCAGTGGTTGAGAGTCCGCCTGCCGATGCGGGGGACACGGGTTCGTGCCCCGATCCGGGAAGACCCCACATGCCGCGGAGCGGCTGGGCCCGTGAGCCGTGGCCGCTGAGCCTGCGCGTCCGGAGCCTGTGCTCTGCAACGGGAGAGGCCACAGCAGTGAGAGGCCCGCGTACCGCAAAAAAAAGGAAAAAAAAGAAAAACAGCTTTCATAGGATATTATTCACATACCATACAGTTTGCCGATTTAAATTGAATGATTTGGTGTTTTCACCATATTCACGGAGTGGTGCAACGGTCACTACAGTTAACTTTAGGTCATTTTCATCATCCCCCTCAAAAGGAAGTCCATCCCCATTGGCGGTCACACCTCATTTCTTTCCAACCTCCTAACCATAGGCAACCACTAGTACACTGTCTCTGCAGATTTCCCTATTTTGGATTTTTCATATCAATAGAATATTATAATATGTGGTCTTTTGTGACTGCCTTCTCTCACTTAGCATCATGTTTTCCAGGTTCATCAAGTTACTGTTTGATCCTTTTTATTGCTGATAATGTTTCATTGTATGTATGGATAGATCACATTTTGTTTATCCATTTGTCAGTTGATAGACATTCAGGTATTTCCCACTTTCTGGCTATGATCAATAATGCTGCTGTGGGCATTCATGTACAAGTGTTTGTGTGGTCATATGTTTTCACGTCTCTTGATTATATACCTAGGAGGGGAGTTTCAGGGTCATAGGGTTACTCTGTTTGACATTGAGGGGCTGCTTAACTTTTCCAAAGTGGCTGCACATTATCCTATCTCCCATCAACATGTCAACACTTGTTGTCATCTGCCTTTGTGATTATGGCCATCCTAGTGGGTATGAAATCAGACTTCATTGCAGTTTTGATTTGCATTTCCCTAATGGCTAGCAGGGATGTTGAAAGGCTTTACATGTGCTTATTGACCATTTGAATATCTTCTCCGGAGAAATGTCTATTCCGAAGATTCTTCACTCATTTTCAGCAGGTTGTCTTTTTACCATTGTGTTGTATGAGATTCTAGATATCAGTCTCTTACCAGACATACAACTTTCAAACTTCTTCTCTCATTCTGTGATTGTGTTTTTCACTTTCTTGGTGGTGTCCTTTGAAACAAAGAAGTTTTCTGTTTTTATGAAATCCAAATTGTCCATTTTTCCTTTTGTTGCTTGAGTTTTGGTGTCATACCTAAGAACACGTTTTCTAGTTTATGGTCATAAAGATTTACTCCAATATTTTCTTCTAAGAGTTTCACAGTTTTAGCTCTTACAATTATGTTTATGATCCATTCCAAGTTAATTTCTGTATATGGTGTGAGGTTGGGGTCCAAGTTCATTCTTTTGCATGTGGATATCCAGTGGCCCCAGAAGGCAATTCTTTCCCCATTGAATTATCTTGGAATCCTTGTCAAAAATTGATTGATCATAGATGTGAGGGTTTATTTCTGGACTCTAAATTATTGATCTATATATCTGTCCTTATGCCTGTACCACACTCTCTTGGTTACTGTAGCTTTGTAATAAGCTTAAATCAGGAAGTGTGTTTTCTGACTTATTCTCTTTCAAGATTGTTTGGACTATTATGGGTCTCTTTCATTTTCATGTGAATTTTAGGATCAGCATGTTTAATTTCTGTAAAAATGGCATCTGGGATATATATAGGAATTGTGTTAAATCTGTAGATCAATTTGGGGAGTGTTGCCATCTTAACAAAATTAAGTCTTCCAATCCATGATCATAGATGACTTTCCATTTATTTAGATCGTTAGTTTCTTTTAACAATGTTTTGTAGTTTGGGGGTACAAGATTTATACTTCTCTTGTTAAATGTCTTCCTAGATATTTTATTCTTTTAATGCCATTATAAGTGGAATTGCTTTCTTAATTCCATTTTCAGATTGTTCATTGTTAGTGTATAGAAACACAATAGATTTTTGAGTATTGATTCTACATTCTGCAA
The DNA here is from genome assembly GCF_026419965.1 of Kogia breviceps. Classification (NCBI taxonomy): domain Eukaryota; kingdom Metazoa; phylum Chordata; class Mammalia; order Artiodactyla; family Physeteridae; genus Kogia; species Kogia breviceps. The sequence goes on along the minus strand of NC_081318.1, from coordinate 2,495,655 downwards.
CTTTGCTGAACTTGTTCATTAGTTCTAATACTTTTTTAGTGGATTCATTATGATTTTCTATACATAAGATCATGTAATCTGTGAAGATAGTTTTACTTCTTTTCCAGGATGGAAGTCTTCCCTCCCTTCCTTCCTCCTTCCTTCCTTCCTTCTTCCTTCCTTCCTTCCTTCCTTCCTTCCTTCCTTCCTTCTTTCCTCCCTCCTCCTCTTCTTCCTCCATAGCTCCCTTCCTTCCTTCCTTTTCCTTCCCTCTCTCTCCCTCTGTCTCTCTCTTTCTCTGTCCCTCACTTAATTGCCCTGCACGGAAACTCCAGTATAATGTTAAATACAAATAGTGACAATGGACATCCTTCTCTCTTCCTGATTTTAAGGGAAAATCATTTAGTCTTTCACCATTAAGCATGATGTCAATGGTGGATGTTTCATTGATGCCCTGTAATCAGTTGAGGAAGTTCCCTTTTATTCCTACTTTGTTGATCATTTTATCATGAAAGGGTGCTGAATTTTGTCATATACTTTCTCTGGGTCTAGTGAGATCATCATGTGGTTCTGTTTTCCTATTAATATGGTGTATAACATGCATTGGTTTTCGTATGTCAAACCAAATTTGTATTCCTGGGGATAAGTTCCACCGAGTCATGGAGTCTAAGCCTTTTTATAAGTTACCAGATTCTGTTTGCTAGTATTTTCTTGAGGGTTTTTACATTTATATTCATAAAAGTTTTCTTTTTATTTCTTTTTCTGGCTTTGACATCAGGGTGATGCTGGCCACATAGAATAAGTTTTTGAAATAAATTTTAAAATAAAATATTTGGAATAGTTTGTAAATAATTGATAGTAATATTTTTAAAGGTACTCAGTAAAATTCACCAGTGAAGCCATCTTGGTCTGTTTTGTTTTGTTTTTGTTTTTCTGGAAGTTTTAAATCAAAAATTTAGTAAATTGAATTTCCTTATTTATTATCAGTCTATTCAGATTTTCTATTTTAGGCAGTTCTGGTAGTTTGTGTTTTTAAAGGAATTTGTCTCTTTTATCTAAGTTACCTAATACGCTGGCATACAGTTGTTCACAGTATTCTATTAAAATACTCTTTATTTCCATAAGGTTGGTAGTGACATCCCTATTTCATTCCTGATTTTAGTAATTTAGATCTTCCTGCTAACAGCTTGTCAATTTTGTTGATCTTTTAGAAGAATTAGCCTTTGGTTTTCTTAATTTTCTCTATTGTTTTTCTATTCTTTATTATGTTATCTCTGATCTCATCTTTATGGTTTCCTTCCTTCTGTTTGCTTTAGGTTTAGTTTGCTCTTCTTTTTTTAGTGTCTTACAGTGGAAAGGTAGGTTGTCAATTTGAGATATTCCTTCTTTTTATTTTTATTTTTTTCCCTTCTTTTAAAATATAAGTGGCTACTGGTGTAAATTTCCTTCTAAGTAATGTTTTAGCTGCATCCAATAAATTTTGGTATGTTGTGATCTTTATTTCCATTCATCTCAAAGTATTTTATAATTTTTCACAGAATTTCTACTTTTATTCATTCATCATTTAGGAATTTATTGTTTAATAGCTACAGATTTTAAAATTTACCAAATTTCTTTCTGTTATTTATATCTAATTTTATTCCACTGCTGTTGGAGAACATACTTTCTATGACTTTCTTCCTTTAACACTTATTTGGGCTTACTTTTTGGTCTTGTATATCATTTATCTTTCAGGATATGCTATGTGTGCCTAAAAAGAATGTGTATTCTGGTGGTGTTCTGTAGATATCTGTTAGGGTCAGTTGGTTTATAGTATTGCTCCAGTCTTCTATTTGCCTGCTGGTATGCCTAGGTGTTCTATCCATTATTGAAAGTAGAGTAGCAGAGTCTCCAACTGTTATTGTGGAATTGTCTATCTCTTGCTTCAGTCCTGTCACTTTTTGTTTCATGTATATTGGGGCTCTGTCAGGTGTCTTAAAGTTGATAATTGTTGTATTCCTGATGGATCAATCTTTTCTTCATTATAAAATAACCCTCATTATATTTAGTAAATTTATTTTGTTTTAGTTTTTTTTGATATGATGTTAGTAAAGCCACCCTAGATTTTTATGATTGTTGATTGCATTATATATGTATTTCCATCCTTTTACTTTTGACCTACTTGTATCTTGAAGCTAATATGTATCTCCTGAAGACAGAATAGTTAGATCTTTGGATTTTTAATCCAGTTAGACAGTTTCTGTCTTTTGATTAGATTGTTAATCCATTCACATTTAGTGTTGGCATTGATATGGTTAGATTTATGCCTACCATTTTGACTTTTTTTCAATAAGCCTTGTGTTCTTTTTGTTCCTCTAATTCTCCTTTAGTGCTTTCTTCTGAACTATCTGAGTGGATAGTTTTTAGCATTACATTGTAATTTCTATAATAATTTTCACCATATATTTCTAAATTGCTTTGTTAGTAATTGCTCTATGCTCACAATATGCATTTTTTTTGTGTGTGTGTGTGTGGTACATGGGCCTCTCACTTCTGTGGCCTCTCCTGTTGCAGAGCACAGGCTCTGGACACACAGGCTCAGCGGCCATGGCTCACGGGCCTAGCTACTCCATGGCATGTGGGATCCTCCCGGACCGGGGCACGAACCCGTGTCCCCTGCATCGGCAGGTGGACTCTCAACCACTGTGCCACTAGGGAAGCCCTCACAGTATGCATCTTAATGTAGAATCTACTTCAGGTTTATACTAAAAATTCACTGAGATATTGAGATGTTACTGCTACAAAGCTCCCCTTTGTGCTATTGTTATACATATTATAGCTATATATGTTACAAACCCAAGAATACATTATTATAATTATTATTTTATATAGTTGTATATCTTTTAAAGAAGCTTGTAGAAGAAAGGCATGCAGGCATGTATTTTTAGTGTTTGTTATATTAATCTTCTTATTTACCGTTTCTCATTCTCTTAATTGATTGCTGCAGATTCAAGTTACCATCTGGTGTTATTTTCTTACCCCAGCAAACCTTTACTGCCACTCATCTCATCATTTGTGTTGTTATTGACATACATACCGCATTACAGGCTTCCAGATGTACTTACATACATACTACTTTATATAATTTCTTTTTAAATTGGTTAAGAGAAGAAATGAGAAGATATATGTAATTTTATTGTGTTTTATAACTACATACAGGCACACCTTGGAGATATTACAGGCTTGGTTCCAAACAATTGCAATAAAATGAATATCACAATAAAGCAAGTCACATGAATTTTTTGGTTTCCCAGTGCACATTAAAGTTATGATTATACTATACTGTAGTCTAGTAAGTGTGTAATAGCATTATGTCTAAAGAAAAACAATGTACGTACTTTAATTTAAAATACTTTATTTCTAGAAAATGCTAACCATCCTCCGAGCCTTAAGTGAGTAGATATCTTTTTGCTGCTGGAGGGTCTTGCCTCAGTGTTGATGGCTGTTGACTGGTCAGGGTGGTGGTTGCTGAAGGTTGGGGTGACTCTGGCAATTTCTCAAAATAAGACAGCCATGAGTTTCCTGCATTGACTCCTCCTTTCATGAATTATTTCTCTGTAGCATGCAATGCTGCTTGACAGCATTTTACTTACAACAGAACTTCCTTCAAAACTGGGGTCCATCTTCTCAAACCCTGCTACTGCTTTATCAACTAAGTTTATGTAATAGTCTAAATCCTTTATTGTCATTTCAACAACCTTCACAGCATCTTCACAGGAATAGATTCCATCTCAAGAAACCACTTTCTTTGCTCATCTATAAGAAGCAACTCCACATCTGTTAAAGTTTTCCCATGAGATTACAGAAATTCAGTAATATCTTCAGGCTCCATTTCTAATTCTAGTTCTCCTTCTATTTCTACCACATCTGCAGTTAATTCCTCTACTCAAAGTCATCCATGAAGGTTGGAATCAACATCTTCCAAACTCCTGTTAATGTTAATATTTTGACCTCTTCTCATGAATCATAAATGTTTATAATGTAATGTTAATATTTTGACCTCTTCTCATGAATCATAAATGTTTACAATGACATTTAGAATGGTGAATCCTTTCCAGAGGGTTTTCCACTTTCTTTTTCCCAGATCTATCAGAAGACTCACTATCTATGATGACTATAGCCTTATGAAATATGTTTCTTAAATAATATGAATTGAAAGTTGAAATTAGTCCTTAATCCATGGGCTGCAGAATGGATGTGTTGGCAGTTGTGAAAGCATTGATCTCATTGTACATCTCCATCAGAGCTCTTGGGTGACCAGGTGTGCTGTCAGTGAGCAGTAATATTTTGAAAGGAGTCTTTTTTCCAAGTAGTAGTTCTCAAAAGTGGGCTTAAAATATTTAGTAAATTATGTTGTAAACATATGTGCTGTCATCCAGGCTTTGTTGAGAGCACTGGCATATTAGATTTAGCATAATCCTAAGGGCCCTAGGATTTTTAGATGGTAAATGAGCATTGTCTTCAACTTAAAGACACCAGCTGGTTTAGCGCCTAACAAGGGAGTCAGCCTGACCTTTGAAGGTTTAAAGCCAGGCATTGACTCCTCCTCTTTAGTATGAAAGTCCTAGATGCGTCTTTTTCCAACAGAAGACTGCTTCACCTACATTGAAAATATGTTGTTTAGTAATGCCACATTCATTCATTATCTTGGCTAGATCTTCTGGATAACTTGCTACAGCTTCTACACCAGCACTCACTGCTTCACCTTTTACTTTTATGCTATCAAGATGGCTTCTTTCCTTAAACCTCGTGAACCAACCTCTGCTGGCTTCAACATTTTCTTCTGCAGTTGCCTCACCTGTGTCTCAGCCTTCATAGAATTGAAAAGAGTTAGGGCCTTTCCTGGATTAGACTTTGGCTCAAAGCAATGTTGTGGCTGGCTAGATCTTCTATCCAGACCACTTGAACTTTCTCCATATCAGCAATAAGTCTATTTTGTTTTCTTACAGTTCATGTGCTCCCTGGAGCAGCACTTTAAATTTCCTTCAAGAACTTTTCCTTTGCACTTACAACTTGGTTAACTGTTTGGCACAAGAGGCCTAGCTGTCAGACTGTCAGCTTTCCACATGTCTTCCTCACTAAGCTTAAGCCTTTCTCATTTCTAGCTTTTGATTTAAAGTGAGAGATGTACAACTCTCCCCTCACTTGAAAACTTAGAGGCCATTGCAGGGTTAACTGGCCTAATTTCAGTATTGTTATGTCTCAGGGAATAGGGCTGCCTGAGGAGAGGGAGAGAGACAGGGGAATGGCCAGTTGGTGGGGCAGTCACAACACCCACAACATTTATCGATTAAGTTCGCCATCTTGTATGGGTGTAGTTCCTGGCTCCCCCAAACAATTGCAGTAGTAACATCGCTGACCACTGATCTCAGATCAGTACAACAGATATAAGAATAGTGAAAAAGGTTGAAATATTGCAAGAATTACCAAAATGTGATAAAGAGACACAAAGTGAGCCAATGCTGTTGGAAAAATTATGCTTATATACTTGCTCGCTGCAGGGTTGCCACAAACCTTTAATTTGTAAAAAAAACCCATAATATCTGCGAAGTGCAATAAAGCAAAGTGCAATGAAGCAAAGTGCAATACAACAAGATATGCCTGTCATTACTTTACCTGCACTCTTTTTTTCCCTGTGAATTCTAATTGCCATCTGGTCTCACTTGTTTTTAGTCTCAAGAACTTCCTTTAGCATTTTTTGGTAAGCTGGGTCTACTAGCAACTAATCCCTCTATTTTCGTTTATCTAGAAATGTCTATTTCACCTTCCTTTTTCAAAGATAGTTTTTCTAGATAGAAGAGTCTCAGTGATAGTTTTTTTCCTCCAGCACTTTTCTGTCATCCACTGCCTTCTGGCCTCCATTGTTTCTAATAAAAAGTTAGCTGTTAATCTTACTGGAGTTCCTTTGTGTGTGATGAGTCATTTTTCTCTTGTTGACTTCAAGATTTTCTTTGTCTTTCAGCATTTTAACTCTGATGTGTCTGTTTGTGTATCTCATTGAGATTGTTGAGTTTCTTTGGTTGTTGTTGTTGAGTTTCTTAGATGTGCAGATTAACATTTTTAAAAATCAAGTTTGGGAAGTTTTTAGCTATTATTTCTTTGAATACGTTTTCTGTTCCTTTCTTTGACTCCTCTCCTTCTTATACTCCCATTATGCACATATTGGTATGCGTTATGTGTCCCACATTTCTCTAAGGCTCCGCTCATTTTCTTCCTTCTTTTCTCTTTAGATTCCAAAATATCTATACCTTCAAGTTCACTGGTTCTTTATTTTGTCAGCTCAAATCTACTATTGAACCTCTCCAGTGAATTTTTCACCCTGGTCATTATACTTCTCAATTCCAGAATTTCCATTTGGTTCTTTTTAAAAAATAATTTTCATTTCCTTATTGATATCCTCTATTTGATGACACGTTGTCATTATACCTTCCTTTACTTCTTTAAGCACAGTTTTCTTTACTTCTTTGAACATACCTATAATAGCTCTTTTGAAGTCTTTGTTAAGTCTGACATCTGAGCCCTTTCGAAAGCAGTTTCTATTGCCTGATTTTTTTCCCCCTGTATATGGGTCATGCTTTCCTGTTCCTTTGCATGTCTCATAATTTTTGTTGAAAATTTGACATATTAGATAATATATTGTAGCAACTCTGGGTACTGATTCATCCATCTGCAGGGCTTGTTATTGTTTGCTTGTTTTTTGGTAACTGGGCTGGACTCTTTCAGTCAAGTCTGTTACCCTCACAGGGTGAAGCCTCTGATGTCACTCCCCTGAGGGCACAGTCTTGGCATGTGTCCAGCCATCCTGGGATGACAGTGGTTTCAGCCAGGCTCTCTCTGATTGCCTCTCTGTTAAGTTGTCTTTCTCTCTTGGTATCACACTCAGCTGTTAGCCTCCACTAATGCTGGCTCATTGCTCTATTGTTTTTGACAAGGCCCCTGGGCATAAATTGCTCCATGGTCAGATTCAATTAAATTCATACCCCTTTGCAAAGCTAGTCTCTGGGTCCAGTCTTTGAGTCTTGTTCCAACCCCAGGAAGGCTCCTCTTAGCTGTCTCTTTCACTGGTTCTCTCTGGTAAACTTCTAGCTGGTTTACAGCTCGGCTTGTATTCATGGTGCTACCAGCCTCCTCTTAATTTCTCACCACCGACATTTCCATTGTTTTTGACAGCACCCTTAGGTTGAACTTCCTCACTCTCTGTTCCAAATAAATCAGTTTTCTTTGGGAGAGCTCAGCGCTATCTGTTTTTCAGGCCTTTCTCTACGTCCTGGGCGAGACCTTTGCATCCCTCTCTGGACTTAGGGGAGGGGATGGTGCCTGCTTCTCTCAAGTAACATCCCTGCCTTACAAATGGGCTATTGGGTGGGCGTGTTGGCCTCTGATGTTCTTGGCTTGCCCCTCCCGGTATGGAATCTCTGCCCTATAAGTGTGCAAGGGTGAGGGTGGTCAGGGGCCCATGGTCTTGTTGTGCTGCTCCTGAGCCAGGGTTTCTGAGCTATGAGTGAGATCTGGGTAGAAGAAGGAGTCTCCAGACCTCTCACCTGCTCTTGTCTAGAATACAGCTTCTACAACACAGAGTTGGGGGAAATGAGAAATGCTGGTGGCCTGTCCCTCCCAGGGAAAAACCGTAGCCCTGGCCTGATGGCTGGAGGGGGAGTGAGCCCTGTGATATATATAAATGCTGCTTTTATTGCTAGTAGTGGTACAGATGATCAATACGTATTTCTTGGGGAAAAATGTAAAGGAATGGAATGAGAAGAAGACGGTGAGTTGTCTGTTGCTGGAGTATTTTATGTGGAGTCCGGCAGCTTATCTGTTTGGAGTGGTGTCCTGGCTGAGAGGTTGGACTGGGTGGCCTTTAATGTCTTTTTGGTTGATGAGATTTCATGATTCTAAATATTGGGTGGGCCAAAAAGTCCGTTCAGGTTTTTCCCTAACATCTTATGGAAAAACCTGAACGGACTTTTAGGCCATCTCAATACAAAACTGAACTCTGACTGAGCCGGACACTTGAGCGGATGACTTTACACTAGTACAGCTTGGTCCTCTCTTTGTGCTTGACCACAAAAGTAATTCTTCTTGGGTTGCCAGCCCCTCTTGTGCTATCAGTGTGATGTTTTTCTAATGGCGGGGCCACAATGGTGTTTCAAATTCAGCACTTGTGAAGTTATTTAAAATCTTCCTATTTGAAGCAGGGACTGATGTGTTGTGATGCTGTGACTTTGCCTGACCCCTGAGAGCTTCTGAGATGCTACCAGCCCCGCAAATGCTCCGTCTAAGGAGGGCTAACACGCCCTTCACCAGCCATTTTCATGCCGACCTGCGTCCTCCACCCCCACAGTGATTTGTCTCTGTATTAAATGGAAACAGGAACCCAGGAGAAGTGGGCAGCTACTGTCTGGTACGATTGGCGGGTGATATGACAAACCCAGTGCTCACAGATGGCCCCCTTACTCTACACCTTATTAATTTCTTTGTATCAATGCTGCCAGAAGGAAAGGTTTTTGTTCACATAGCTGTTACTGCTAAGATGAATTCTTTGTGTCAGAAAAGACTTTCTGTCTTGGTTCTAGTGAAATGAATTTAAAAATTACATTTGAACTTGCAGGTGTATTTTTATGTCATTTGTCTCAAACTTCACATCAAAATAAACTCTAGATCATCATCTTGCTTGTTCTCGTAACCCTGGCCTAATGATACAGGAGAGAAAGCATGAGACTCAACACATAAATCCGTCTCCACATGCCTGCGGTTCTGCGTCTTTGTTCTCTCCCCACTGCAGCCAGCAAGAGCACTGAGAAAATTCAGGGTTCTGTTCATGGTCCTATTATGAAACTCAACTGTTACCTCTGATTAGATCTCACCTTGATTAAAAGTGTCAATATACAGAAGTACTGACCATTGCCCATGATGTGACAAGCAGGGTATATAGAATCCGAACACATTGTCTTTTAGTAACAGTCACTAATGAAGTAAGAGCAGCTTTCTTGAAACAGATGATCACTGTGATTAAGAAGTGTGTCTTGGATCCTAATGAATGAATCAGCTAATTAGTCATCGGCCGCCTACGCTAATATGGTGAAGGTGTGATGTGGTTTGGGCCGGGAAGGTCTTTGGTCTCTTTATAGGTTTTAGAATGCTAAACTATAATGGCCTGTGGGGTCCCGGACTGGACCTGCAACAGGAAGAGGACGTCAGTGGGAAAACACGTGGGATCAGAGTCTGTTCATAGAACCGCACTGACGTCCCCATCTGGTTCTGACCCTCGTATCATGGGTCACGTTGGGGATACTGTGTGAGGGGTACGGGGGAACTTCCTGGACTATCTTTGCAGCTTTTTCTAGAAATCAAAAATTATTCCCAAATAAAGAACTTATTTAAGAAAATATAATGTCTCTAAAATTCTCTTAGAAGGTGAAGCTAATGTAATGTCTTTTTGTTGTTGTTTTGGTTTTTTTTTTTTTTGGCCACACTGCATGGCTTGTGGGGTCTCCCCTGACCAGGGATTGAACCCGGGCCGCTGCAGTGAAAGTGCAGAGCCCTAACCATTAGGCTACCAGGGAGGTCCTGCAATGTCTTCTTCTATCAGTGGACTCTGTAACTGCCATGGAACACTAACGTGGACCTGGGGGATGGAGTCAGGCTTCCGGATCCTCGGGGGCTCCGCTCGGCTGGTCAGGTGGCTGTGGGACAGTCAGCTTTCCCAGTGGCCTCCACGGTCTCATCTAGAAAGTGAGATGGTGGCACCCATGGGGCCATCTTCAAAGTTCTCTCTGTCGGACGCTCTGCGATAGAATGTTCTGCTCATCGCCGTATCAGGGAGGCAGACCCCTCTAAAATGTCATCCTCTTCGGTGGAAATCCAGCTGGTTCTCTTTAAGTGGCGACAAAAATAAGATGCTCCGAACCCGCTCAGTAGCAGGAAAGAGTGCAAATTAATCCTTTTGAATTGCTAATTGGGGATTTAGTTGGCTAGATTGAGGGCTCTGAGATGAAAGCACGGGCTTTTGATCTTCTCCAGAGGTAGGGAAAGGATGCTCTCTCTGGAGACCCTGATGTCCTCCTACGTAAAGCACAGAAGCTGGCAGGAGAGATGAGAAAGCATTTCGGCTCAGCCTTCTAGAGGTTGTATCCTGTCCTCCCGAGTCATCTGAACGCACGGCCCCCTCACATTCCATCCAGAAGAAGCTCCTGTCACGTGGGTGTTACTGGGTTTGAGCCCCTGCTGTTACGCTGGACGTCACGGTGAGGATCGGTGAGCGTGTCTCCCGAGTGCTGGCGCCTGCAGGAGAGCGTGTGGCAAACCTGGCGGGAAGAAGTGTGCTGCCTTTCGGGTGATTCAGGTGGGCAGGAAGAAAACCGTCTGTCCACAGCATCCTCTGTGGTGCCTGCCAAGTGCCTGGAAAAGTTCCTTCTTGCTTACACTTCCGTGGATAAAGGGATTAGGCCCTACTAAAACATCCTTAGGAAACAGAATTTATTAAGTTATCATTTGCCACGTGCATCTGATGTGAATTGATTAGTTCCTTTCCAGCATGTGGGTGAGCCAGGAAGATTCTCTGACTGAGGAGAAAAAAGGAGGAAGAAAGAGATCGAAAGAGAGGACACTGCACTCCTGGAAGGGGTGGTGGCAGGTGCTGGAGGAAGACCTCCTTCCGCAGGGCAGGTCAGGTGGGTAAGACTCGGGTGATGGCACGTCACTTAGCCGCCTTCAGCCTCATTTGGCACAAAAAGCGTTCCCATCAGTGTAGATCTTTGGAGGGTCTCACGTCGGGTGATGGGGAAGCCCCCAGCCACCTTTGTGCTCCCAGCGGTTTGAAGTCGGCGGTTATGGATTAAGGCAGGAAGGCACATTTGATACCTTACAGGTATTGCTGACCCGATCGCATGAAGATGCGATCTTCATGGCTGGGTTGAATCTAGGACCCAGTCCTCCCGAGCCCTCTTCAGCTAAAGGGACAGCAAATTGGTCAGGAATGGCCCTGGGTACATTTGAGACCCTGGTCAAATGAGTCATGTGTCTTTCGAGCCCCCGTCGGAAACCTCCTCTCCCTTTTGTGTCACATTCCAGTACTTCTCTACAAAATCTCAGACAGCCCTCCAAGCTAACCTCCCCCTCCCCCCTTGAAACGGAACCACCTTACATCTCAGGCCTTAAAAACCTGACCTCCTTGCCAGCCAATTTGTTCATTCACTTGGGTTCCTGTGTTTAGGGCATTGCAGGCTCTCTGTCCTGGGATTACCATGGAGCATTTCAACTCTGTAAAGCATTTCACATCTTTTATCTTGTTGGAGTTTCGTAACATCCCGGTAACTTGCCCAAATGTTGGCAGCAAAACTTGAGTTGGAATTCAGGGCTCCCAAACCCCGGTGCCTGCCTGCTTCTCCAGACCACATGTTTTTTTTTCTATAAATAGAAAACTTCACGTATTTGCATCCCATCAAGTTCCCGTGAGTGATCTTACCCCGGTGCCCTGGGAGATGTTTCGGGGGCACTCAGAGCTGTCTTGAAAAGCTTGAGGTCCTTGAGATAATAGCCTGGAGTTGGCTGGCAGTTCTATCTGGACCATTTTCTCCTCATCTCTGCCTCTCATTACCTCAAAAACGAAGACCTCCAAATAGCTTTTCCCAGCCCTGACCTCCCTGTAGATTTGGCTTCTTATTTTGGTCATAAGCTGTTTCAGCGTTTGCGCTTTATTTCCTCGAGGAGAACTCAAGATCCTGGAGCGCGAGCAGCCTCTCCTCTCCTTGCTTGGCGTCCCAGTGCTGGTTCATGGACACATAGTTAATGCTCAACAAAATTTGTTGAACCAGATGCATGCTTGCTAGATGATGCAGATGAAGCTGTGTTCTGCTAAAATATACCAGAGGTGGTAAATGATGTCCCGGGGCTGACTTTCTCACAAACATAGAAATTATCCCTCAGAGGGGACCTTTTACAATGGATCTTTTACAGGGATCTCTTGGGTAGCCCATATGCTGACCCCCTGTTGCAGCAAGTGGGCAAATGCTCAGGTCATTCTTGGAAGGCCTCTTTTGGAAATGACTGGCATTTCTTTGGATTAGCCTCAATATTGGCAAAACTTCACTTTTGAAGGTATAGTTGGATTTTGGAAATGCCTAAGTCATTTGAAGCTAACTCGTATGAGAAAGTTTAAAAAGCTGGACGACACTATTTTTGAATATGTAAGCAAACAAATAAAAAAGTTAAATGACTGTAAAGCAATTACCTCGATTTTTCAATGTGCTTCATTGATTGGTTCTTAAAGGATAAAAGATTCAGTCGGATATGTCTTACTGTAAAGTCAAGCACTATGTCTCACCGAATGATCTAAACATTAATTTGAATGTGCCTCCAAATCCTTGAGGACAGGGGTCTTATCTTTTCACCTCTGTCTTTCCTTGAGGCACCATGCTTGGCTTACGGTTGGTGTTCAGTAAAAGACTTTTCAACAAATGAATGAACGAATGACCTTGGATGCATTACACAAAATCGGTATAATTATTTTATATCAATACATGTGTGTGTGTGCTGTTCTTATTATCTAATGCTGCATTGTCACAAAAATTAAGACTTAAAGCAACAATCATTTTTTATCTCTCACCATGACTCTTGGTCTGGTATTTGGGAAGGACCTACCTGAGCAGCTCTCCCTTGAGAGCTCTCACACAGGTGCGGTCACATGTTGTCTGGGGTGCAGTCTCATCTGAGAGCCAGGCTGCAGCAGGAGGACCCACCTCCCGGGTGGCTCCATCACATGGCTGGCAAGTCGTTGTTGGTTCTCTTCAGATGCTCTGCGCGTGGCTTTCTCCGTGGGGCCGGTTGGTATCTTCTCTGTGTGTGGCTTCTTCCCCTGGTAAGTGCTCCAGGAGATCTGGTAGGGGCTGCTACCCAAAGCCTTCGATGACCCTGCTTTGAGGGTCTCACTCTGTCATCTGCACCACATTCTTGGTCATGCAGGGGCAGTCCTGAGTCAAAGTGGGAGGAGACTGCACCAGTGCAAGATCCTGGGGGTGTAGACTGGGCCATCTTGGAGGCTGGAGGCTCCCCCCATTCTACATATTTATTTAGCCTCTACAGTTCATCAGGTACAAAGTTCTTTTGGTACTGGGTTATAACAGTGAATAAGTCAGGTCCTGTCCCCGAGGAGCTCACTGTCTGGGAGGAAGAACTATGGCCGGCATCGTTCGACCGCAATGCTTTAAGGGCTATGGTGGGGGGGTGCATAGGGACCCAGAGGAGACCCAGCTGAGCTGACCTGGGGGGTTCCCCTGTGGAACTCATATGAGTATTTGGGCAAAGATGAAAGCGATGATGCCCGGGGGGGTGGCGGGGGAATTGTCTGGGCAAGAGGCATGGAGGCATGCACGAATACGATGTGTTTACGGAGCTGCAGGAGTTTGACACGATCACGCCAAGAGGCGTGTGTAGGGCGATGGCCTCTTGGCTCGTTCAGGTGGAGAGATGTGGGGAAAGGTAAGCTGGGGTCAGATACCCCCAGGGAAGGCTAGGACTGGATCTGTGTTTCGGGAAGATCATTCAGTAGGAGGTAGAAGGTGGATTCGAGAGAGACCAGCTGGAGATGGGTGGGTCTGGAGCAAGAATCAGGGCAGAGTCACTGAGGGCTGAAACCAAAGCGGCGGCAGTGTCTGGGCACTGAGGAGGGACGGTGACCTTGGGTGCTGATGAATAAACTCTCCGCCAGTCGTCAAGAATTGGACAGGTGAGTGAGTGGGCAGGTGAGTAAGATGACCCAGGGTTCAGGTTCAGGTTCAGGAGACTGGATGGATCAAGCTAGGGGTGCAGACTGTGCTGGCTGATGGAAAACAGCCCAACTGAAAACCCACATGTACTTTCTCATCTGTAGAGTGAATAGTATTTTCTACTTCCCTCCAAACATTTTGTTGCTATTTTCTGATAACTGTTTTTCTCAATGTCTAAGAAGTGAGTAATTTGAATAAAGATATTTGCACTTGGAGGTTTTCTTAGTACTTCCAAACAGAGACATATGTGTCGATGCTAAACAGTAGCTTCACATCAAACCTTCTTTTGCCATTTTAACATTCTGCATCGGGGGAACCCACCGTAGTTTTGGCTTTCCCATCCCACCTCAAACAGAGGGGCTTTCTGGGCTCTGGTCTAAATTTAAACGTGTTACTTAGGTCACGGAAAGGGCAGCCAGACTGAAGAAAATAAAAATATGGGCTACCCAGCTAAATTTGAATTTCAGATAAATAATGAATGCCTTTGCAATATTTGGGAAGTGCTGAAATTTTATCGCTTCTTAAATCTGACATTCAAATTTAATTGGGCATATTCTGTACTTTACCTGACAGCCCTAAGCGTGGGACATTTCTTTCAGTGACCACTGGACATCCCTGTGACAAATGATCACTTGGGGCCTTCTAAACAACAAAATGGAACGTGGCTGGCGTGGTGCTGGACATTTAACAAGTTCTCGAATCATTGTTATGAGTTTTGAGAGAATGGTTTCCCATTTTTCAGGACAGTTCTGCTGCTTCTGAGACCTGAACTCAACTCCACCCTTTAAGACCACCACCAACAAAAACACCTACTGATACATCTTCTGTTGTACCAAGGTCTTGCAATGGACCATCCCTCGTGGCAGCTTCAATACCTGTGGTTGTTTTCGCTCTCTCAGGCACAAGCCTAAATAAACAGGCGAGGCTGTTTCTTCCCCTTGAAGCTCAAGGAAACCAACCCCTAGCAGGGTGAGAGTTCTCTGGTGGGAATACTCAAGTGCCAACCGCAAGACTTTTAACTTGGGCTCAAGATATCTCAAAGGGAGCCAGCACGTGAAGACTCCATGAAGCCTCGTGCATTGAACTGGTTTCTTGACTTGCCCTTTGAAGTATTCTAAAGCTGGAGTAGCTGGGGCTCCACTACAAGGGCCACTCAGTATGTCCTGGGAGCTGACTGAGGCTCTCCCCTGGGCCCTGAGCAGAGGCTGCTGTTCCCCGCACCTGCTTTGCCATTGTGAGCATAGCCTGGTTCACCCTCACCCTCTCACCTCCCCGTGCGGTGCCTGGGGCCGCCCTCGCCTTCCTGAGGGATGGCTGGGGGAGAGTGTCTTGGAGGAGTGAATCAGGAAAGTCTGACCACTCGACCTTGGTCTCATATGTCTCTAAGCATTTGGAGCAAACTGTTTCAAAAAGCACAGTGACTGACCCATGACGGAGACCAAGGTTCTTTGGAATAACATTGTCTTGTATTTCCCATGGGTTAGATCCTTGCCACTCAAAGGGTGGTCCCCGGACCAGCAGCACGGGCTTTACCCGAGAGCCTCTTAGAAATGCAGGATCTTGGCCCCATTTCGCACGTACTGAGTTGGACTTGCAGTTTGATGAGATGCCCGTGTGCACAGAGAAGTCTGAGAAGCCCTGGTCTGGGTCATTGTGATTGACTGTGGGAAGGAGGGGAGCTTGGGGCACTTACACTCTGCCCTCTTGGCCGTGACCGCCTAGAATGCCCTGTCCGTTAGGGCCCCCGAGAGCCCAAGGCCAGCACACACCGTGCTCGCGTGTGGGGCTGTTCTCCATGGCCCTGTGGGAAATGTCACCAACCAGTTATGGCCCTAGTCACTCAGGCCAGCCAGCCCGGGTGGAGTTCAAGCTCTCATTTTGTAAGCAAGAAAACAGTGACCGAGAGAGGCGGAAGTAAACTGCCAGCGGTCAGGGAGCTGTCCGGAGGCAGATCCAAGGTCAGAACCCAGGTTTTCTGACTCCCATTCTAATTTTCTGGACACTCCACCTAGAAAAAAAGGAAGTCACAAGAATGCAAAGTGTCTTCCTGGTGCCGTCAAAGGGCCTTTAGTCATGCATTGAACAAAGAACAGAGCCTCCGTGGTATGTGTGGTGAGCTATGGAGAGAAAACAAATATAACACTTTAGCTCCATGGCCCCTGCTTAGGCCACCGTGGATCGAGCAAACCCCCTCACTCAGACGTGAAATAGCAAAGCCAGAGAAGAGCACGTTATTTGTATAACAGCCTAGTCCTTGAAAAGTGCATGGAAAAGTCATCTTGTTTTAAAGATATTACAAGTGCCCACTGCGCTGCCATAAAGCAGAGATGCAGTCATAAAGTGGATAATTTTCTGCATAAGAATGACTTTGTAGGTTTGGATTTCCTGCAATCGAGAGTAAGTTAGGACTGCAAAGAGAAGAAGAAAGGGAATTTGGGGTGGAAATAAACACTGATGGAGTACTGTGACTTCTCAAAGCCCTCTGTGAATTCCAGGGTTCCTTCCTGCATCTCGCCTGGCCGCTGTAGACACAGGTGGATTTGTGCCTTTCTGAGCCCAGCCCAGAGCTCTGCCACTGGACCTATCCTGACTCCTAGAAAGACTCAGAATTCTGCTTTTGGAAGTCCAGTGCGCTACCCATTGCTCCACAGGGCCACCTTCAAAATTCTGCTCTGGACCTGGTCGGACAAGCACTAGCATTTGGAAGGCCGCTCACGTTAGTGGACGCTTATCCATGAAGCTCATCTCTTCTTGGCCCAGGTGGTACAGTGCGCAAACACTGCAGACGCTGCCAGGGGAGACGCCATGTTGGTCCCCGGCCCTGAGCTGCCTCCGCTTCTCCTGTTTTCACTCGCCCCCATCTTCAGGGTCTTCTCAGCTTCCTTCCTCACACCCTCAGCTGCACTTGTCAGCTGGAGAGATCGCTGCTTCTCGCCTCCTTTGTGAGTCTTAAAAAGCTTCTCGTTCTTCCTTTGAAACGGAGGAATAAGGGCCATCTTGGGGTTTCTTTGCGAGATGAGTGAGCGACCCCTTTCAAAGCTCTTGGGAAAGCTTTCAATAGCGGGTTTAAGGCAGGACAGAGGAGTACATGTGATTCTGGGCTTCAGATGTTGGCTCCGGCATATGAGACCTCAAGAAATCCGGCGATGTTTCCATTGTGTCCTGGAAATGAAATGCGTCAGCCTTTGCCTATGAAAAATATTTGCTTAATGGAACAAAGTGACCAATTGGCCAGTCCTTGCTGGGAACCGATGTGCTAAGTCTTTCCTGAGGACTTTCTTCTGTTTACATGAAAGAGCATTGTCTTGAATGCGGTGTCCTGTATCGTATACCCGATGCACAGGGTACCATCTTAACCGCCCTCAGGACAGGCGGAAATGGAGATTAAGGCAGATTCCTGGCTCGCCTCATCTCTTAGGTTAGCTGTGGGCACTGACGTTCCAGCGGTCCAGAGGTCCACAGGCAGCGTTTATCCACCCACCCTCACGCACATACCGGGCCTCTGGAGAAGGGTGTACAAGCTTAACAGTACGCGTTGATTGTCTATGTGATCAGTGTGTGCCAGTGCTCTGATGTTGTATAAGATAGTAGTGCCAGGAGCTTGTCATCTGTGGGGCAAAGAAACATAGTAAGTAACTGGTAAGTACACCAACCTGCTAACGTGTCAAATTATGGGTTACGGATGAGAAACCGTTGGGTCAACTTTGTGCATCATCTAAATCAGGGGCTGGAAAACACTGGTTTTTTTTTTGGTGAAGGGCCACATAGTAAATATTTTAGCCTCTGCAGGTGAGGGGGTCTTGGTCACAGCTCCTCACCTCCACCGTGTTCCCGCCAAAGCAGCTATAGACCCTGGCGAAAGAATGCCCATGGCTGTTCCAATAAAACTTTATTTAAAAAGCAGGCAGCAGGTTGGATTTGGCCCAGACAGGGTTCCCTGATTTAGCAAAAGTAAAAACCCAGGGAGCCCAAGTGAGTGTGAATTTCAGATAAACAACAAATGCATTTTTAGTGTGTCCCGAATATTGTATTTGGTACACTTACACCGGGCATCCTGTATTTTAACTGGTAACCCTGAAGTTTGAAGGCCCCGGATTCGAATCGATGGATATTTTGACTGAGTCAGTTACAACTTCTGGCCTCCAGACACATCCTTTCAAACTTGGGGAAGATGGGAGAGATGTTTCAGATGGGAAAACGGGGTCCCAGATGGGAAGAGAGTTTCCCCGAGTCCCATGGCTGGTTGGGACAGTGGCCCGGCCCAGGCCCCCAATGCTCACGGCCCAGAGACCCTGCGTCCGGACTGGAGGAGCCCTGAGGTTGGACGGGACAGGAGCTGGGCGGCCCCCGTACGTCCTGCTGGGAGTCGTCTGGTGTCCCGGTCCCCCACGAAGGAAGGCCTTCGAGGGGCGGCTTCCTGGCAGCTGGCTCCCTGTGAGTCAGCACGTTTGTACCTTCCTATTGTCAAGGATAAAATAGGTGATTTCCTGGTGATGGGCCAAATGCTCACCCTTCTGTCATGGGGTGGCATTGTTCCTGGACAGTTTCAGAAGATGGGAATCAGGCCCAATGTCACTGACCTCTCTTTATAGATATTTAACCTCATGTATATACACATATACCTATATAGACAGTGTACACATATATTTAAGCTAAAAGTATTTATATAAAGCTTCAACCCGCCTCTATCCTCAGGGGCTGTCAGGACACAGCACCTTCATTGGGGTCGCAGTAGCCTTTTCTCCTGACTTGGAATGAACACTGAGCCTGGACACGTGTCCGGTGGAGAGAGCCACGCGTGGGGTCCGATGAGGCATCCCGGATTCTAATCGCAGCTGCAGCACTGACTGGCTGCCTGAACTTTCTTAGAGTTTGAACTTCCTCTTCTGTAAAATTGGATTAAGGACACACTCTTCCCAAACCCTGTGCGGTCAGTTCCAAGCCCGGACCTTTAATACGTGGCCTTGAATACATGCATCCCTCCTTCCTCTCCCCTGACTGTGCCCGGAAGTGCCCGAGCAGGTGGTAGATTCAGAGCCGAGTGAGTGAGGCCCCCTCTGATCGTGGGGAGGAGGCTGGCCTGCTGCCGGGGTTCTGAGTGACACACAGGTGCCGGGGTGGCAGGTTCAGTAGAGAAGTAGGGCGCGGATCCTGGCTGAGTAGCGAGGGGAGAATTCTTGGACCTGGTGTGTGCGAGAGTTTCTCCGTCTTACCTCCTTTTTGATGGAGGAAACACACTCAGAAAAAAATTCAATAATTAGGGCAAAATCACGCATAGCTAATGCTTAAAAGATACACCCCAATCTTTCCTTTTCTCTTAAATGCTTCTAACCAGGTGTCTTTGGGTCTCCAGTGAAGACCTTGGGTTGCACTGGAGTGACTGGCTGCGGCACCGTTTTCCGTATTTGGTGACCAGAGGGCTCTTAGCATTTTAGGCTCCTTGCCTGTAGCTGCGCTTCTCCGTCATTGTTCAGAAACAATTTCCAGGGCTTTGTCCGCTCAGGGGTTAGGAACACTGCGGAATGCAAAATATTTGGACCTTGTTTGATTTTCGACTTTTTGCCAAGTCTTCTTTCTCCCTGACATTCTTCAAAGGATAAAGGGCACATTAACCAGCTCTCCCCTGATGGTGACAATTAGGGTGAATCTGTGAGCTCAAATTTGCCCGTTGCCTTCATTACTTTGGAATTGACAGCTCGCTTTTCATTCTTCTTTAAAACGGCGCTTAACGAACGTAAAGCCGGCCCACCCTGCCGGATGGAGGGATTTTCCGAATTACAGATTAGCCTTTTAAGCCGCAAGCAGAGGCAGGGTGGGGGCTCTCGGAGGAGGGAAACGAGGCCCCCAGCCGCTCAGACTTCGTGATCGTTTGTTTCTAGTAGTAAAAGACGGGCACGTGTGCGAGCTTGCCACGACTTTTGTTGAGCAGGGGGAACAACCACGAGACGATGGTACCGAAATGAAGGCCGGGGGCGGCGTGTGTCCTGGTGACAGCTGGCTGGCGGGCCGATGAACTAGCCGATTCACGTGCGGTTACTCGTCTGTGTATTGATAAGCGGATGATTTTGGAATCTGAGAGGCACCAGTGGCCCCAGGCATGGCTCCCTGGGGGGCGTGTCCCAGGAGACCGGAAATGAGCTTCTCTGTCCACGACTCTGAAGAGGGGAGAGGACAGGCCACCTGAGCTGGTCTGTTCCCTGCGTTCCTCTCTCTTCAGCGCTGGGGCTCGACCGGCTGCCTTGCGTGGCGGCCCCTATTTTATTGCCTATGTAATTGGCTCAAAGTTGCATGTTAATCGGGTGGAATCTTCCTTGCGGAGCGTTTTGGTTCTGAGCAGCCTGAGACTTAAGCACCGTTAATTCCCCTCTGAGACCCTCTGTCACCGACAGCACGAGATCAAAAAACAACTAATTAACACCGAAGCCCACCTCCCGGTGAAGTCACCGCTCCCTTCTCCCGGAGGAAGTCACTTCCTGAACTTGCAGTCCCCGGGGAATATTTTTCCTCCTCAAATCACGTGACTCGGAAAATGTCGAGTCTGAGATGCCGGTTTCCTTTCTAAGTCAAAGGAAACGGTTGTCACGAGCGGCTTCGTATGCTCGGCCCCGCCGTCCACAACCGCGGGGCCTGCGGGGCGCCAGCTCAGCCCCGCTCTGTCTGTCGGTGCTGGGGGTCGCGTGTCAGTGGGCAGGAGAGTGTTCCGGGAAACGGTTAATGTTCATGTGTGGTGCAGAATTCTTGGTACTTCAGACAAAGATACCCTGCCGGTTGGTGTGTGTGTGTGTTGCTGCTGAGACAGAAGGCTATGAGTGTGTGTGTGTGTGTGTGTGTGTGTGTGTATTTATATACGTGTGTTAACGGTGAGACAGAACGCTGTGTTTGTACGTGTGTGTGTATTTGTATGTGTGTGTGTGTTACTGCCGAGATGGAGCGCCATGCGTGAGCGCGCGGGTGTGTACCGTATGGGTTTATATGTCTGTCTCGCTAGCCGAGGACAGCAGAAGGCTGACGGCTGCTATTTAGCTGAAGGATTAGCCAATGACCAGTGCTCAGCACTCACCATGTTCTCAGGAAATATCCCTTTGGGGTCTGTGGCGATTTCTCTCTGTGAAGGGGTTGACACGTTCAAAGGTCACCCTTGGAAGGGTTTTTCCTTTGCTGTTCACTCAGCCTGGCTGTCCTGATAGCGAACTGAGTACGGAGGCTGTAAGAGCGTCGGCCCCAGACCCCGATGGAGACTCCGGACGTGCACACCAGAGAGGTGGGCTTTGGGGTTTGCTTCCCATCTCGCGGGGGCTGGGGGCGGACAAGACAGGGAGAAGGGGAGCAGCGGATGGCCGAGTGACACATGGTTTGGACAGACCGAGCCCCGGAGGGCGCTGGGGCCAGAAGGGCCGTGATGGCCTCCCTCCCTGTTGTCCTGGGGAAGCACAGGTGGCCTGGTGGGGACCTGCTAGCAGAGCCTTCTCAGGGCAGAGCAGAAACCTCCCTGCGTCCCCTCACCCTGGGCCCTCTTCTTCAGGGTGGGGGGTGTCGCGGTGGGCACGGCCAGCTGCGGTGGTCTCGAGGGTGCGTCCTCTTCTGAAACTGCACCCCCCGAAGCGGCAGGTGACCTGGAGGCAACGGCCCCTCCCCACAGAGCCTGTTGCTGTGGTAGAAGGGCTGGCCCTCCGCTGCCCGTTGCGTCCTGGTCTCTTTAGGGGACCGGGCGTTCTTCTGTTGTGACTCATCTGTACCTTTCAAGGCTTGAGTTCCTGAGGGTATTTTTATTCCCAAGTTCCAACCTCATTAACTGAATAAACGACCTTTAAAAATTACACAGTTAACACATGCTCATTATTAATTGTTAGAACATAGAGGAAAAATGTAGATAGAAGGAAATCCATAAGTCTAGCGTCTAGAGAGAACCATAAATGAATAACAGGTTAAGTTGCATGAAACTGAACATGGGACTTTCACAAGCCACTGTCCCTTTTCCTCCTCCTTCTAGTGCAGCCTAACACACACACTATTCACTCAGACTGCCTTCAACATACATGTTACATGTCAAATCCCCACTCCTGTATTAAATCCAAGGAGTGACTCATTTTAGATCCTGGAGTAACAGCAGATCCTTACTGCTTTTAATTTTTTAATAACCCTACCCAACTCCCTTTGTGGCTCCTGGGATAAAACTACATTTCTCAACTGGGAATCAAGTTGCTTTCCAGTAAATCAGTTAATTTTTCTTTCAAACAAGCTACACCCCACTCTCTATACACTGAGTTTTGGCTACCACCATAGCTATTAATCCCTCCTTGCCTAGTCAGATACAGATCCTTAAGTTCAGATTTGTGCAACAGAGAATTAGTTTACGCTAGAGTTTGTTTCCCAGTGGAACTTAGGCATTTGCTTTAACTTCTCCAGGTCTGAGTTGTCTTGAGGATCCAAGGAGGCAACGCACAGCGTCTGGCAAATACCAAGTCTGGGCAATCGTCACTGTTATCACCTCCTCGCTGAGCTAATAAATGACACCGCGTGTCCTCTCAGACTTTGAGAAGTTCAATAGAGCGTCCAGACCGCGCCATGGGTAGCCAACTATTGTAAAATACATTTTCTGTTGAGCAAATATAAAGGGGAGCATTTGCCTTCGTTTTATAAAGAAAATGGATTTCTTCTGATAACGTTTGAGCAATGAATACTATAAATGCTTGGAAAAGTAATAACCGTCTTAAATTTACACCCCTAAAGAAAAGTACCTGGGAAACAGATGCAGCAGAAGGAGAGGAGAGGTCCAGCTCCTGCAAGAGAGTGTGAGCGTCCCCCGCAAACGCCCGCACCCCCCCGCTCTCCAGAGATGCACATTTGTCTGTGGGAAGGTGCCATTTCTTGGAACAGACTCGTGATGAAATTAAATGGTTTCTTAAGTTTGCAATTCTTTGGGCATGAACACTAATGAGCGGGTGGTGGCAGACTTTAAGAACCAGAAATATGTGCCTGCCTGGACCCAACGTGCCTGCCCTTCGTATCCACAAGAGGTGGGGGGGGGACCCCAGGGCTCTCCTCCGTGTTGGGGTCCTCCGTGGGTAGAGGGCGCGCGCTCTTGACTCAGACAAGCTGAGCTGGGTGGGGCACCTGCCAGTGTCCTTCTCACCCGCCTAGAAGAGCACATCATCTGAGCTCTCCAGAACATGCGCTGTTCTAAGACTTCCCAGTGGGTCTCCCGGGGCGCCGTTTGCTACAGCGCCCTGCAGATAGACCACTGGTGTCTGACAAGCTCCCTAAACATCCCAGGAGCATGGCCGTGGTTTCTCCTGCAGGAAAACACGTGCACCGTTTTAGAAAGATTGACAACAATAGCACAGCATAGAGGGGTTTCTGCTCATTCGAAGTGATAGAATTTCCTATTCTCTGTGTCTTATCAGCAGATCGTATTCACCAATATCAATGTGGAAGAGGAGAGACACGTAGGGGAAAAGTCACCCCAGTCTCACAAGCAACCCCTCAGACCTCCTTTCCTGTGCAGAGGTTAAAAAGATGCAGCTGCCGTGTTAGTGAACGTAGGACGTCTTCACTTACATTACCAGTAGGCCTGTGTTTTCACGTGGGCTTTAGAACTAGATAACCGTCCGTCAAGTGGATGTGGCAGCGTTTACTTTCAGTTAACTGAGTAGTTATCTTTGTTCTTACTGTACACGAGATGCTCTCAGCTCTAAGCCCTCAGGTAATGGCCCGGCAGCCTCCCATCTCCCAGTTTTGTGCCGGCACAGCCCAATTCCACCCCCTCACCCACAGCAGATTCCTCTGGGCCTCAGAATCCAGCTCCAGCCTGTGCACAGAGACTGCAGTGGCTGCAACACAGCTCCCAGCTCAGACCTCGCCCCCCCCCCCCCCCCCCGCTGGCCCCGGGGTTGGCTCCCGCATCAGTGGCCTGCCCTCTGCGGCCACGCCTGCCTCAGTGACCGAATTCCCCTCTTGTCCGCAGAGACTGGGCCTCCTGGGCACTCCAGTCACCGGAGCTGGGTTTCCAGGCTCTGGCCTTGACTGTGGGCACCCGTGACCCACTGCTTTGTGGAAACTGAAGCTCTGCTTCGTGTCTGATGTGGGCTGGACTGTGTCCCCCAGAACGTGTCAAAGTCTTGACTCCACATCTGTGGATGCGACCTTGCTTGGAAACAAGGTTTCGCAGGTGTAACTGAGGTGAGGTCACGCCGGAGAAGCGTGGGCCCGAATCCAGCAGGACTGGTGTCCTTGTTAGAAGAGGCCAGAGGGCTTCCCTGGTGGTGCAGTGGTTGGGAGTCTGCCTGCCGATGCAGGGGACACAGGTTCTTGCCCCAGTCCGGGAGGATCCCACATGCCGTGGAGCGGCCGGGCCCGTGAGCCATGGCCACTGAGCCTGTGTGTTCAGAGCCTGTGCTCCGCAGTGGGAGAGGTCACAGCAGTGGGAGGCCCGTGTACCGCAAAAAAAAAAAAAAAAAGAAGAGGCCAGAGACGGGGGCGGGGGGGGGGTGGTGGTGAGGGGAAGAGACACACAGAGAGGAGCCCACGTGACCCCGAAGGCAGAGACTGGAGGGCGTTGTCCGCAAGCCGAGGAGCCGGCGGCACGGGAGCCGGAAGGGGCAGCGAGGTCCCCCCCTGGAGCCGTCCCGGGGAGCACGGGCGACTCTGGAGACGCGGGCGGCGCCCTCGCGAGCGGGGGTCGCTCTCGGGCTGGGCACCGCGCGCCCAGCTGCGTCTGGGTCCCCACCCCACCTCTCGCCGTCCTGTGAGCTGCGGCCGCCGTGCTGAGTCTCCACGGCGTCAGTGTTCGCCCCTCACTCGCATACCGCTTGGAGGCCCGATGGCGGGACCCGGCTGTGTCACAGGCCCCCGGGAACGGCAGCTCCTCCAGGGCCCGGGGTCCTCTCGGGGCTACATGTCCTGGGGACCTTGACCCATCCCGGCTCCGGGACGGACACTCGCCTGAATGGGAAGACAGACCTCGGCCGTGTGCTGAGCTGTGCGTCTTGGATGTGGCCTTGGGTCCACCTGGACCCAGACTTTCCCTTGGCCTCTCCTTAGGGGCACGTGCAGCGTGTGCTCTGGTGCCCCTGGGCTGCTCAGACCTGGCTCTCCCTCCCCCGAGCCCCGGCGCGCGCACTGCCGCATCAGGGGGCCCGCACTTCCGTCCCAGTCTGTCCGGCTCCTGGACCGCCCTCAGGACGTCTCCCGAAGCCGGGTGCGCCTAGCACCTGCCGCGGGTGGGTGGGCGGAGGGGTACGGAGGCTGGGGGAAGTGACTTGCCAGGACGGTCAGCCACCCTTAGAGGTGGGGTTACCTGGGGATGAGGCTGGAAGGGGTCTGAGAAATCTACCCAGCTGCCCTCCACCCTCCAAATGGAAATGCCCAGGCCCAGGAACGCCTCTTGCCCAGGTCTGCCCGCTGGTGGGACAGAGCTGACCCAGCCCCACCCTCCTTGCCGGGCTCCAGGAGAACGGGAAGAGGCAGGAAGCCGAAGACCCAGGCCACAGCCGAAGGGTAGCGTGGATAAGATGCCACCAGCCCGGGGACACACGCTGGGACCAGAGCCGGAGGCCGGCCTCAGTCAGGACCCCCGCCCCGGGGAGGGGGGCACCAGCAGTTTAAGGATGGTTTGACCTCGAGGGGTTTGCATCTTGCTGCGGAAGAACTCGCGTGGGTACGGGGCTGCTCAGGACGTGAGAGGCACCCGAGGAAAGAGCCTGGGGCCCCAGGTGAGCTGTGACTCTTGGGGGGCCTGAGCCCCGGGGGGTCCGACGGCTGGGCTGAGCGGCCGCCTTCCCACCATGTGGGATGGTGCCAGGCGCTCGTCCAGGGGGACCCTCTCCTGGTTACAAGATGGCTTCCTGGGGACCCATGCCTGATTCTCGGAGGAAAAGCCCAGCCCCCGTGAGCACATGAAGTGCACGTTATCCAGACCAACGACAATGAGAGGAAAGTGACTGCTTTATAGTTTTCCAAAAACATCTCGTATTGAGACGCTGTCCTGCAGGAAGAAGGTTTCCTGACCCCGAGCAGCCGAGATGAGCAGCTCCTACACGGCAGGTGTCTGCCAGCTTCACCCCAAAGGGACGCAGAGTCTGAGGGCTGTCGTTGTGGAATCTGGACAGAGTGACTGGGCCGCAGCAAGGGAACGGGCTGACCCGAGGGCGTTCTGTAAGCAAGGCCACCCTCCCAGCCCTCCCTGAACAGGGAAAGGACACGTCCCCCTCCCCCCTGCCCCTCCAGGCCTCAGCTGCCCGGATCCTTCCCTGGGCGCCCCGCATAGAACCGCGTGGGTGCCGACAGCCCGCCGGTGTCCCGGCACGTGGACCCCCTGGACACTCGGTCTAGGAGGCAGCAGGGGGGAGGAGGCTTGGGTGCAGGTGGCCGTGGGGACGCCCTTATTTAAGGAAGGCCAGTGCAGTCAGGGTGAGGTCCCATCTGGGAGAAGAAACTTTAGTCACAAATAGAATTGCTGCTGCTTTAAAATCTGGACGCCGAGCTGGGCCCCGTCTGTGCACACAGGACGATATTTTCACAATGGTGATTTTTTTTTTTTTTTTTTTTTGGTTGTTTGTTTTGAAGGTTGGGAAAGTGTGGCTCTTTCTTTTTAATTACATAAGTAAACCACGTTCCTTACCGGAAAAAAAAAGAAAAAAACCACACAAATAGTAAGAACTTCCCTTAGTTTATCTTTAGGTAATGACTTTGACTTTGGAAATAGAGCAATCCTGCCTTATGAGGGTTTTCCTCCCCCCCGCAAAGGACCCAGCTTCTTGGATTCCATGTGGTTTTCACGAATCACTCTGTCAGCGCAGAAAAGGACCCTGTGTGCAAAGGGCAGGGACGCTGGCGTTCGGATTAAACCGTTGAGCTTAAAGCGGTTTGGAGATGAAAACCCCGTAGAAGGCATTATGGTCATCACGGTTAATAATGGATGAGTTGGGCGGCAAATGGAACCTTGATCCTGGCACACAGGGGCCGGGGCCTTTCGGGCCAGGTGTCCTGGCCTGTCCTCAGCTGGCCTGCCTGGGTCCCTCCACCCCGCCCTGCACAGCCGGGGTGGGCGGCAGGCTCCCGGGGGGCAGGGACCCAGAGACTGTGGCCTCTCCCCGCTTCCCTCTGTGCTGCTCGTTCGGCTGTCACTCAGGGGCGTGGGGGACCCTTTCTCCTGTGAGCTCTCAAGGCAGGCCTTTGGGCTGTGGGTCCGGCAGACCTTCCCTGGCTGGGGGCCGGGGACAGGCTGTCTGCGTCCGAGCATCCAGCCGGGCCCATGGGAAAATGTGGGGTGACAGCTGCCCCAGGGTGAGGCCCCCCTCTGGGCTCTCCCATCTCCTCCCCGAACTCTCCCTTTGAAGACTTTTCTGTGTCCAAGGAAAGCTCCCTCTTGACTCTCTGTAACCAGGAGGCCACCCTTGCTGATGGAGCTGGGGGCGTGGGGAGGGCCTGGGGGCTCGAGGAAAGCTGCAGGCCCCCCAAGTCTGGACCAGGCCCTGGAGGATGGGGTCGGGTGGCTGGAAGGGGTCTGTGACCCAGGGTCTCAGCTGCTGGGAGCAGAAGACACAGGTGAGGGTGTGATGAGCCTTTGGGACCGGACAGATTTTGCGTGGAGTCCAGAGTGACCGTTGCTTCTGGACAGGAAGTCTGAACCTGGCCCAGTGAAGGAACGTCTTCACCGTGCTTTATACGTAAGCACAGGCGGGAGCTGCACGCAGGCAGTCGGGAGCAAGGCCACAGGGCGGGTTTCACCTCCGGATACAAAGATGGCAGAGGCGGGGTTCCAGGTGGCCTCACTCGAATATTCTGGAAGAACAGATCTGTTCACTATGAAAGCCTTCTCCAGGGCCCCTGCACAGCCCGCTTTTCCGTAGATCTGAGCTGAATGAGAGCATCTCACGCAAAGCATTTGTTTCTGAGAACTGCATGTTTGTGGATGCTCAATTGATTGTTTCTGCTTGAGTGTATGAACAGTTAAAATTTCCTGTAGGAACTACCCTTATTCCATGACGTACACCCTCGTTCTTGGCGCTGCCCCTACACCTGTCTCGAACCATTTGACAAAATCACACAAGAAAGCCCAGACCCTCGAGTGAGACAGAACCACTTACCCCAGGGAGATGTCAAGGACACATCACAGCGCCTGTGTCGGACCCACGGGGGGAGTGCGTCCGCTTGGACTCGTGCATCTTGGCCCTCTGTCTTCCCTGCCCTGGAGTGAGTGAAGGCTGTTGATCTCAAAGCAACTCAGCCAAGGAGAAGGCAGCAGGAGGAGGCTGCAGGCCTGGGTTTTCACCCTCTGAGCTGGAGAGGTGGCACGTGCAGGGGTGTGGGGTCCACCCCGGCCACAAGTCTCATCGGGGACAAACAGGAATTAGAATGCATTCTCGTGGCCCCGGGCTCATGGTGAGTCTTCTGACGTCGGTGTCTCTGGGCTGAAAGGTGAGAAAGTATCAGAAATAAACACACACAGGAAAGATGCCCCACAGGAAAGCGGGGGCCACAGAAAGAGCCGGCCTGGGGCCGGGTGCTCACATGAGACGACAGTGGCGGCGTGGTGAGGCCGCACTCGACCAGCTCAATCTGTTCTTACAGCCGTCCCACCGGGGGGCACCACGGAGGCCCGCGGCCCACAGACGCTGAGGCCACGTCCTTGTAAGTGGCCGCACCGGGAGCTCAGGCCCCTCTGTCCCCGGGGAGGGGACTCAGCCGAGAGGTGCCAGCTCAGGCTCAGCCAGGGGGCTGCACACTGCCCTCGGTCCTTTCCTGAGTTTTAGTGCCTCGAGTCCGATTGTGAGAAGGTCTGAGTGAAGGCTGCAGACTTCTTCCTTCTCTGTACTCCTGGGCATCCTCTGTGTGAGGCGGAATCCGGGCTGTGTTGCCATGGAGATGAACCGGGTACCCGGTCCAGCGCACCCGGGGGAAGCAGCACACTCCCTGCTTGTGGATTCAAAGCGCGTATTCGCATCGTAAAGGCTCTGAAAAGTCCTGCATAGAGAAACCTGCTTAAACCGCGTTCACTACAGTGCTTCCCTGTGTTTCAAGGGCTATTGTTAATGTGTCACAGAACAAGCGTTCTCTGGACCACGGGCAGGATACCGGGTGGAGTGGTGACAACACAGAGTTGGGAGTCACACAGACCTTCGTTCGAATCTTGCTTCCGCTGTGCAATTTGGGCAAATGCTTGATCCCTTACGGCCTCGGGTTTCTCGTCAACAGATGACGTCCACCTCCTCGTGCTGCTGGGGATGAAGAGAGACCACATGCGAAGTGCTTAGCACGGTACTTTGCACATAGTAAGTGCTTAATAAAAGGCATCTGTTATTCCCAGGGTGGTTGATGATGAACTCGGAAGTCCGGGTCTGGAGGCGCGAGGCGTCGTCCTCCCGCTAACCCTCTGCGGGGATGGTGTGAGCGTCACGGCCGCTCTGGTGTTTGCACCACTCTCTCCTTGCCCGGGTCCTTGGCTCCAGTTCAGCCAGTGAAGTCAGAATTAATAAGGAACAGCAAGCACTTTCTCCCTCTGAGTCCTAACGGTTTTGAGAAAATGGTTGAACTGTTCTTACATTTAATAGTTCGATGGGACACGTTCCTTTATATTTCAAGGAAACTCCGAGTCCTCCCTCCATCATTAAGGCAATAGCCTTGCCAGGGAGCCAGGGACGGGGGCCCGCAGGTGTGACGGACTCTCCCCGCCAAGGTGCGCCCCCGGGCAGGGCTCCGCGCGCCCGCCGCCCTCTGCGGCACCTGATTGGCACCTGATTCCTCTCCCCTCGTTCTCATTGCCAGCCTAATAGATTTTACCAGCTATTCGTTTCGGCCACACGTTCAGCCGGCTGGGGTTGGACACATCATTTGCTTTTCCATTCATGATGACGTCGGAGAGGTAGGGTCTTTAATCCGATGGATGAAGCTTAGAGGGTGTTTTCTGGTTCCTGGAGCCCGTCCATTCACCGGTGCTGTGGTGACTGCTGACCTCTGCTATTGATTAGGGATTAGGGTACCACCGACTAGCTGTTGTACAGAACACGGCCCCGAAATCCCCGGGGCTCGACCCCGTGGAAAGTTACTGCTGACGATTTATAGTGGACAGTTAAAAATGGTCTCTATGCCGGGTGCACGACTTGATGATTTTATATGTGTGTACATGATGAAATCTTCACCACGATCCAGCGAATTAACAGGTCCATCACGTCATTTAGTGCCCATCTTCTTTCCTTTCGTCTTTTTTCTCTTGTGGGGATGACAGTTAAGCGCTACCCTCTCAGCAGGTTTGAAGCACGCGGTACCACACTGTTACCTGCAGCCTCATTGCTGAGCATTAAATCCCTGGAGCTTACTCACCTTGCGAGACGCGACCCGCGCGCCGCTGCACTGACATCTCCCCGCCGTGGGAGTTCAAGGTCCGTCCGCTACGTGTGCGCTGCTCCTGCTCCCAGCCCACCCCTTCCTCCTGCGGCCGCTGCTTCCCCAGCCTCGGGAGCCCCCCGTGTCAGCCGGAAGACGGGGAGGGGGCGTCTGCAGGAGCCACACCCCTCCTGGTCCACCTGGGTGGGAGTGCCCCGCTCCACCGTGCCCGCGCCCCACGCCAGGAGCCAGTCCCACGACCCCCTGGGGAACAGCAGGGCCTGGGCAGCGGGGACCTCGGCCGAGCAGCCACTGCACAGCAAGGACATGGTCAGTGCGAGGGGCGTGGCATCTGGAGGGCAGCTGCCCCGACCCCACCCGTGCTGTGGTCACGGAAGCCCCGGAGAGGCACGCGCTGTTTTCCGGATCTCAGGCCTCCCCTCTGCTTCCCTTCTCCCTGGGATGCTCTGGTCCTGGTTGTTCGGGTTGTGGGTTTTTTATTATCATTCGGGTTTCATTCTGGAGCCAGATGAAGTGTTTCCTCCTTGGAGGGATCTCTTCCCCCACTGCCCTGGTTGGCTGTACCTCCCCACCCATCCCCGCTCTCTACATATCGCGCTGTTTAATTATTTC
This sequence comes from Kogia breviceps, assembly GCF_026419965.1. NCBI lineage: Eukaryota > Metazoa > Chordata > Mammalia > Artiodactyla > Physeteridae > Kogia > Kogia breviceps. Next base: position 2,464,918 of record NC_081318.1, on the reverse strand, counting down.
ATGTCACTATTCAAAGCTCTCACTCGTTTTAAAATTTTTTTGACGTACCATCGTCTTTCTCCTTAAATCACGTTTGACTGCCTTGGTCTCTTGTGAAATCTCAGAAGGGTGCTTTGCACATAGTAGGCATGCCATAAATAAAGCAGTTTCACTGTAGAAAAGTTAGAGAATTAAAATGAAAGCCATCAGATATGAAAAAAAAAGATAAGCCTGTAATCCGTGACTAGGAAATATTCTTCTAACGCTTTTCCATCTCTCCTTTGGATTACGCACGTGGTAGGGATTTTATTTGTACATGAGATCATATTGCAATCATTTTGTAATTTAGTTTTCTTATCAAGTGTTCTATATCATTTTAATGCCTTCTTGGTATTTCATTGCCTGCCTGTGTGATGATTACCTATAGAATTTCCTATTGCAGAGTACCGTATTAAAAGATTTTTCACCGTCCACTGCTATTAACAAGGCTGCAGTGAACACCTTTGCCATTGTAACTGTGAGTATTTCTTTAGGATCTATGGGTAAGTCCTTAGACGTGAAGGATTGTGCCGTCGCATATGAATATTTTATGTATTTTGTACGTATTGTCAGTTGGGCCCCAGATTGTAAATAATAATTCTTTTGCTTCTGCTGGTGGTTTATGAGGGCGCCTATTTCTTTCCATCCTTCGCAACAGTGGCATCTTATATTTTTAAACTTTTCTGCCAACGTGCTAAGTGAACATCGCTCCCTGTGGTCACATCCTGTTGCATCAAATTGGGGACCACAGCTGCTTTACTCTTCCTATACACGTGGACATTTAGGACAATGTATGAAAAGCACTTCCAGTATTCACGTACAATGACTCGGCAAAAGCACTGGGGCTGCCGGCCGCGTGGGTTCGGCTGAGCGCTCCTGCAGGGCTTCCTGGCGTTTGCTTAGGGCCACGGGGAGCCGGCCGGCTACCGAGAGCGCAGAGGCAGACCGCGTGAGGGTCCCAGTGGCGGCCTCCATCTCCCCCCCTGTAAAGGGGAACGATAGCGCCACGGTGACTGGTGTGTGCGTAACGCTTAGCACAGCCCCTACTTCTGCCCCGGCGAGGGCTCAGGGCCTGCGGTGAAGTCTCCTGATGACACAGAAATGGGGCCAAGGCCCGTCTTATCTCGGTGCACCCCAGGCTGTAGCGACACCTGCAGCGGGCAAGACACCGCGTGGCTGTGTGGTCCGGCCCGGTGGAGCGCCGGTGGTGGGAAGGAGGGGTCCGTGGGGCCAGGAGGACGCGAGGGCTTCCCACGGGGAGGAGGAGGAGAGGGCCCACATCGGGGAGAGGGGCTCTGCGGCTTTGGACATAGGTGCTAATTTTACAGGGAGGACAGTGTGGAGGGACTGGGAAGCGAGAGGGGGCTGGGGGGCTGCGATGGGCAGGGAAGACCCCTGCCCTCGGGTTGGAAGGCATCACCGCAGGCATTCCTGTCTCACCCTCCCCGCCACCCCCCAGCTTTTAGAGTGATTTTCTTCCCAGGCTTCTCTGGCTGCCTGTCCTTGCACACGTCCTGGCATCCGTCCTGCGGGCCGGGCCTGCGGGCCCACACGTCCCAGCGCGGCTGCAGGCCCACGGGCAGAACCCCCTCCCCACGAGGAAACGTAGGCCAGCTGTTTGTCCCACGGCGGAAGAGTTCATTTCCTCGCTGAAGAAGAGTCCACCTCAGTGCCCTGTGCACGAAGCACTTTCAACAGGGAGTTCTGAACAATTTTTAAAAATAAGGTCAAAATTGTGCCGAGACCCGATGGGAAAGTTCTGCTCTTCCTGTGCTTCTCCTCTTCTCTTCGGGTGCTGAGTTTAAGAATCTGGGATGACCCGGACTCCCCTGACCCAGCCCATCGTCAAGGTCAAGGTCAAGGTCGGCCCAGACCCAGCCTGGCTCTCTCAGGCTCCTCGCACTTCACGCACAAGGTCTCAGGGAAGGCTTTCCCGCCAGCGTCCATGAAGAGGGGGGACACAGAGGCAGCTCAGGGGACCTGGCTGAGTCCCAGGCCTCTGATTCCCCGTCCCGCCTGCCCTCCACTCACTGCGCCCTGGAAGCCTCCGTTTAGCTATGTGACAGCGCGGCTCGTTGGACGTTCAGAGGAGAGAGGACACAGCCCATCAGAGGTGGCAACATTCTTCCCGGTCTGTACGGCCTGCAGGGCTCCAGGGTTGTCTGTGCTGCAGACCCGGTTCGCTTTGGTCTGTTCCCTGGAACAGGCTGCCCCAGCCCCCCGCAGGGGTCCCCTGGCCCCTCACCCTCGGCCTCTGGGGCTGCCTGACGCCGGGCTCTCACCCTCGGGCTCCGGAGGCTCCCTTCTGGTCCCCCGGCTGAGCGGTGCCAGGGTGCTGGCCCCACGGGGACAGGGGGCCGTGGGCTCCCAGAACACAGCTGAAGAGAGGAGCCAACGTGACGGCAGGACGTGCGGTGAGCTGGCAGGTGGCTGGCTCATGACAGCTCGAGGGGGCCCGGCCGGAGCAGCACCGGACAGGCTTTGTCCTGACGTCCAGTGTGCTGAAAAGATCAGAACTTCTGCTCCTGAAGGTGACGTGGCCGTAAGCAGGATGACAGTGGGAGAAAAGTTCTCTGGAGGGCATCTCGCAGGGGGCTGGGGGCAGCCAGGACACGGGGGCGGGAAAGCTCTGTGCAGTGAATGCGTGAATGAGCGAATGATTGAATGAAGGAAGGAGTGAGCGAGCGAACGAGGGAATGAATAAATGGGTGAAGGAAGGAGTGAGTGAGCGAGGTGGGGGGCAGGTCCAGGTCCTCACCCCGCACCTCCCTGCAATGGCATCTCCCTGGGGCATCTTTGCGTCACTCTGGTCCTGGTGGCGGCTTAGAGGGCCCCGGGCTGCCCGAGGCACCCGCTCCCTGAGTTTCCCTGGCCGCTCTCCCCACCCGTGGCCCTCACGCTCCGGGGTGTCCCGACGAGCCAGGCCCTTTGAAGCGGAGCCCCTGGCAGGCCGCAGGGCTCCCCACCGCCGGGAGGCGGGGGCCGCACGGGGCCAGTGGCAGCGGGAGGAGTGGGGTGAGGGCCCGGAAGCTTGGGGGCTCCTGGGCGAGACAGCGGCCGTCTCCCCCCGCGGCGCCTCATCCTCCTGTCGCGCTGAGCCCTGGGGAGCACGCTCGTGTGCCCTACGGTATTTCCTGGGCACCTGCCGTGTGCCGGGTGCCAGGGAGAAGGGCTCGGGCAAGCCGGGCCTCTGCCTGTGCACAGACCCCTCACCTTGCTCCAGCCGGGGGCCGCCCGGTGAGCCCCCCCCTGGCACCCCTGCACTCATCCCGCCTCCCGAGGGCTGCTCAGGGCTGCACTCACGGGCGGGCGAGCTCGAGAGACTCAGCTGGTTTAGCTCCTGCAGGGTGAGTCGCCGCTGCCCCTGCGGGCCCTGCGGGAGGCCGCCTGTGCGCAGCCTCTAGCCCCGGGCCTGGCTTCTCGCTCCAGCGGGTGTGCCGTGGTCACCTGTGCCTGGATGCCTAGTGAGGGTGGAAGGAGCTGTTGATAATCGCTCAGGACAGGGGAGCAGCTGGGCCTTTGCTGGCGCACGTGCAGGATCACTCACTGGCCATGTCTCACCAGCCTCTCACCCTCCACTAGGAGAGCCAGTAGCTTTCTTTGCCGCACCTTCTACAGCACTGCTTTTAAGACTGTGGGCCGAGAACCATTAGTGGGTTTTGAAATCAATTTGGTAGATCATGACCAGCGCTTCTATAAAAAATGAAACAGGAAGATGGAAGGCACGTGGCAGAGGACATCTGCGAGAGTAAAGTATAAACACTGCTCGGGGAAGCAGTTCTTTCTGTAGGTGCACCGGCAGGAGACTGGCCCCCACCCCCGGGAGGCCACTGGTGCACAAGCAGTGGCTCAGGAATTGCTGTGAACACTGAACGATCCTTGACATGGCCTGATTGACTAGCTATCTTCCTGCATTTGGAGCCTGCTTTCCTGCAGAGCCGGTGGGGTCGTGTTGCCTTCCTTCACCCGACAAATGTTGTAGGATGCTAGTTGGGCAGTGATGGGTGAGTTTGCTTCCCTGTTTCAAAGTAAAATAAAGGAAGGTTTTCTTTCTTTCTTTCTTGCAAATCCTACAACTAAACCCCCAGAGTTTTGTTCCCCACCTGTGCCCTATGTTTTTTTAAATAAGAGGCACAGTTGTGTCTTCCCGTGTTCTAAGAATGGACCATCACAGATGTCCTGCTGTCCTCTTCCCAGCTCAGGTTTGAAGACCTGGCTTCAGTTCTCCCATATTTCCAATCCCATCTGGGCTACTCCAACTCACATCATTTTTCTCCTCCCTTTTAATCCTTCAAACAGGAGCAAGTAACAGAGTCTTTCCCATATACCTTTCATTTCATGCTAGTGAAGCCTTAGAACAGTTCTCATTTCTCGATGCTCTGATGCCAGGTCTAATAAAAGTTTAATGTCTACAAAAACGGTGCTTTTTGATCTTGAGTATTTTGGCATCCACATCTGCCTTGATGATGTTTGAGAAGCATGGGCTAAGGTGGGCCTCCGACCTAGGAAAGATGAAAGAAATGTACCTAAAATCTGCCCTTAACGCAGGACCCTGCTGGCACTTTCCCTCGAGCTGGTGTGACCCGCAGCTCTCTGAGGAGTGTGTGCTGTCCTCGGTGCAACGCCCCGGAGGCGGGCACCTTCAGAGGGAGGGGTGCCATCATCACCCGCGTTGGTAGCAGGGCCCCCCCCCCCGCAGGCTCCTCCTCCAGAGCAGGTGGCCTCACCCTCCGCTTTCCACCCAGAAGGCCACGAGCTCAACCTTCTCCGTGGGGCCGGAGGCGGTGGCTCCAGGTCTTCCCGCCGTCCTGCAGCCCCTCCTGCCCTCTACGCCCCCGGCACAACCACAGCCCTCTCGCAGACACTGCGGCCACGTGCGCAGCAGGCTGTCCGCTTGGGCGTTGGCAGCAGGGGAGCCAGAAGCGGCCCTTGGGCAGCCGCTGCGCTGGCCACGTGCTCCCCTAACCCCTCTCCCAGCCCAGCCGTCGGCGTCTCACGTCAGACGCCGCAGGGAGACGCGCCCGCCGTGCTGGTCCTCACGCGAGACTGCGGAGCGCCCCGCTCCGCCCCGCTCCGCCCCGCTCCTGCGCAGGCAGGACGCCGCGGGGCCTCGCCTGCTTCCTCTGGGAGCTGCTGCTTCCTGGGGGAACAAGAGACATTGATCTCGTTTCCTGGGTCGCTAGCAGCCTGCTCTCTGAGTAGCTTCTGGTCCTTCAGGAATGCAGCAACTGCCACCTTCCGCTTTTCCCGGAAGCATTGCAAGTGCTTTCTGCACGTCAAGCTCACGCCCTACATCAGCCGCAAGCGGTGCCAGCCCCGGTAGGCTTGACTCACGTCCACTCATCACCACAGCCCAGTCTGTGCCTTCAAGGTTCTTTTCTTCCTGTCTGCAGACCTGCCTGTGACTATTAATTGTCAGGGGTCTCTCCTGCAGGTGGCTCACCCAGAAGACGTTCCTTGCAGTTAGGCCACCGGGATTTCTTTCCCTGGTGCACCGGGGATGCTACTGACCCGTGGGTCTGAGGCCCCCTGGGTCACTCGGCACAGTGCCAGGTGTAGGAGGCATAGCCGATAAACCCGCTTTTATAGGAAATACTGCAGATTTTCTTTGCCTGTGAAACAGTGATTTCTGGATCTAAGTCCCCACATGGACCAACATTATTTAGAGCTCAGTTTGTGCCAGGCTGAGGCACGGGTTAAAGAGGGGACTGTCGTTAGCACATTTGACAGGTGGGTAAACTGAGGCACGGGGCATTTGCGTGAGCCTGCCAGGGCCCCCCAGCTTGTAAGCATCAGGACAGGGAGCCTCACACCAGAGGGCAGAGGGTGTGCTCTTTACCACCTTGCTTTGTAGAGCCCCCAGGTTGGTATGAAATTCAACCGAGACGGGACCAAGAGGCTGGGGGGTGGGGGTGGAGCACGGGGGCGCCACGGGGGCCCCTGGGTTCCCGCTGCAACGGGGCCCAGAACCGCCAAAGCCCCGGGTCTGAAGTCCGTGACCCCACGGACACCCCCGTCCCGCCTGAAATCTGTGCTTACGGCCTTCCTGTCTCAATATTTGAATCTATTTCTGTCAAAGTTGCCACTTGGGTCTAGCACCCATTCATGAGCCAGATGAAGGAAGCAAAAGATGGGAAAAGGATGGATTTCTTCCTCTCTGTGAAATCATCGTAAAGCATATTAAAAAAGATTAGGACTGTTAAAAACCAAGTGAAGGCAACCAAATGAACCAACATCCATGGCAGCGAAACCAAGGTGTGGCCTGTATTTTTGCTGGGCCGTGAAACGTTCCGCGTTAACCCCTCAGGTGATGGCTAACCAGATCTTTGGGTTCTGTTTTGTTCGGTTTTCAAAGTCTGATGCTTTGCACTTTCCCGATTTCCTACCAAGAAGCTTTCTTTCTGCTTCGTACGCTACAGCTTCACCCGGGGGCGGTCCCAGTGGCTAGCGATGTGCGCGTGGCGCGCTTCTTCCAGGAGAAGGGGGCCTGCGGTGTCCGCGCTCAGCACGGCCGCCAAGGGGCTGGCCCTGCCCCCCACGAAAACCGTTTCCTCTTCGTAAAGCAGTGAAGTCTCACCAGCGCTCGAGGTCGGCGGCGAGGCTCCTGTCCTGACCGAGGCCACCCCGCCTCAAGCAGCTGGATAATTAAAGTCCCGTCGTCACTGGATGACCCATTAGTGCCACGGCTGCCTCAGAAGCGTGGAATCGCCCCCCCGATGCTTGGTTCCTCCTCCGTGGGCGCTTAACAGCGGTCCCGGGGGCCGTCTCTGTGCGAGGCCCGGGGGCTGCCTCTCCTCTCGGTTCTCGGCACCCAGAGGACGGACGCCAGGTGACTGAGCGACGTTGGTGCCTGGGGGGTTGGGGACTTGGGCTCTTGGGAGCGCAGGGCAGGTGCGGGTGGGGAAGGAAACAAGGTGATGGTTCAGCGATGATGGCTTTTATTTAAAATCCGTGCCCAGCACAACCCGGGTTCGTTTAACGCCACCACACGACACACACCCCGGCTATTCACAACGACATCCAACTCAAGCATGTCTAATTATTCCTGTTTCAATGCTTTGCCGTCGATCAGTTTTTACACAAACCCAATGACCCTTTCACAGACATCATTTCAAGACACCTCTACGTTTTCTACTCCTAACTGAGAAAATAAAGGGGAAGCAGGTACGGCGTATTTTATGCAATCGGCAACATGTTTCTTGCGTACGAATTCAAGTCAGTCTTGGCAAGAGGTGAAACGGAGCATCAGTGATTCCGGCTACTTGTGTTTTTTTCTTTCCTTATTCAATCAGTTAGACTGATCTTTGTTCTTCTAAGACAGGCTCTGAAGGGTCTATTAAGGCATCCGTGGCATGGTATCCCTCACCTGGGCTCTTAGGGAAGGCAGAGATCGTTAGGACGCTGTAATTTTATCACGTCTTAGAGTAGGAAGGGGCCTTGCAGAACTTGTGCGGTTTGGTTCAGCCTTTTTGAAATCAGAGATGTGCAAACGGGGGTCCTTGGAGTGTCAGAGGCCAGAGCTGGCATCAGAGCTGGACCCGGATCTGAGAGGCCCTTCTGCCTGCTGGCTTTCCTTCAGGGCAGGTTCTGACGCCCTGTTTGGGGCTCAGGCTCTGGAATTTCCCAGCTGGAATCTCCCGACCCCACACGGCAGTTCTGCCCCACCAACCCGGGCCCCTCCTCAGCGCTCCTTTTTATGAACAACACAGCACAACTGCGGGGGCCGCCGTCGGCCGAGCGCCGACGTGTCGCGTGTTCCAGGCCCCGGGGTTGGATCCCTCGTCTCCTGCAATCCGTCCCGCAGCCCAGCGGGGCAGCTGTGGGCGTGTCCGTCCTAGAGACCGAGGCCGAGGCCTGTGGACTTCAGGCCGATGCCCGCAGCCCCCTCCTGTCCAGAACGCCCACCTCCTGCCCCCGGGGTCCCCGGGCCGGCCCCCCACCTCCCACTGGAGCCTGGCCTCCCGGAGGGTCTGTGTCCTTGACTCCAGCCGAGAGCGCTGGCCAGTGCCTGTGTGTTGGTCCACCTGGTGACCACACGGCCCCCTTCCTGGTTGCTGGGCCCACTCAGGTTTCTGTTTGAGACTCTCAGGCGTGGGGTGTGACCTCCAGCCCTGGGTCCTACTGGCGGCCTCACCCCACCCCAGGCTCCTCACCTAACCCGCATGGCCGGCCCTTTCCTGTGTATCCTTGGGGGTCACATCTGAGATGCCAGTTCGCTGACTTTTGTGTGTGACCGAACGCCCCTTGCTCAGTTCCCGGGAGAGCCGGCGCCGGCCTGGGGCAGAGTCCTGGTGCCGTGTGGGTACACGCACATCAAGTGTGTGCGCTCGCGTGTGTGCGTGTCTGTGTGCGTACAGGTGTGCGTGTATGCATAGCTATCCTGGGCAGGTGTGCCTGTATGTACCTGTGTGTACACACATGTGTCTGTGTACCTGGGTGTATGTGTCTGCATGTGCGCTCCTGTGTACATTTGCACACGTGCATCTGTGTGTGTGTGTTTGCGGGGTTCCCCAGGGGTGGATTAGGGTGGAGGCCAGGCGGGTGCTGTAGTTACTCAGCTCTTGCATTGCCCACACATGCCCTGTGATGAGTTGGGGTCTTTCTATGGACGCCTGACTGTAGAGGTGGGACCCGGTCCCCTCCCCACCCCTCACTGCCCATGAAGACATCCCAATGGCTGGAGAGAGAAGGATGCCGTGTCCCTTCCCAGACAACCGTGGCCTGTTAAATGACTGCTGGGGGAGGTGGGCTGGGTGTCGTGGGAAGCCTGCCCTTGGTGTCTGTCTAGGGTTGGGACACACGTGGAGGAGAACATGATCCATGGAGTTCAGTCTCCTAGGCCGGACCTCCAGCGTCCCTTGGGGCCCTGGGGGTGCAACACCGCCACCTGCTCCTGTCCCACCCAAGGCCAGGGCACGAGACTCCATCGCTGGCTGTTCCAGCTCCCGGGCCAGGCGCACTTGTCTTCCAGGCTGCAATCTGCTTGGGCTGCTTCCCCTGGGCCCCCTTCCTCCCTGATTGTGGTGTCCCGGGGCTGGACACCTCTGCTTTCTGGGCCCGTCTTCCCCATGCTGGTCCTTCCCAGTCCCTGCCTCCTCCAGGCAGCCTCCCTGCCACCCTGTCCCAGGTGCACTCACCCCATCTTGGCTGGGACGCCAGGACTCCTGCCTCTCCCCCCACCCAGAGGACAAGGATGGGCCCGCCGGAGGGTCTGCTGCCTTGGACCCGGGGGAGGCGACCAGCTCTGAAGCCTGAATCAGCGCCTCTTCCAAACGCACTCGGGCTGCGGCGTCTTCCCGGGCTGAGCGGTGACCTCAGCCCTCTGGCAGCGCTCGGCGAGGGCCCGTGTCTCCTGCGTGCAGGTCCTCTGAGCCGCAGTGCTCTGCGTGGGGCTGGCTGCATCTACGCGCCCCGCAGGCTGCAGAGCCAGCCCCGCGCTCGCCTACAGGTCCCTGCGGGCTGGAGACAGCTCGGCGGTTTGTCATAGTTTCTTCAGAGGCGGCTCAGGACCCATGGAAGAGACAGCTTCACGTACGTGGTGCTGTGGAAGTCCTGCCGCGGAAAGCTTCCCAGGTCCCTCCTTGCAGCATTCAAATCTCAAAGTCCCTACAAAGTCGACCCAGTTTCAGGGCTGACATCCTGTGCTATTTTCCCCACTTAAAGATGGATTATTTCTTTGCCCCTCGGAATTAACGATAATAGGGTTTTGCTGTGCGTATTCAGAATTCTCTGGGCAAGTCGCTCGGCCATATGGCTTTTGTAGAGCGGAGTTTCTCAGACTTTAATGTGCGTGGCTGTCACCTGGGGACTCTGTTACAAAGAAAATTAGTATGCAGTGTGTCTGGGGTGGGGTCTGAGAGCCGCGCTCCTAGCGAGCTCTGCGCGATGCTGGCGTCTCGGTCCGTGGACTCCGCGTGAACAGTGAGACGCCAGAGTTCCGTCATTTTAAGCTTTGGGTAATTTTTCTTCTCAATGGCTTACTGTGCTCTCTCTCTCCAAAAATGAGAAATGAATCAATTTGCCCTGTAAATGGTACCTGCCAGGCCAATTTCCACTGGAGGCTAAACTCTGCTCACGGGGTGCGCTGCGTCTCTCCGAGGCCCACGCTGGCTCTCCAGGGGATGAATGAGGAACGGTTGCTTCCTGACTTGATCAGTTTCTCGTAATTTTAATAATAACACCTCTCTTAGCTTCTAAGCCAGTGCTTCTCAATCTTGGCTGTACCCCTAGAATCATCTGAGTAGCTTTTCAAACATCTTAGCGTCCAGGACACACCCAGAATATCTGCTGGGAGCCAAGGTAGGGTGCTTTTGTTTTTTAAAATGGTCCCCCCCCCACCCCCTTGGAGAGTGTGTAGCCAGGATTAAAATCCACAGTGGAGACAAGGCTTGACTTGCTGGGTGATAAAGAATTTAAAAATTTTAGGGCTGCAAGGAATCTTAGAACCTGGCTAGTTTCACCCTTTCATTTTATGGGCAAAGGAACCTGCTGAAAGCTGCACCGTTAGTGGTGAGTCTAGAACTCGAGGCATCCGGCCTCCTGCTCCGTGTTCTTTTTCTAACACCTGATTTCATACTTGTCGAAAGGGAGGCCAGACATCGTGAGGCATCACAGCCAAGGGCACAGAAAGCTCCCTGGCAAATCCGAAAAGGAAGAGAAAATACTTTGAAAATATTAAAGGTTATTACCAGATGTCAAATGAATGTCATGGAAATCGCTTCAAGTTTTTCAGCGCACTGGGACTAATTGAATTTATTTAAATGTCTTTGTCAGCTTGAGGAATTCTTGAGACTACCCCTTGTCATTTTATCCTACTATTAATCACCTGCAAGCTAACTTGAACTGGAAATAACTGTAAAATTTGTTATACTTCAACTGATCAGGATTCAAGACATTTGATTCTTAACAGTTTGTGTAGGATCAAAGATATGGCTGCCCTCCAAAAAGTTGGGATGTTTACATCAAAGTTGAGGTTGAATCCCTTTCAACCTGCTCCTCTCTTTGGCGCTTAGATTTAAGTTCTTGTTGAAAACTTTAAACTAGAGCTGTGCATGTGTGCGTGTGCGTGTGTGAATGTCAGCTATCGCCCAGACCCCGACTCCAGCGTCTCCGTGTCGTGAAATGGGCAGTGGAGGTGACTTCTGGACTAACCCGGCCCTTGCCAGGTGAACTTGCTAAGCAGCCCTACAAAAATCCTTTCGGTAAATGGCCCAGGCACCTTTCTAGCCACAGTCACGTTGTCTTGGAAAAGGCTTTTGCCAGAACAAATGCTGATCACCTGGCCTCCAGTGTGAAAAGAGCTGAGACCCAGTGTGTTTTTGCATCAGGAAAAAACAACGTTCGATTCACGTTTCTCTTTCACGTGCGGTGCTTTGCATCAGGACCCACTGGTTCAAGTTTTTCCGCTGCCTCCTTCATTCTCCCTTGTTCTCTTCCCTCCCCCTCCCCTCTCTGTGCGACTTTCAGAAGGTAAATGTCTTCGGGCAGACGGGAAAGGAATTGCTTTTACTTGTTTCAGGTGCAGGCTGCACGGTGAGGTTTGCTATGCTGGGAGCTTAAGACAACAAAAGTTCAGGGGGCCTGGATGCCGTCTAAAAGCACGGAGCACAGGAATTTCTAATTGAGATAATATCCTTGTGTCTACCAAGAGAAATAGATACTTGCCTTCTTAAAAAAAAAAAAGCGTCTAAAGTTAACTTGCTCATAGAATCCCAGTCATAAATACTTTCATGTCTGACTCAAGCTGGAGTTGTAACTTAACATTACCATGTGCCTTTATATTACTGAAGTTTAAAGGCATTCCTTTCAAAGCCCAATGTTTGGCTCACGATGAAAGGGAATCAAACAGCTTATTCTAAGTTACATTCAATAATTACATAAGTAACCCTTTAAATACTAGATATGCAAATAATGCACTATTCTTTCTATAATTACTTTGTGTACATGGTTTGATAGAATCCCAAGACTGTAATACATGTTTACGGAGGAGATTAGTGAACACGATTTCTTTCTGAACAGAAGACACGAAATAGGAATATAAAGATTTGCAGTTGCTCTGAATGATTGCCTGGGACCACTTGGTATGAAAAAGTCCGGAAAGATCTGGGTAGGGGTCCTAGGTAAGGCGGACACTGTCGGAGTGTTTCCTATGCCCGGCTTTATCCAAGTTCTCTGAGGCTCCCCGGATACCCAGTTTTGCGGGCTTCCAGCCTTGAAAGAACAGATCCCCTCTAGAGATTTTTGGCACTTCTCCCTGGTCGGGCTGGAAATGCCTCTGTAGGTGTTTCAGAGATTTCAGTGTTTATCTCAACTTAATCCAGGAGGAAGGGGGGTGACCTGGACATATGCCTCACTTCCATACACCCCCAGCCTTTGAAGGAGGAAATGGGGTGATTTGGACTTAGATCAGTGGCTTTCAGCCCTCCTCCCCAAAACACACTTTTAAAAACAAGTTATTTTAGGTGTAATTCCTGCTAATTGTAAAAATAACCAGAGTTAAGATGTGTGAAACTTCTTTCTCTACACCCTTTCTAATCCCGTGTCCTAGAGAGAGCTTCCGTTAAGAGGCCTATACGTTTACTTCCAGACGTTTCACCTGACTGTAAAAACAAGCGAGACACACAAGCAGCCCACGCACTTGCACTGCTGCTAAGGCCACTTTGTCATTCATTCTGGACACAGGCCTCACGCTCAGCCTATCTGGGTCCTTCTCACGTCCCAGGGAGGGAGACGTTTGTACCCATCCTCACCGGGTCAGGAGACTCTACCGACTCCATTCTGCTGGCCAAGGAGACCAGCTCATGAAGGACACAGGGGATCAGTCAATCGGCAACAATATTTCTTGGATGCCAATGACCTGCCAGACTGTGTCCCAGGAGCACAGGCATATCAGGCAAAGAGTGGGAGGGGATGGAACAGACGATAACTCAGTGCACATCAAAAACGAGCACATTATTTGCATATGGCAAGGTGGCGAGTGACACGGAAAGACAGGGTGGGGCAGGGAGGGGGAGGTTGCCGCATAGTGAACAGGTGAGTGGGTGGGGTTGCTTCATCGTACACGGGGTGTGACGTTAGCGCACGGGAGGTGGGGTTGCTGCTTAGTGAATGTGGTTCGGTGGTCGCTGGAAGTTAGGTGAGGGGGTTGTCCATGTTCTTTTTAATTATTACACTACCTCCAACCTCCTTCCGACTTGTGTGAGTTTTGTTATTACTTTTGCCTGTTTCACTTGTGGCTTATGATTCTATTAGAACACCCACCCCCTGATGTACAGCGGTAACAACTCCCCGCCCTGAGAAACGAGGACAGTCCCCTTCCGACTCTGCTCAGCTGTACGCCTCTGACTTCGGTGCTTCCGTAATCATTTTTCCTTCGTTAAGTCTGGTCACATTTACTTTGCTTTCGTAAGCGTACGGATCTGATGACAAGATGTCTGTAATAATTGAACAGCGATAGATAACACTCCCAGGATTAAGATTATGTAAATGTCACTCATTTTTGACACTTTTCTAAGCATCAAAATCTGATGAATCTTTAAAAATTTTCCATCAAGTCCCCTCCGATCCATTTCTGCCGTGCTCCCTGGTTACTCAGTCTTGTATCTCTCTCGTTCAATCTCGTCTCATTTTGTAAAGTAACTCTCCCCGCCCCCGTTTTTTCCTAAAGGTAAATTTTCTGAATTTTGAAAATGCCTGTATTTCCTCTCACATTTGATTCGTAGTTTGGCTACGGAAAGAATTTCAAGTTCAAGGTCTTGTGGGCACTGAAGGTATTGATCTTGGCATTCACTCGGCATCATGATAAGACGTTCAACAATGTCTTATTCTATCATGATAAGTTCGGTGATGCCTTCTTCTCTTCTTATTCTCATTGAGATAAGAAGTCAGATGATATCTTGTTCTCCTTTCTCAGTATTGCTGGAAACCTTTCGGGCAGCATTTTTATTCTTAGAGGTTGTCTATTTCAAAGGCAAAATGTAGGCATGGTCTTTGAAGAGTTCACCCTGCTCAACTCTTCGTGGCCACGTTTCATGCTGAAGCTGTGGCCTTCCTGTGGGCTCTGGAGCCCCCGGTGACTTTGTTCCTTCCTCTCATTTTAGAATGCCCATCGGATAGATGTTCGGCTTCTTGGTCTGCCCTCTGTGTCTCTAAGTTTTCTTTCGTATTTTCCATCTCGCTCTTGTTCTTTTTTCCCCCCAGTGTTCTGGGAGATGTTTCATCTCCTGCTGCATACATTTACTCTCCTGCCATGCTCGAATATTCAGGCCGTCCACAGAATGTTTTATTCCAGTAAAATAGTTTCTGTTTCTTTCTCCCTTTTGATTTCTGTCTCTCTTTCTAACAGGAGCCTGTTATTTTAGGGATACTCTGTCTCCTCTCTTCTCCCTAGGAATGCAAATGAGAGTTTGCTAAGGTTCCTTTTCAGCCTCTGGCTTGTCTCTGTCTCCTCCTGGTGAGTTTCTGGGGGTCCCTGTCGCTCTTCTTGGTTCTGGGGCTTACGTCTGTGCGTGGAGGCATTCCTCCTCTCAGTACAGGGGCTGCTCAGGCCCCGTTTACACTGTGTGGGTCCACAGCCCAGGAGCCTCCCCACTGCACGGCGGCCTTTGGCTTCTGTGAAAACAGACGAGTGTTTCACTCCCAGGCAGAGCTGCCCACCTCCCCTACCTGCAGGGGGCTGGGGGTGTCAAGCTCTGCTCTGATTCAGTATCATCTTCCCCCGCAGATCTCCCCCATTCCTTCGGGAGCTGGTCCTTGACTTGGCCTGAGAAAAAGGAAGCTGCTTCCCACTAAATTCCAGTGGGGGCCACCAAGCTATTCCAGTGCAGTTACCAAATGAGTGATCTCGGTAGCCCCAGGGCCAAGCCTTCTGACATTTTGCCTCCTTTGGGGCATGGATCTTGCAGAGACCTCCCTTCGGGTGAACATGCAATTGTCCCTGGTGTCCACACTCCGTGGTCTCCTCTCGTCTCTCCTTGTCAGGCTGCTTCCTCATGGGTCCTCCTTTCCAGCAATTGATCAGCAATTTCTGGTATATAACGGCACCCCTTGTAGTTACCTGTTAATGTGAGCTTGGGAAAGAGGGCGTGGGGGTGTGTGGGCTCGGGTGGCCTCTTTGAACCGATGGTCCTCCCCTCTCCTTTAGACAGTGGAAGCCTGGAATGTCCCCGGGAAGTACTTCCTCTTCAAGGTACAGGGAGGGAGAGTGGCCCTGTACCCGAGATGGCAGGCTGTAGCCCCTGAACTCAAAACTGTGAGCTAGGTGACCTTGCGTGGGTCACTGAGCTGCTCCGAACCTTGGTTTACTTACGGGTGTCATGATCCTTGGCCTCCATGGATAGTAGGGGTCCAATCCGATGGTTTCCTGAGCCCCTTCCAAGTTTAACCAGATGGCTGGTGTCCCGCGGTCACCTAGCTGCAAAGGGAAAGGCACATCAGGTCACGATGCTAAAATACTTAGAACTAAAAACCAGACTCCAGGAGTTTGGTTGCCCTGGCCCTCCTGTCACAAAAATGTGGCCCCGCTGCTGTCTGAATGCCTTGGCAGGAGGCCTCAGGCTGGAGCTTCTCTCCTGTCAACACAAGCGAGGCCAGCGCTCTCGGCTTGTTTGCTGTACGTCACTCGTTCTCTGGTAGCAAAACGTTTCACGGGTAATGAACCAAAGCCTCGGCCCAAGCAGGATGAGGCGGGAGCGGAGCTGTCTCTGGGCTTTTGTTAGCGGCTCGCCTTTCAGGTCCTGGAGGCTCCACCCACACCTCCCCGCAGACAAAACAACCTCGGATTGACAGATCGACTTCAGGAGATCAGCGGCCTCTGACAAATCTCCTTAAGTGCGTGGCATTTGGTTTTTGCCATTTCATTAAACGGTCTGGGCCCCTTGGCTGTGCCCACCGGCATTTGGGGGACCCGCGGAGGTGACTGAGTCATTGCCACAGGACATGGGGCAGCAACGCTGAGACCGCAGCTTCTGGTGGAAATAAACTCCCGTGGGACCACCTGGGGCCCTAACTCCGTCATCACTCTTCTACATCGACATACGAAGCAGACTCCCATTTATGAAGTCGATATTCCCTATCGGTCAGACAGAATTTTCTGTGATGATGGAAACATGCTGTATCTTTTCAATATGGTAGCCACTGGCCACACGGCTATTGACATGGGGCTGGTGTGACTGCAAAACTCAAATTCTAAATTTTATTTCATTTAAATGATTTTTTTTTTTTTTTTTTTTTTTGGTCCAAATGGTTTGTGGGATCTTAGTTCCCCGAACAGGGATGGAACCCGCGCTCTTGACAGTGAAAGCACAGAGTCCTAACCACTGGATCACCAGGGAGTTCCCTCATTTAAATGAATTTAAATAAGACCTTACACAGTCACAGGTGGTCAGTGGCTCCTGTCGTGGGCAGCGCAGATCAGGAAGACTTAATTACCCTGCGAGGTTGCAGCTCTCGATGCCTGGGAAGTGGAAGCAGTGGGAGAGCTTCCCCTTCTAAAATACCTCTGCTGCTTACCTGTCTGTAATCTCCTCATTCTTATGGAGATGCTAACCTCTCTGGCGAATGGAGAAGGGTAATAACCACAGAAACGTCCGCTATTCACATATTGATGGGACTTGTCTATGTCTACCAGGTGTATTTCCTTTAAGGCAGCTCCCAGGAGGACACCAGTAAAGGACTCCAGCTCCTTCCGGAAGGCCCAGAGATTGGAGTTGAGATCCGAACTCCTCACCGGGAAGGAAGAGCAGTAAAGACGGACAGAGCCCCAGGCAAAGAGGCTCCGGGTCCCCCACAGGGAAAGGAGTTGGCTGCAGAAAGAAGGCCGGGAGCAGGGAAGTGAAATGGGCCCATTTCAGTTGCTGATCGGCTTTGCTGAACACCCCTGGCCCGCTTGGCAGAGAACCTGGCCCAGTCTTATAAGCAAACTCAAACGAACTCCACTTCTTAAATGCAATAGCTTAGCGTTCCCAGTCTAACTTGCTGATCAGGTGATGCCCGCAAAGTTGCAGCCCAGATGGCGGGGTAGGGGCACTGCTGGGCTGACCAGGGTCTGGGGTACAGCCTCGGCAGCACTGGCCACGGCGCTCCCACCTGGCCCCTCGCCATGTCCAGCTCCAGCCGTCGTTTAAACCTATGTGGGAGGGAAGCGCATCTACACTTGGAATCTCCCACCCGCGGCGGGATTATTAAGAACTCATCAGAAGCAACTACTGGTAACCCGCACGTGCACACGTCCTACCAGCTTGTCTTAAGTGCTCTGCAAGGATGCTATTTAGTCCTCACAATGCGTCTTCTTTTAGAATCTTAGAAAATAAAGCAGGTGTAGTTACTCCGTGTGCGACCCTGATGCGGTTCATTTATCCGAATCTGATCTGAGTGATCCTTGAATAGTTTTTTTACCTGCATGTATATTTCAAGGCAATATTCCTCCTGAAAAAACCAAGCAATTTATCTTTATAACAGAGGAGCTAGGTAAAGAAAATAATATTTGTCTTTTTCAAAGAAATCTCTTCTCTCCTTCCTGAGATTTGTCTGATGATCTCGGGCCACGGAAAGCACTGAACCTGGAGCCAGCTCTGGTTCCAGCTTGGAGGGCCCTGGCTGTGGGACTTTGAGGGGCCCCCCCGGGCTGCTCTGGTTAGTTTCTGCCTCCTGAGAACAAGGGAGCGTGTTCCATGCCTTTGTTGCCTTCATGACCTCGTGGAGTAAAGCTTTGCAGAAAACCCAGAATTGCAGGGGTTAGTAAAAGGGGGTTCATTTAAGAAGACGTGAAGACAAACCTTCCAGCAGCCTCCTACATAACCAGCTATTTGTTATTAAAGGGTGGGTTGCTTTTTCTCAGCATCGCTTCATCTTTTTGGCCTTTTCCCGTCCCCGATGGCACAACTGTCCCCCCGAGACGCTCACACCGGAAACCCCCCTTCTGACCCTGGGGAAACCCTCCAGACGTTCCTCAGGGAGCCGCCCATTTTCCGAGGAGGAGCTCCACTTGCCCTGGCGTCCTGGTCCCCTTTGCATCAGCGTGTGAGGGCAGCCACACATCACAGCTGTGCCTTTCCTGCATCACCTGGGCTCTGCACTGTCGGGGCAGGAAATTCCTCTTCCTTTCAGTGCAAATCAGCCTGTTCTATCCTCAAATATCAGAAACACAAATCCTCGGCCGTCTCTAAGTCCGTCTGCTTTTACTGAAATACAGACTCTGCCCCCTCGTGTGCAGCCTCCTGCGGAGACGCAGGGTCTGTGGGGCTCTCCACTCCGGGGTGGTGGTGGGGTTCCTGAGTCCGCTCTTTCGTGCGAGAAGCCCCCCAACTGTCAGAGCCACTCTCCATAGACCCTCTCGTCGTCCTTTGGTTGTTTTGGCATCTCATAGTCTTCTCTGTCCGTGAAAAGTGGAGCAGACCTGTATGCTTCCTACAGCGGCTTCTTCCTATGGAAGCTTCTGGCCCCAGAGTTTCCTTGAAAGCTCCCTCCCACCCCGGCAGAACTTTGCCCGTGCTTGGACTGTGCCTCTCTCTCTTCTCCACTTTGTCAAGACCTTCCTCTGAGATCTGGACTCAGGGTCACCTCCTTCTGTCACGTTTTTACACCTCTTAGGAGAGCTCGTGCACTCACTTGTTCACTCATAAGATTACGCTCTTACAAGCCTTGATCCGTCAGGGGACCCCCCAACCCCCACTCCCTCTCGCACCCAGATACCGCTCTGTTCCTCTGATCCCTGAAGCATCCGCGGCGCGTGTCACAATTCTGTCATTAACTTCACGCCCTTTCCCGCGTTGTTCTCTCCTTGTTTCATGCATTAATTTTGTCCTCCCAGCAAGAATAAAAAACTTTTTTAAAACATATTTTTTTATTGAAGTATAGTTGATTTACAGTGTTTCAGGTGTACAGCCCAGTGATTCAGTTATCTATACATATATATATTGTGTGTATATATATATATATATATATATATATATTCTTTTTCAGATTCTTTTCCATTACAGGTTACTACAAGATATTGAATACAGTTCCCTGTGCTCTATAGCAGGTCCTTGTTGCTTATCTGTTTTACATATAGTAGTGTGTATCCGTTGATCAATTCCTACTTTATCCTTCCCCTCCAAGAATAAAAACTTTATGAGGAAAAAACCTCCCCACAATAATATATATAGTTAACATTTTGTGTGCGCTTAGTATGTAACGTGCATCGTCCTGAGTGTGTTACAGTGTCTATCTGATTTAAGTGTCACACTGACCATGTAACATAGATTCCCTTGTAATAGCTATCCTATGGATGAGAAAACTGAGGCCCCCTTGAGAAAACTTCCCAAGGTAGCACGGGTTGTGAGCGGTGGGTTTCGAGCCCTGTGTCAGTTATACATCAGCTGCGCCTCTTTGATTTGCTTCCCTGCACCGGCGCCTTCAGGCTGCACCCTAAGCTCCCTTATAGTCTGAAACTTGCAGCCACCAGAAACTAGGAGGAGAGGTGATCAGAGGATATGACAGAACCCCACAGGGCCAGTACAGGTGACTGAGGAGTGAAGAAGCCGTCACCAGACTGTCTGGGCTCACGTGGGAAGCTACCGGGATACAATGAACTAAATGTGCCTTGTACAATTCTCCAAGACAAGAAGGAAACAGCTAGAATGTATCGTGACACATTCCTACCTGGCCTGACCCTGCAGGATATTGTGCTGCAGGCTTTGTGAGAATTATACTTATTCCACCCTGTAGAGATCCAGGGAGAAAGGCCCCCAGGGTTTCTTCCTGAGTTGGAAGTTTTACCAGGAGCTCTGAAAGCTGCTGTCTCTGTACAGTCCATGCTTGATAGCAGCCAGGATGCTGATCCAGGTAAACGGGTTGTGGCTGAACCCAAGAGACTTAGAGGTTAGGACAGCTGACCCCAGCCATCAAGGTCTGCTGAGCATTCTAGCACCTGGTCCCTTTCATCCGAGGTCTGCATGGCCCAGAAGAGGAGATAGTGGGCTGAAGTTGGGAGTTCTTCCTTCAGTCCTAGTTTTGAGGCTAACTTGCTCTGTAGCTTGGGCAAGAGACCTCATTTCTCCGAGGCCGTCTGTTGAATGGGCTGGCAACCCTAGATTTGCAGAACCCAAAACCATTCACTGTATAACCGTGGACACTTAAGCCAGATTGACACATGTATTTAAGTTCCTAATTAACAAAGAAAGAGCTAACCTGTGTATTGCTATAGCTAGTTTTCTTTTGACATTTGAACACGTTGATGGAGAGAACAAGAGAAATTATTATGGTTGTTCCTTCACAATTTCTTCTGTGCTGTTGATTCAAGGCTCTTTGAGCAATATCTGTGTCATTTGAAACTCTGGCCAGTATGACATGGAATCTTGAACAAAGGAGCGGACCTGTCCCAGAGATTCTCCCTGTCCACTTACAGAAACGGAAGCCCCGCCCTTTTGACATTTGTAAGGGAGCTCAGGTGAGTTTAAAGCCAAATGGCATTTCCACGAAAAACATTTTCCTTATCATGCTGGCGCTGAGGTTTTAAACCAATTAGGGTATGTTGGATTTTTCATTCTTTAGACCGGTTTTGGTCTAGGGATAGGAATGTTCTTTTATCCACGCAGTTGAAACTACTGATCACGTACCATCGATGCTGCGTGGAAACAGCCTGTGTCATCTTTGGAGGAGTTTGCAGAAGGAAGCGGAGGTAGTCGCGTGATTCAGCGCCAGACCAGTGATTTTCTGAGTAGGCTTGTCCCAAAAGACAGTGCGTAGACGTTCAGGAGACGTTAACTACATATACCTGTAAATTAAAACCCAGGATCTGTGGTGCATTTTAAAAGAATGTCTAAGATATATATGTCTGAATGGGTGTTTCTGAAATTTAAGCCTGAAAATCCAGGGAGTGATTGAAAACTGGAATCTCTCTGTTCCTCTACAATCACCAAATTGAAGCCAAAATAAAATATCTGTGACCTAAAAAATTGTTCTTAGTCTGGGTTCATGGTCTTAGGTTAGGCGTGAATATTTGAAAGAAGTTAGGGAAGGTGGTCAAAGAGTGTGGGTGAAGAGGTCACGGCGACATTCTGCCCCCGGGGTCAGAGCAGCCATGGGGCGCTCTGGCTTCCTTAGCCCCCGGGGTGCAAGGTGAGGATTGGAAGCCCCCAGGGCCTGCTGGGGGCCTATTTCCAGCTCTCGCTGACCCGAGAATGGGTCTCTTCTGTAACTGAACTCTTTTGCTGAGGTTTGAGCGTTTTCCTTCACTCTCCTTCTGTGCAGATGGGGAACAGCCACAGGTCACGTTTGCCTACACTCGACCTTCATATATTTTGTGACTATGAATTTACTTCTTGAACTGGCTGTTCTGCTAGCAGAAAGTTCCAGAACTGCTGGAGGGTTGAGTCCTGTTTGTGACCGTTCTTTCTGAGACCCTCACCATTCCTCCGAGGACCAAGGCTGACAATAGCAGGAACACTGCTTTGTTCTCATGCATTCCAGGCTCCAGCAAAAATATCCAATTACTCTGTTTTGGTTTTTGGAATAACAGAACTCTGCCATGCTCTTTCCTCAGCTTCTGTGATTCTCTCTGATTCTCCAGTTCATTTTTCTGGTCATGTTTTGTGCCTTACCAGGCGGTTCATCCTTGTGTCTGCAGATTGTTTAGAGCCCTCCTGTCTGGCTATGAGGCAGCAGAACTAGTGGTTAAGACCTTGTTAACCAGAGAAGCCACAGAACCGTTAAGATACTAGAACCCCGTCTCAGAAGACCTCTTAGAGCTGGGGGGGGCCCCCCTCCGTCCCACATCTCAGACTCCCGGACGACAGTCCTTGGAACGGCAGCCCTGCAGGAATTTCTGCTGAGGTTGAAAACTCACGGTGTCATGAAGCGACAGATTTCGCAGGGGGGGAGCTCTGTTCGTCAGGAAAGTCTGCCTCCGCGAACCTCCTTCCCACCCCGCGGTCCAACCCACATTCTGCCACCGACAAACCAAAGACCAGCATGAGAGCAGCGGGGCAAACTCTGCAGGGTCGAGGTGGTGACCCCTCCCCAGGTGAACAGAGGCTGGCAACTCAACATCTGATTTCTGACAGTGAATGCCAGGAAACGAAATCAACGGTTTTTACTTGTGACAGGTGTTAAATGAAAGGAAGCGTGAAATTCTCCACGAGGGTCTCAAACCTCCTTGCCCAGTCTCAACATTTGAAAGCCTCTTTCATTTAAGCTCTATCCATCCACCCATGATCTATTTATCTATCTATCTATCCACCAATCATCTATCTATCTATTATCTATTTCTCTATATTATCATCCATCCATCACTTCTATATCTATCTATCCATCCAAGTATCTATCATCTCTATCTATCCATCTTTCTATCATCCCTATTTCTCTATATCTCTACCTATCCATCCATCAATCATCTATCTCTCTATCATCTATATATATATCTATCAATCTATCCATCTATCACCTGTCCATCTATCATATCTATCTTCTCTATCATCTCTATATATACATCCATCTATCATCTCTGTCTATATCTATCAATCTATCTATCGATCTTTCTCTCTCTCTAATCTCTATCTAGCCATCATTCTATCATCTCTATCTATCTATCATCTATCTACCCATCTATCATCTATCCATCTATCATATCTATCTATCTGGATAATTCTAGATATATTTCTCTCTCTCTCTCTCTCTATGTATATATCTGTATATAGGTATATATTTGGGGAGCAGGGAGGAATTGTGGCTAAAAATGGGTATCACCCCAGGCAAAACTGCAAAGCAGAAGACACTGGGGCTGCATCCCTCCCCCTTCATCACCCCCCTTCTCACCTGGTGGATTCGGTCCCCCTCTCTCCTAGCATCAGAGTTGCTGTAGGAACATTGGTGGCTATAAGGCAAAAGTGACAGATGGCAAAGGCCCCTAGAATGGCGGCCCGTTGGAGCTGGAGGAACGAGAGTTCAAGCCCTGTTTTATGAGACCCGGCACCGTGGTCCTGCTCGCTACTCGCTAGGTCACTGGTCCAGAGCTTCACTGACACACCTGACGTCGGGCCATCAGCCCCCGCTCCCCACACCCGTGTCTGTCCTTCTCCAGCAGGTTTGCCTCTCCTCCTCCAGAAAGATCCACATTTTAACAACAAGGTCCTGCTGCGTAGCACAGGGGACGATATTCAATACCCTTTAATAAACCATGATGGAAAAGAATATGAAAAGGGATATGTATATATACGTATAACCGAATCACTCTGCTGTACAGCAGAAACTAACAACACTGTAAATCAACTCTACTTCAATTAAAAAAATTCACATTCTAATTGGCCTCTATTAGAATAAGGGATACGAGTTTCTAGGAGATGCTCGGTCCCTCAGGGAGAAGGGCCCTCTGGCCCGGGGACGCAGCCAGAAGCAGCGATTTGGAGGCAGCCCTGACTCGCAGGATGGAGTGGAGTCCAGAAAATGGCTTTCATTCCAGCTCTGGGGACACCACGGTGTGTTGTGGCTGAATTTTCCAGATGTGTGGTTGACTGTATCAATCCCCGCACACAGGTGAAGAAAGAGAGAATTTCTATTCAGTGGGATGGCAGTTTTTCTCGAAGCAGCCAGCTGTCCTGTGTCCTGAATTGGAATGCGCTGCTTTTGAAGCCATCGTGTGGGAACTGTCAGCCCGTAAAAACTCCATCGTCTGCGCTCCTCCCTCCTCGTAGCAAGTGTGGATTCTCAGGAGACCTTCAAACATCTCCACGCAATGGCAGCGCTCGTGGGCTTGTCTTCAGGCGGAAATAAAGTATCCGCTTCAATCTGATCCCAAAGCCTCGTCACCGAGGTGGCTATGCAGTTTCTGACATGTATTTGAAATGAGAGAGACACTTTACACATTTTAATTTTCATGCACTATCCCAGGCTGTAATGGCCTGTGACTGATGCCGGGGTCTATCGCACCCCGGGCAGAAACAGAGCACGCAGATTCCACGGCAGCGTGGCTCCCTCACAGCACCTTCCTCCCTGGAAGGTAACAGGCTTTGAGTATCTCCGGGGATGCTCGTGTCTGTCTGACGCAGAAGTTGGAGGTGCAGCATGTCTGGGGAGCATTAACCTGTTGCTGCAGGAGCTCCGAATGCCAGGAGTGACTTGCTCAGGGGCGATCACGCCCTTGACACTGGCCCCAAGCCCACGTCCCTCCTGTTTTGCGGTTGTTTCTGCGGACCCTGCTTTCCTTACACAACAGCCTGACACAGGGCAGGCTGCTATTCTCACAGTTCGTGGCACTAACGCCTGGATAACGCCTTACCCGCCTGGGCTCCCCTCCCCCTGTCTGTTCTCCCCGCCTCACGGGATGCTAAGACCTTGACAACGGGGACACCGCCCCCTGCTCCCACCTGTACGTGAGCCCGGGGACCTCGGCTGCTCCCACAACACGCGCGCAGCCGTGCTACCTCAGGAGGCTGACGTCTCGTACCTGCAGGTGTAATTGTGTTGTCCTCTCCTGAATTTCGTCATCAGTTTGGCTCTTCCAGACTTTTATATCTTATTTGTTTGTTTATTTTCAGTGAGGTGGCATCGAAGGGAATAAAATTCCCGAGTGATCACTCAGGTTGAATAAGGCTCACTCGCCAGGTCCAAAGGGCAGAGAGAAGTCACCTCTTTGAGCAGCTTGATGTGTGTCAGGGGCCACGCTGCACAGACATTGTCCTCCCTGATCTTTTATTTCTTTTTCGCATCTTTATTGGAGTATAATTGCTTTACAATGATGTCTTAGTTTCTGTATCAGCTACACGTATACATCCATCCCCATATCCCCTCCCTCTCGCGTCTCCCTCCCTCCCTCCTCATCCCAGCCCTCTAGGGGGTCACAACCTTGTGATCTTTTAAACAGGCCTGGGGCGTCGAGTTCTCCTTCGAGGAACGTAGAAACCAAAGCTTCCCCACCGCTTACGGGAGCCTGTGTTTGTTGGGTTTGGGGGGACCTTCTACATCTGAAGCCCGGTTAGTCTGTGCCTACACGTGAACACGACAGAGACTCAAAAGGAAACCACCTGTATCTCCTTCCTGCTCTAACGCACAGGTGTGCCCCCTCCTCAGCCCGTCCTTCTCCCCTCTTACCGCTTGGCCTCTGACACCCTCCACGGACTCCTAACCCCACTGGCCCATCTAACGACACCTTCTAGGACTCCATGCAAGCCTCACCAGCCAAGAAGCCTCCCTCCGACCCGTCCACCCCATCGGATTGGGAAGCCCTCCCGGCTGGTCCCCAGCATCTAGGAATCTACTATTGACTTATGTGACCCCCGCTAGGCCTGTGGTTCTGTACTGGGGGCCATCCGGCCTTCCACGGGAACTCTGGAATGTCTGGAGACATTTCTAGCTGTCACGTCTGGCCACTGGGCCGCTGGCCTGGAGTGGGTAGAGGCAGGGAGGCCGCTGAACCATCTACGAGGCACGTGACCGCCTCCACCCCCAACACAGAGGGAGCCACCCCAAGACGTCACGAGTGCCGAGCAAGCTGGCTGCCCCGGGCAGGTCCCCTGACCCGCTTAGCTCTCTGCTGTTGATGTGACGTGCCCCACAAATGTTTGTTGAATGTCGTCTGATGAAGAACTCGTTAACTGAGAAGAGCGCGAGGTGCGTGGGTGGGAGGGAAGTCGTCGTATTGATCACGGGATTTGATGCACCCGATCTGTAAAATGCATCACCATCAAGTTGAACGTTGTCAAGGAAGATTCCTCTCTTGGCACTGTAGGGGTTCCATCTGTATCAAGTGAACTGTGTTCTGTGTTTAGACCGAACTCTATGGCCAAAGGTTTGAGCTTTTGAAGCTGTCTGTTAGCTAAAGCTGTACTCCTTTATGTCATTTAATTTATTTTCCGTGAATACGTCAGGAGAACTACATATAATGATGGGGCAAGCCGCTCTAGTCTCCAGACAGTTAATATCAGTAAATGGCCTCAACGTAGGAATCGCTTAATAAAGAGCCTTGTTATTATAACTTCCAACGAGTTATTCTTTTATTGCTTGTTCAAAGTGTTTTGAGTTAAAAAAAAAGAACACATTGAAATCAACACCATGAAGTCTTCTGGTGCTGGATGGGAGAATTTCCAAGGACAAGCACACTACTGAAGAGAGAATTTGCCCGAATAGGCAAAAAGGTTCTTTCTAAAGCAGCGTGGCAGTTACGAGGTAGAAAACAGTGCAATATACCTTTAGCTACGAAGACGTCAAGCAAGAAGGGAGAAATCCTTATGGACGCCAGATACGTGTGCACCACCCCTCGGTCAACGGCCGCCATCCTACTGGGTGTTTTAAGAATCTTGAACCCGTCATTTTCCGTCAGCAGGACTCGTGGGGAACGTTGCCGTTTTTCAGAAATGAAACTTCTGAACTATATTATACTTCAGCATGCTTAATAGGCACTCACAGTTTCCATTTTTGATGATACCGAAATGGACTCAGTTAATTAATTAAAATCCTGACTCATTCCAAAAAGGATTCAAGGCAGCTGAAATGAAATGTGCATAATGTAAAATCAGTGATGGGATTAAGATGAATGTGAGACAAAGGTAAAAGGAGGTCAGCAGCGACACTGACACAGAGAAATGTACCGTAATGTCCTGCAGGGCTGTGAAAAAGGCTGGTCAAAACCAGGGCTCGTCGTTTCTTGTTACAAAGCAGAGATGATGTGACCAAATATGGAGTCACGTGCCCAAAAGTTAAAATACAAATGCAATTCATCAGCAATATCAGAAGGGGGCTTCCCTGGCGGCGCAGTGGTTGGGAGTCCGCCTGCCGATGCAGGGGACGCGGGTTCGTGCCCCGGTCCGGGAGGATCCCACGTGCCGCAGAGCGGCTGGGCCCGTGCGTCCGGAGCCTGTGCTCCACAACGGGAGAGGCCGCGACAGTGAGAGGCCCGCGTACCGCAAGACAAACAAACAAACAAACAAAATAATATCAGAAGTCATTATGCCAAAGATCCCCAAAAGGATGAAAATAAGCTGCGCTAGGTTAAGAAAAGAACAGTTTCCACGAACCTAATTACAAGATACATTAAATCAATTTTAACTTGTGTGGCTTTCATAATTATAGAATTTGGGAAATTATAGCTTGTAAATATCTTTCAAAATTAGGACAGAAGTGGCAGTCACTAAATATCTCTAAAAAGCCACTCAAGTTAACACCTTGAGGCCCCACAGGTGGCTGAATGTCTAAGATACACCAGCTCACCTTCGCTTCTACACCTGGTACAGACCAACTAGAAGAAGTGGCATTTTCACTTCTCAATATTTAGCAACCAAGTTCAGGAAAACACGCCTTCCTCGCCCTGCTGCAAGGAAGTCTAGACTCCCAATGTCTAAACTGCAGGCCTCAGAGCTGTTCTTGACCACCTGAGGATTTGACTGTGAAACCACGGGGAGCTCCTACGATGTGGCTTCCTATTTGGGGATGCCAGACCTTGCCCATGAGGTAGCATGCACAGATGTCATGTGTTTCTGGGGGCAGGTGTGCAGTCTGTCCCACTGGACATGCGCTATAAGGACAAGACGCCCACCGGAGCTCAAAGATTTGTTGCAGAAATATCTAAGGAAAATTAATTTCACCTGCTTCCTTTTCTTTTTGTTAGTGTGTTTACTAGAAAATTGGAAGTTACAGGTCTGACCCACATTCTCTCCTATTCGACAGCACTGGTCCAGAACTACAGTCAGGGGCTTCCCTGGTGGTGCAACGGTTGAGAATCCGCCTGCCGATGCAGGGGACGCTGGTTCGTGCCCTGGTCCGGGAAGATCCCACATGCCGCGGAGCAACTAAGCCCGTGAGCCGTGGCCACTGCGCCTGCGCGTCCGGAGCCTGTGCTCCGCAACGGGAGAGGCCACAACAGTGAGAGGCCCGCGTACCGCAAAAAAAAAAAAAAAAACCAAACAATTACACAGAACTACAATCAGGTTCCCAGCTGGCTCCTGCACCCAGAGTACAAGAGCTCCCGGCTTGTATCTGCAATGACTGGCATACGGATAATGAGATTTTACAAAGAAGACACACATCACCCCAAAATCTCCAGTCCAGAGACGGTTAATAGGATTAACCTAATTTTGATAATTCCTCTTCTCCCGAGTGCCTTTTAGCGTATGTTTAAATAACGCGTATAAAGAGGCATATATTTTTGTATCTTTTTTAAAACTTAAATTGTATCATGAATTCCATCCCCCCCCAATGCTACAGGTTTAAAAGCATATTTGTAATGGCAGACTAGCACTCCAACCATGTAGAAACCATAATTAATTTAGGTGTACTTCCATTGTTTGACATTTAAATCACGTTATGTGAATCACTATTATGACTCATACTACAATAAACAACTTTCTACACAGGCATTTGTATAGCTTAATTTTCTTGCTTTAGTCTAGACTTCTAATTAGTGCATCAAGAGGTGAAAAAACACCTTCAAGACTCTTGATATATATTGTCAAATGGCTTAGCGGATTTTTATCTATCAGCAATATCTGAGCCTCAATTTAATTGCACTCACACCGGGGCTGAATACCACGATTTTAAAATAGCTTCTTTTGGATTAGAAAAATGGCAAGTCATCAATGTTTCATTTTAATTTCTTTGTTGCTGCGATTGCATTTTTAAATATTTATTATATATTTTCTTTTTTTTTTTTGAATTTACCTTGTCTTGTCCCTTTATTTTTCTGGTGGGATATTGTATATCACTTATTGATATAAAAAGCCTTCCTATATTAAAGGATTAATTACCTGTCATTATATACAAATATTTTCCCAGTTTGTCATCTAAAATTTTTGTTTTATATTTCTTATGTCTCTATATTATTAATTTCCATGTTTGAAAAGTCGATGGGTCCACTACTCTGAATTTCCTTCCATCGATTTCCTATAGAGCTTGGTTAAATACTCATGTATGTGTTTCTATCTTGTTTAAGATTTCACTTTTTACTTTTAAATTTCACTTTCACTTCATCTGAAGTGAATGGTGGTGTATGATAGAAGGCAGTGGTGAACTGCCAGAGGTTTAATCGCTGTCTCTTCGGGCAAAAAAGCCTGGATTAGTAACATTTGCCAGGTTCTGTGGTGTACATCCTCCCATCTGGCTGATTTCAAAGCATCACTGAGTATAGAGAATGGAAGGATCTAGCTCCAGCACACCACTGGATAAATAAGAATATCCCCCAAATAGTGAATTTTCCCAATATCTTTATTGAATACACTTCCCCTTCCCTTTTACTACAAAATATATCTTAATATATTTCCTGGAGTGATTTAGTTCCATTTATTCTGCACCTTGAGCATATTGGTAGCTCAGTTAATAGTTGTTGAATGAATGACCAGTCCGTTGATCTACCTTTGGATCTGATGTTTCAAGTATTTTGTTCTATTTATGGTAACTTACCTGTATCTCATCATAGCATATCTGACACACCTCATTGACTTATCCTGCCTGTTCCCAGCAAAATGGCATAAACAACTGCCACCAACATGGTGGAACAGCTTAAAGAAATGAGTTCCAGTGACAAAAATCATAAACATGCTCATAAATAAGTCAATAAGAAATTTAATTACTTAATTAAATAGCTCAATGGAGCATGGCAGCACTTCTAAAGTGCCTTAGGATTTCTCTTGTGTACGCCTTAATTTCCTTTAAATTCTGTATCTTTTCATGTTGACCATAATAAAAATAGAATATGACCCCAGTGGAAGATACAAACACAAGTGGAAAGAGAGAAGATGGGCAATGCTTAAAAATGTCAAAACCGCTCATTCTACCCCCAAGTAAATAAAAGCTCAGAGGTCACAACGATGAAGCATCTTGATGTCCAAAAATAAAGACGATAAAAATCACAGCAGAAGAGCTAGAAAAAGAACCTCCTCAAACAAGAAACAAAAAAGCAGAAGATGAAAGCAACGTACAGAAAAACAATTTGTACACACATAGGGCAGACATGTGAGGGTTGCTTCCATAACCCTGTTATAAGAAGAGGCGTCCCTGGGACTGCCCTGGCGGCCCAGTGGTTAGGACTCTGTGCTTGCGCTGCTGAGGGTGTGGGTTCGCTCTCTGGCCGGGGAACTAAGACCCTGCAAGCTGCCAAATTTAAAAAAAAAAAGAAGAGGCGACCCCAAGGTGTGTGGCCAAAAGTTGCAGGAAAAGCTCTTATGAAGGTGTGTGGCAGGGTTAATTAAAAAACCCTCATCTGTTTTAAAATTTCCTGGTGTCTGTTGTATTTGTTAATGTCTAAAAACTTGTAATTGATAGTGATTCTTTTCTCTTTCTAAACAAAGATTCACATCCATATTTAATTTTGTATTTAGAGTCCGCATTATTTTTTTAAGGGCACCCCAAACTCCGTAAGCCGTAGCCCCTGTAAAGCTGGGGTCTTCCCCACTAGGTCCACAGACGCTTAGGGACACTCTCCCGCATGTTGCTTCACTTGCTGAGGATGGTCTCTGCCAGTTAGCAGCGCCCCTGAGACCAGCTCTGGTGAGGGGGTCTGCCTCTCTCCCTGCCTGCCCTCTCCGGCCCCTGCTTCCGCTTCGGGGTTTCTCCACCTTCTTGGTCTGCTCGCGTCACTCGGCTGCTGTCTGGGAGGCTAGAGAGCAGGAGGCTGGGAGATGAGAGACAAATGGCCATCCCTCTCGTGTCCTTTGTTACTTCTTTCCTTCTAGTGCCACCCCTCGAGTTGCCCTCCAATCACTTGCAATACATCACACAGTCCAGAACTAAGCAGCTGAAGTACCACATTGTTTCCAACCCAGGGGAATTAAGACCAACGTGGGGAGAGAGAGAGGATGGTCACCAGGGCCCTCGAGGACCACGCACCCCCCTCCTGGGCATCCCAGCAAGTGTTTGAGAAAAGGAATCAGATTCTTTTCTCTTCTCTGAACATCCAAGTCCTTTAGGTCGTCACACAGCTGCGGCCAGGATCCGCACCTTGCCTTCCACGAGTTCTCCTACTGTCACTTTCGTCCCCTTTCTCGGCTCCACTCCGAGGAAGCGCTCCTCGTGTCAGCGGGCTGGGCAGGAGGCCGCGACATGCGCTGGGCCGCGGGCGGAGGGACAGGCAGCTCACTGCCCGGGCCTGCAGGGGAGCCCTGCCCACTCTGTCCCTTAAGGAGGGACCTGACAGATGACCCCATGTGGATAACCGAGAGGGCCCGTGAGCCGCCACCAAGACTGTATTCCAAACAGCAGCCTCACACGAGGTCCAGCACACGCGACAACGGATGAACCTTGAAAACATCAGGCTCAGGGAAAGACGTCAGACACACAAAGCCTCGTATTATGACTCTGTTGATAAGAAACATCCAGAATGGGCAAATCCGCAGAGGCAGGCAGAGCTGAGTGGTTGCCAGGGGCCGCGGGCGAGATGGGGAGTGAGTGCTCACGGGGACAGGGTTTCTTTCCGGAGAGTGACCGTGTCCTGAATTTGATTGTGGTGACGGTTGCACAACTGTGAATATACTAAAACCACTGAATTGGACACTTTACGTGCGGAAACTGTACGGTATGTGGATTATGTCTCAATAGAGCTATTTAAAAAAATAAAAGCAGGTTTGGTACAAATGAGGCTCTGGGTGCAGCGACGACACCCAGTCGAAAACGACCCCCGGGCGCCCGGAGCTCAGGCTTCAGCAGGCAGGAGGGGCCACGGCCACAGGACGCGAGACCTCCCCTCCCCCTGCCAAGCCGGCGCTCCCGTGGCGGGCCAGCGACCTTAGGTCCCAGAGGGGAGAGCCCTCTCTTCCCGTGGCCCCCCCCGCCGTGTTGAGAGGGCGTCCTGTGTGCTTGCACCCCCTTCCTAAAGAAGGAACCCACATTTGAAGGCCTGGCTGCTCCAGCCGTCGGGCAGCTGGTCAGGGGCTCGTAGGCCGAACGAACACGAGGGCCCCGGGAGACCTGCTGGGTGGGTGGGTGGGGAGCGGAAGTGTCTCTGGACCAGAGGCCTGTCCTGACCCCCTGGGGAATCCCAGCGACCCTCCCTCCCGGGGCTCAGGGTGGAGAAGGTGTCTGTTCACGAACACCGAGGTCCTTTTCTCAGGTTACCTGGTGGGCGGGAAGGGCATCTGGGCCAGAAAGGAGATGCAGGGGGTCGGTGGGAGGGCGAGCACAGAGGAGGGGGCCGGGCGAGCAGGGCTCAGGCCTACCTGCTTCCTGGATGGCCATGTGGCGGGAAAGCGCGGCCAGGCGGAGGGGCTGGCGGGGGTGCACGTCCGAGACCTTGACAGCAGACCGGCTTGGAGCTGGCCGGGAGACACACGGACCCCAGGGCTCCAAACAGGTGTGCCCGGGGCGCGCGCAGCCTCTGGGCCCCGCCCTGGGCTCTGGGCGCCTGCACCCTCGGCCCCCTCTTCTGCTTGCAGCCGGCGGGGCCGGGGGACGGGAGGCCGGGAGGGGACGTGCTGGGAATCAGCGTCTCCCCGGCTCCCCGCTCACGCGGCCTCCGCTGGTTGCCTGGCCCCAGGCCCTCTCTGCTCCCATCTTCCATTCAGGGAGGGGACCGTGGTTTTCCCACGCGTCTGGACGCCGAGCGCTTGCAGCCCTGTTGGTCCCCAACGTAGGTCGTCCTTCGGGAGGGAGCGCCCGGGAAAGAGTTGGACAAACGTCGGGCGAGAGCGGGGCCGGGCGCCGTCAGCACCACCGTCCCGGGTCACCGCCTGGCAGCACGTGACCTCCAGCCCCACCTCTGCGCTGTCCTCCCGTCCCCGCGGGTCCCCGCGGCAGCTCCCCAAGCAGCCCCACGGCAGCTCTTTGTACCCCGGGCAGCTTCCGGCCTCAGGGGCTTGGCCAACGCCAGCCCACGGGGGACACAGGAAGGCGGGGGCGGGCGGACGAACAGACCGGAAGCCGTGTGTCTGTTGACATTCGCCGAAGACAGCCCGGGAGGGGCCGCGCCAGGCCCCGCCGAGCGTGCGGACCGTCGGCCGCGGTCCTGCGTGTGTGAACCCGAGGGTGTGGCCTCGAGCACGGCCAGATGCCGCAGACTGTCCCTCCCGCGTCACCGCAAACGGTTGAGCAAATAAAGTTGCCAGGCGGTTGCAAGGCAGGCCTTGAAAAGACCTCCGAAAACAAGCGGCTTTCACTCCCAGGGGCCTTTGAAATCATCGGCGCTTTGTGCAAACACCCTTTGAAGCCACTGCTTGTACCTGGCTCGTCTCTAAATTAACTGTTGTTTTGGTTTCTCCAGTGCTCTGCCCGGGAATCGCTCCCTTGACAAAGACGGAGGTGCTTTCAAGACGCTCCCCTTTAAACAGACCCTGCGCAAACCAAACAACGGAAGCGCTGGCGAGCCCGCCGCCCCCAGACGGAGCCCTCTGCACGGCGAGTCTATTGTTGTGTCTCTGAAATGAGGTAACTTTTCCTTTGAAACTTCTCACGCTTCTAAAACACAAGAAAAACAAATTCGGTTCACCAGAAGCCCTTTGTCCAGGCCAGGCTGTCCCCAAGAAGCGCTTCGGGCTTAATTACCTGCACCTCTCGAGGGGCCCTTTTGTCATCGTGGCTCTACCCAGAGTTGGAAAGCTGGCCCGACTCGGGGCAAAATGGAGAATTCAGTTTTCTGATGAGTCACCTGCACTGTCCCCCCTCTGTGCCATTTGCTAAGCCAGGCCCAGTTTTTTTCTGTTTTGGGGGGGGCACCGCAAAGGGCAAAGAGGTTTATGGGGGCCTCGGCCAGGTAATCTAGCGTTGGACTTGGCCACGTGTCTCAGCTCGTCCTTCTCGACGGCGTAGGGGCTGGAGGAGCCCGTGGCCGCGGCTGTGCTGGGGGTGGGAGGCCTGGTGGCCGTTCCCACGAATGGCTCGGGGCTTGGGGCTCGGAAGTCGTGAAGCCGCGACCTGAGGGATTCCCGGGTGTTTGCGGCTGGAGACAGAGGGGTGAGGGCCCAGGGCTCCAGTGGGGCAGCGGCTGGAAGACCCAGGTCACCCGGGTGAGGGGTTTGGAGAAATACGTCTGGCGAGGGAGGGGGGCTTTGACGGACACCGACTCTTGAGCTAAGATGTTTATTTTGTCCTTTACTTTGTGACTTAGAGGAAAAGCCCGCGGAGGAGGGTTCCTGCCATTTAATTACTTATATTGCTTCTCTTAAGGTCCCATCCTGGCAGCCAGCAAGTCTATGGGCGTACCTGGTGTGTGTGTCCACCGTACCTGGTGTGTCCACCGTACCTGGTGTGTGTGTCCACCGTACCTGGTGTGTGTGTCCACCGTACCTGGTGTGTGTGTCCACCATACCTGGTGTGTCCACCGTACCTGGTGTGTGTGTCCACTGTACCTGGTGTGTGTGTCCACCATACCTGGTGTGTCCACCACATGTGGTGTGTCCGGTGCCCCTCCAGATACTCGAGTCCATCCTAGGACAGAGGAAGACACGCGTCCCTCATGGCATTGGCATTTTACTGAACCCAGACCTGTAGTTAAATATACAAGATAGTAGATGATGGGGGCTGTGGAGGGTGGAGAGACAGGGTGGACACAGGCCATCGGAGCCCTGCGGGGGACGGGCTGCTGCCCTCGGTGGTCAGTGTAGGGCTGTGGCCCCCGACCCCAGGGAGGCGAGGGTGCACCCTGTGGACACGTGGACACACATCCAAGGCCAAGGGGAGTCGTGAGGAGGCCCATGGATGGGGAGGTGAGATCGGAGGGAAGAAGGTCCAGGTCCCCTGTCCTCTAGGGACCTCGAGATGCCTCCACGGCCTGTGGGAGTGGCCTCTCCCTCCACCAACCCTTCTCAATGGAAAAATCTGACTTCTAGTTATGGGCAGTTGAAGATAGCTGATAATACATTTCAAAGCAGAAGGTCCACCTTTCCCTCTCCCAAAGGTGCTGGCCTTTGTAACAGGACGAGAGTCTTGGGAAGGAGGGTTGAGCCCTGTGACAGGGTTTCAGAGGCCCCGTGCTGGCCGGGAAGGATTTCCTTGGTGCCAAAAAGTGCACCGTGTGGGCTGTTTCCTCCTTGCCTAAGACCGAGACCAGCCCTGAAAGGAAAAAGACAACATTTGACTCACTCTAGAATATTTGTTCTAGAAATTGTCCTTGGCAAAACTCCACTCCGCCCTTAAAATTAGCGTCCATGACAGTTTCACCTTCACCCTCCCTGGCAGGCTTTCACTGTGTTAGAAGTATGTGCTGTGGATGTTTTCTTAGGATGAGTCAGGAAATTTGCAGCTTGGAGGGAACCTTGGAGGCGGCCTCTGGCCCTGGGGCCCACTTTGCAGACAAGGAGACCGTGGCCCAAGGAGGACCAGAGGCCACGTGGCCTTGGATGTGGCAACCAGGAAAGGGACCAGGGTCTTCGGGTTCCTCATCCAATTCTCTTTTGATGATAGGAATCTTCATTTGGGCGCATTTTATGTTTCTTTCGGGAACAACGTACAACTTCACCCTGACACCCACTCTGTTTTCTCACTGAGAGAATTACAAGGAAAAATCAGGACATTTCAGAGCTCAGGGAGACCTCAGGAGTGACACAGGCTCCACGCATTCTACTGGTACAGCTGTCCCCACCACCTTAGGTGGGTAAACTGAGGCACGGAGCGCTTGAGTGACAGGCACGGGGTCTGTGGGCTTGTTATCAGAAGAGCTCGCATGAAAACCGAACACCCTCAGCCTGCCATTGCTGTACGACCTCCCACTAGTTCTGTACGGCCTTTTGGGAAAAGGAGGGAGTTAGCGATCCAGATGCACCACGTGGAAGGCTGGAAAGCTGCGTCTCGCTTTGTTGTGTATTTTGTGGCGGCTTGATCTCTCCCGAGTGAGTAGAAAGAAAGGGAAGATCCTGGTGCCTTCGAGCATCACTTAATAAATGCTTGAGAGGCTCTGGTCTTAGCACAAAGCCGGGCTCTTCTGCAGACAACCACAAGAAAGAAGTGGCAGGCACTGCACTGCCCTTAATTCTGGAGCAAACACAATGGTATTTTTTTAAGGATAATGTCGGGGTAGAGAATGAGACTGCTAATTTCTCTTGGGAGACAAGGGAGGAAAAGAAGAATAGAGAAGAATTTATTTTGGCAACAATTCTTGATCTTCTTTTTACAAAGAAAGTTAAAGCCATAATTCCCCCAGGTGCAAATGCTGTCGCCTGAAAAAAACCTTCCTTAAAATATATTAAGTCAGAGAAAAAGATAAGCAGAGAGGAAATGGACCTGTAGCTGGATCTAATGGCTTTCGGTTTTATCTTTTTAATGAGATCTGAAAATAGGACGGTTGTAGGAAAACATTTCAATGTAAATATTGTGTGAATGTGGAAAATGTGAGTGCTAAGTCGTCTTTCTGATAGACGGTGAAGGGAAGGAGTCCCGGGGGGGGAGGCTGAGGGCAGGGGCAGAGGCCTGGGCTCTGGTCTCAGCTGTGCTGTGCCCCCATTCTAGGATGCAGGGCATCTTGACCTAAGTTACCTTAGGCTTCAGGACGCGATACCTGGTAAACGATGGTCTTGGGGAGAGTGTTCCCTGGGGGAGGCCGAGGATCCTCATTGGGCAGATGCATCCGGTCTCCAGGAATGCCTTCAGAGGAGGGGCTTCGGATCCAGCTGCTTGTAACCTCCCTGCCCTCCTTCCGGCTTTGCCCCCCTCAGCCCCCATTCAATCCCATCAGATGGAAGATGGAATGGGATTTCCCTTTAAGGTTAAAACTTCTTCTGCAATTCATTTGGCCTGTTTTGGATGCAGCAAACAGTTGCCTTGGCTAATTGATGAGATTCCCCCGCCCCGCCCCCCACCCACCGTCCCCAGTGACAGCTCAAGCCGACACCACAGGCACCTGCCTCCTCCGGGCACCCCTCCCGGCTCTGGGCCAGGAGGGCTGCCCATAAGGCGGGCTTCTCCGAAAGGGAGCGGGCACGGGGTAATCAGCCTCAGTCCTAGAATTGTGCACACACCAGAATGAGAGAACTGACCTGCACCATCCCAGCAGGTGTACAACTCGCCCAGCTTGATGTCTTACGTCTCTAACTTAAAGAACTTGGGTTCTCCTAAGGCCTCTGGCTGCGCCCTTTGACCCGCGTTTGTGGACATAATCCGTTGGTCGGTTGGTGCACCGCTGGTTCCCTCTCCCGCCTCCTTCCGCCGTCCCTCATGCTTTCACACGAGCATAAGGACAGTCTCCGGCTACCTCAGCACTTGTCACAGGATGAGACAGGTCAGCCCGGGACATTGCTGGCCCGGAGGCTCAGGCCAGGCCACCTTGGATCGGATTTTTGGTTATTCAGCAACCTAGAAATAAGGCATCCAGAACTGGCGCCCTGTCTGCTAAATGGGTTTTGGAGAATTTCAGAGAATTTTAATTTCAAACCATGAGCTAGGAGTTCCAGCCGAAAAGCAGCCGTGTCTTATTTTTAGGCAAATAAACCAGAATCGATATGGTGAAAACTCAGTTAGATGGACCTCTAGAGGACGCATCCTCTGCCAGCTGCTTTCTGCAGCTGATGGAGACTTTATTTCCTAATTCACCGTTAAAGAATCTTGAGCCTCTTGAATAGAAATCTTTCTGCTGTAAGTGTAGCAGCCATAAGACCAGCTCCTGACACTGGCATGTACAGCCACAGGAAGTCTCGGCGGCTCTGGCTCTGGGGGGATCTTCTGGGAATAAGACGTAGCGTCATGACGGGGGCCAGCGGGGGACCTGCCCCAGGCTCGGCGTTCTCTGCCTTGGGGACTGCACCCGTCACGACGCCAGCCAGAACCTGTGGATTTTTCTCCCTAACTTCTTCACTCACTCACTGTGTGCTCTTAGTTGTCTGCTTGGATTTGCTGCTCCAGCCGAGTCACAGGCCTCCTTCCTTCCGCCACGCTTCCCGTCCGTTCCTGCCACCCACCCATCAGACAGCTGCTGAAGGGATCTTTCCCGCCGAGACCACAGCATGTCACTCTCTTCCTCGGAGACGTTTCAGTAGGTCACCACCACCGAGTAGGAACCCACAGCAGCCCTGGAGTTCGGGGGCCTGGGTTCCAAGCCTCCTCCTGTCTGCTCACACTAACCCTCTTCCTGGAAGCTGCTTTGCCTCTGATCTCCTGTGAACCATTTCTGCTCTTCTAAGACTCAGCTCGGTGGGTACCACCCCATTTTGCTCCGTACGGCACCCCAAGAGGACTTCCACGCCGCACATCACGTTGCCTTTGTTAGGAAACCTCTTCCACACGCTCACACGCCCCACAAGTTTCTCGGTGGACCACAGGCTTCTGGAAGGAGAGACCTCGTCCATCGGCAGCTCTGAACTGAGCATCGGGTCTGTGTTGAGCACAGGTGACGGGTACTGGCCACAAGCAGCTGAGCTGGGGGGCAGGTGAGCACACTCCCTGCATCCTTCACAGGACTGAGTCGTTCTGGTCACGGAAACGGGAACGGAAGGGATGTTTGTCAGTTTCTGGCCGAGGAAGTGAAAGCCCAAGAACATTCCCTGTTCTCTCTCTTATGTCCCGGTGAGCATGGGTCCACAGAATGGTGGAGCCGTGTTGCCACGTGGAACCCAGTGGAGGTGAGAAAGGAGCCTTGAGTTGAGCCTCTGTGGGGAACCACAGCGGGGCCGCCAAGTGTGACAGGACACGTGTCCCCATTCATTCTGGTTGGGGGCCAGATACGAAGAGAGCACGAGACAGAACAAGAGTACTTCAGGTAAGTCTACAGAGAATTAAAGTTGGGCGACAGATAGAAGGTGAAGGGCTTCCTCAGATGCTGTGGCCAGAGGCACGGCTGCAGCTGAACCTGGTGAGGGGGCAGTTCTGAATAAGAGGAAGCTTTGGTGCTAAAATCCAGGACAGGAACGTGGCAGTTGGAGAACAGCTCATGCAAATGCCAAGGGGAGGAACAGTGGCAGAGTATTTGAAATCCAAAGAAGCCCAGTATGACCGGATCATGGGGTAAGAGGGGAAACATGGGTGGATGGACTCAGAAAGGAAGCGAGGGCTAAGACAGAGAGAATTTTGTTCCTGGTCTAAGGCATTTGGATTTCATTCTGTCCTTTTGAACCTCTGAGGCCTAGGACAGTTCACGACACGTAAGTGATGCCATGTTATTTTGGGTCCTCAGCTGTCTTTTGATTTGGGGTCATGCTCTTGATAGAGAAGACTGTCAAGGGTCCAGGTAGCCAGGGTGGTAGAGCACATGGAAGAGGATGCCACGCGTAACGGGGGCTGAAACTGTCCCAGAAAATAATGAGCAGGTAATCGTTGGGCAAATGGAGGTAAATGACCAAGCAGCTGGCACACCAGGTCTGCCGGAAGGAGCTGCATCTTTGGAGGGAGCCGCAAACACAGGAGCAACGGCAGGTACGCGGGGAGTAGGCGACTCCAGGAGGGACCCTACCCTTGGGCTGTGGGGCTCAGAAGCCGCCTGGTTTGGAACCCTCACCCCTCTCTGGTGTTACCAGGAATGGGCATATCCTCCAGCAAAGTGACTTGGAGAAGCTGGGCCATGCTTCCCTTCCTGACAGCCCAGCTTCACCATTGGAGCAGCTCTGGACCCGCCCTGGCTTGATGGGGGCTAGGATCCAGGCCTGAGGCTGCAGGCTGCTTTCCACCGAGCTTTGCAGGACGCTGGTCCTTTTCTAGGAGGCCAGCATGCAGGGACCAGTCCCACATAAATAACTCAACTTTCAGTTAAATAACTGCCCCTAGATTGAGTTATAAATCTGAATATGCTATTTACAAGCACATAAAATGAAGTGACAGAAAAGGATTCAAAAGATGAATTGTGTACATGTACATAGAAAAGAAGAGATCGCAGAATTACCATGCACTGCAGACTTCAAAGAAAAAGTATTGAAAGGACCAAGACAATAATTTTGTATTATAATGAGTACCATTCACAACAAAGATATGTAATTGTTATGAGCTTTTCAGCATTGAATTTAAGCACTGTCTTTATTTATTTTTTTAAATTTTTTTTCAGATTTTATTTTGGTTTATTTACTCAGACAGCTGTCTAGATATGTTTTTTACATTAATTTGTATTGGAGTAGAGTTGCTTTACGATGTTGTGTTAGTTTCAGGTGCACAACAAAGTGAATCAGCTATACATATACATATATCTCCTCTTTTTTTGGATTTCCTTCCTATTTATTTATTTATTTTAAAAGATTTATTTATTTATTTATTTTTCTTTAAGGGTTTAATGCCCTTTTGCTTTTTTAACATCTTTATTGG
Organism: Kogia breviceps; assembly: GCF_026419965.1. Taxonomy (NCBI): domain Eukaryota; kingdom Metazoa; phylum Chordata; class Mammalia; order Artiodactyla; family Physeteridae; genus Kogia; species Kogia breviceps. The sequence continues at coordinate 2,424,796 of NC_081318.1, read as the reverse complement.
AGTATAATTGCTTTACAATGGTGTGTTAGTTTCTGCTTTATAACAAAGTGAATCAGTTATACACACACATATGTTCCCATATCTTAAATAGGTAAATTAATGTTAGTAATTCAAGAGAGGTTGACAGAAACAAAATGTAATAGGAAACCCTGTATTCAGTATTTCTACCTGTTTTTGACAGATGAAGCAAATTATAAAGAAAGATATAGAGAGATTTGATAAAGAAATTAAGAATGATTTAATATAGAAATTAATACCCTAGAGAAAATATAACTTTTTGAAATGTCCATGGAAAATTAGCTAAAATGCATCAAGTATTATGCCATAAATAAAATCTCAAACTGGAAAAGCAGGGTGTATACAGGTTGTATTCTAAGACTAAAACATATGGATACAAAAAGAAAAGAAGAAGGAAACGTTAAAACATAATGGAAGAGGGAATAAGAAGTAAAACTCAAAAAAAGGAAAAAAGAAAGAGAGAGGGAGGAAGGGATGGATGGAAGGAGGGAGAGAGCAAGGAAAAGAATAGAAGAAACCATGGTAAATCAAAGCAAGGATAAAGGAAAATTGCACTGACCAGCCATATGCTTGAGCAAGTACAGATGATCCTTGAGCAACACAGGTTTGAACTGCGCGGGTCACCCTTACACGCGGATTCTTTTTCAGTAAACACATACGGTACTACGCGACCTGTGGTTGGTTAAATCTGCAGATACGGAACCTTGGATACAGAGGGCCAATGAGCATCCGCGGATTTCCGTATCCTCGGGGCTCCTAAACCAATCCCCTGCAGATACCGAGGGATGACTGTAATAAGGTCTTCAATTAAATCTATAAAATGGGAGAAAATATGAGGGTTATATAATACGATACATTCAATATTACTTTGTGCATTTCTTGGCATATTGTAGATGCTCAAAAATTAACTGCAAAAAATAGCACACACGAAATCTTATAGCCAATATTGCTTATATAAATGGATGCAAAAATCTTAAGTCAAATATTAGTAAACAGTAATTTAGCACTATATTGAAAGAATAACACATAAAGCCCAAGTTGTAGTTTATTTCATGTAATGCAATATTATTTTGCTCCTTTTTAGGTTAAATGTTAATTAATTCAACATACAGATACTCAAAAATCTGAATCATAAACTCAGTAGATGTTGAAAATGCACTGATTAGAACATCCGTTCTTGATTAAAAGAAAAAGAAAACCCTCTTAGAAAACTAGGACTATATCTCTGACATCTGAAACAGATCTATCTGAAAGCAATATCTGATACCATAATTTATAGTGAGATAGTCCCATTAGCAATAATAATTATACAAATAATACTAATACCTACTAATATAATATAGTAGGTATTGATACCTACTAATATAATGCAATAATAATAACACTAGAAATATGGCTATTGTATTATTAACAATTATTTTTAAAGTTCAAGATTAAGCAGTGCAGCAAGAAAGTAAATCGAAGCTATAAATATTGGAAAGTAAATGGGTTGATCTGTATCTCTCCCCAAAGTACATATTTTGAAATTTAACCCCCACACCGCAAGATGTGATCTTATTTGAAAATAGGGTCTGTGCAGATTATCATGTTAATATGAAACCATGAGCATGGACCCTAATCCAATATGACTGATGTCCTTTTCCAAAGGGTAAGTTTGGATGCATAGACAGACATGCGCAGAGGGAGGACGCCATTTAAAGATGAAGACAGAGATCGGAGTAATGCTTCTCCAATCCAAGAAACACACAAGATGGACAGCAAGACACCAGAAGGTAGGAGAGAGCCTGGGGCATATGCTCCCTCACAGCCTCAGAAGGGGCCAGCCCCGCTGACATTGTGAACTTGGACTTCCAGCCTCCACAAGTGTGAGGTGATACAGTTCTTCTGTTTAAGCCACTCGATCTGTGATACTCTGTTCAGAACTAGCAAACCAGTAGAGAAAAGCAGAAAACACATTATTATGACTTATAAATGAACCAAATATTTTCAAAAAAGTCAAAATTATCAGCTAAGACGCTGCTAGAACTAATGAATGAGATAATTGAGTTTGCTAGATATAATCTACAAATATGGGAGCTTACATACAGGATAAAAAGAACAAATTTGAAAATATCATAGGAAAAATATCCAATTTGAAGTGGTAAAAATATAAAGTAAAAGCAAATCATCTACTTGGTCTTTAGTGATGTGTGTGGTGAATGCATGATATGGAGAGTTTTGCAGCAATTAGGATGACAGACTTATAGACAGCAACAAAAATAGATCTTAAAATATAATTCTACATGAAATGAATAAGAAAATGAGTAAGACCTGTGGCAACATTTTATACATTCAGAACAGAGAGAGAGAGAGAGAGAGAGAGAGAGAGAGAGAGAGAGAGAGCTTGATTTAAAGATGCTATACTTTGGGCTTTGAAGACGGAGGAAGAGACAAGGACCCATGGAATGCAGATGGTCTCTAGAAGCTGGACAGTGCCCTGAGCCTCCCGAAGAAATGCAGCCCTGCCAACACCTTGATTTTAGGACTTCTGATTCGCAGAGCTATGGGACAAGAGATTCGTGTTGTTCTCTTCGCTTTAGAAGAGAATTAAAAGTTTGAAAAAATTGGGCGTTGGAGAAAGTATGGGGCAAAAGATACTGTCATATACTGTGGGTGAGAGTGCCATTTGGTACAAACGTTTGAGAAGACAGTTTGATAAAACGTGTCTGAATTTAAAATTAGCCTAGCAATTCCACTTCTAAGAGTTTCTCTAGAGGAGATTGCCAGAAAAGTGTATACCAAAACGTATGGTTAAAGTTTTCCACTTATCGTTTATAATATAGCCCCAAATTGGGAACAACGTAAAAGTCGAACAATAAAAAATATTCGTGATTTAGTGCATATTTAGACTGGAATAACGGAGAGAGCTTAAAATGATATTTGTCTATATTTATTGGTATTGACCAAAAGATCCACGATACATACTTTAGTAACTACAAGGTCGCATAACAATAATGTCTCTGTATAAAATTCTAATTCACATAAAAATGTCCAGAAAATTATTTACCAACATGTTATTAGTGGTTTCCTCTGGTGATGTAATTTTGGATGATTTTAGCCTTCATCCTCTTATTTTTCTGTACGTTCGATTCCTTTCTTTTTCTCTTATTCTCTTTCTCTCTTTTTGCAATGAACATGTATAACTTTTATGGTTCATGAAAACAATAAAGGTATTTTTATTCTGGAAAAATAAAACACAAACAAAACTGCTGAAGTCAATGAAACATGTATGACAAATTTTGAGCCTTCATTTTTAAGGACATTATGAGTCATTGTCATAAAAAGACAATTCCCCCCAAAAGAAATACATGGTCCATAAAGGTCTGAAAAAAAACCCCTTAAACCTTATGAGCCATCAAATAAATGCAGCAAGACAATGAGTTTCCATTTTCTTCTATCATATCGGTAAGGGAAGCAATATTTCCTTTTCATTGGTTTACAACCCCGGCTGTTTCTAAAAGTCAAATCTATTATCAAAAGATGACTTAAGGTCAACACAGCTGCCCTTCAATCTTGAACTTTTCAAATTAGCATTATTAGTATTATTACAATTACAGGCTGTTCCCTAACTAAGGCACTGATGCAGCTCTACTGAGCTTGGATGAGCGGCCTTGATCAGCAACCACACAGACCGTAGCTAGGAAAGGGTTCGGGCAGTCTGCCATCTGAAAGGCCAAGATCTTGTCCACCACTTGGATGGAATCCCACTGAACGCTTTCTCAAGACTATTTTAATTTGATTAATTTCTCCAATTTATAAAGCTGGATGTTTCTTTTAGCACAATTGCATTATATCATGGAGTCTTTATGGATTTGAACCACCAATATGCATTAAAATAGCCACAATTAAAGCAAACTAAATGTCTGTGTTGGTAGGGTCTCTGCTCTACAGCCTTTAAAAAATGCTATCTATATATTTTATCTTTAGCAGTGGGACAGAACGTTCTGTTCATTCAAATACATCCATTCATCAAAGCAGAGATGAAACTCAACTTCAAAAAGTGACCTTGCTGTTGGGAATTGGATTCTCAGACAGCAGAAAATAGAGAATATTATTGGAATGCCAGGGGGGCCTTAATAGGAAGTCACTGAAACAGATGTGCAAAAAGACAGTGTGACTTCAGGGACATCCACGTTCATCCTTGCGTCCGGAAACGAATTCCTCTCCCTTTTTGCTCTCTGATGCCTGAATTTCTCCAACTAAGCCCTCTTTTCCACAGTGTGACTAAAGGCATGCTATACAAATTCTCCAAAATGGGGAACAGAATGATTTATCCTCATGATGTGTATATCAGTGACTGATATCAGGCCTGTTCCAGAATGGAAGGGCATGGGGCAGAAGGTCATTACCGCAGGAAGAAAAGATCAAAGAGAAACCAGAAAAAATGGCAGACCAGTACCATGGTTTATTCCGGTCAGACAGTGGCCAACATTACAGCGTTAAGGACAGTTTGTATGATTATGTAACCAGGAATCGCCATCACTGTCCATTTATCTATTTCGATACACACAGATGTTGACATCTGTCTTTGTCTTTGAAAATAAAGACTCGTGTCTTCTGTACAGAAGTTCCATTAACAGAGAACCAATAAGCCCAAGCAAGTAATTAGCCAAGTTTCCCCAGTTTTCTTGTACCCTGCTCTAAATAAGAGACAAATGTCAAGTATTGAAAGGCAAATGAGCAAACTCTCCTATCTAAGAATTCTACAAATTATTCTACACAACACCTAAATCTTCTTTTTTCAACCTCTAATCCTAGACAATTAGCCTGCCTCGTCATAGTGCGGGACCAGAGCTACGGTGATGTCTTAAAGTTTCAGTTCCCCTCACCAGATCCTTTGACCAAGAGACAGAGATGCAAACATTTTAGAAAACATTCCACAAGGCCTCCATCTCGAACCCCTTCTCCAAATTCTTTTTGGCAAGAGCTTATGTCGTGAGCTGAAAATATATTTGAATTCTAAAGCGAATTAATTGTGTCTAACTATCTTACATAAGGTTCCGTTATAGGCATATTAGAAAAATAGAACTCAATAAACCCTAAGCTTTGGAAAACCATTAGGCCTATTAGTCATGTTTGAGACTTCAAGATTTGGATGTGACGCTAAAAAATAGAAGGAAATGAAAATAAAATACAAAATGGTAATAGTCCTCTAACTCTGAATTTTAAAAAAATTACACTGAAGATGAACTACTATAAAGATAAATACAGAATTACTTTCCAAGCCCTTAACGTGGGGGAAGATACTAGGCAACAGCTAATAAGGTGGGTGAGGGACCGACTTTGGATGGTGGACCCAGCCAGCTGAGATATCGTCAGAGGCAGGAGGGGCTTTAGAGGCACATCTAGATGTGGTCTGGAGTCTAATCCGTGGCAAATGCAGAGGCCAGTCTAGACAGTGTCTGCTTGAGATCTTGTGATTCCATTTCTAGCTCCAGCTGCTGGAGATTCTTCCTGACGTGAGCCAGAATCTGTCTCCCCCTAGTTTCCATCCTCTGGTCCTAGCTCTGATCCGGGCGACAATGGACACGTCCCCCCCACCCACCCACGATGACACTGGTCCTCCGGGTCTCTGCTCCCTCACGTGTTCCTCCAGGTCAAAGCATCCGTGCTCGCTCCCTTCGCTCTTTATCCAGCGTGGTTGCCGGATGCCTGGGCTCGGTGGACGTCAGCCTCAGATGTGGCGCCCAGACCTGCAATTTATGGCTGCAGACACATCTACTGAGCTCAGGGAAGAGACACACTGTTGCCATCACTCCCCGTGTCCAAAACCAGTTCTCAACACATCAGCGATGGGTCCACTGCAGAGCGGTGCCTCTTGACGGAGATGCAGCAAATGTATGGGAAGATCCTGTTTTTCCAGGAAAGTGTCAGACTTGGAAAAAGGAAGTGGTGCTTTTATCTACTTTAGCTCTTATTTTATTCTATTTTATTTTAAAAATTTGTGTTGGAGTAGAGGTGATTTATAATGTTGTGTAAGTTTCTGCTGTACAGTGAAGTGAATCAGTTAATACATATACATATATCCACTCTTTTTTAGGTTCTTTTCCCATATGGGTCATTACAGAGTATTGAGTAGAGTTCCCTGTGCTTTACAGTAGATCCTGATCAGTTATCTATTTTATATATAGGAGCGTGTAGATGTCAATCCCAATCTCCCAATTTACCCCTCCTCCTCCCTTCCCCCCCCACCGTCTCCTGTAGCCACAATTTTTTTTGACATCTGTGACTCTACTTCTGTTTTGTAGAGTTCATCTGTACCCTTTTTTTAGACTCTGCATATAAGCAATATCCTATGAATTTGTCTTTCTTATTTGATCTCTGATGAGACTTTTGCTTCTTGAGCACAACAACTAGTTTCACCACGTGGCGGGAAAAGGGCATAGATGGCGGAACTCTTCCGTGGAAGAAAGTCAACGAGTTGTCATCTCAGATTCAAGTTTATTCTGGGCTCAGGTGGCTTAAGCATCTTATTATTTTTGTGAGCAGGTGTTGGTAGACACAGGCCCTGGGCATTAAAAACACCCTGAAATCTTGATCTGGAGTTGAAAGTACATGGTGTAGACAATGGTGCATTTAAAGGGGGGGTGGGGGTCGGCTCGGCAGGGCAGAAGTGACATGAAATAAACAAATTTCAAGGCAGGAAGGCTGGGAGGGGACATACAGAGAGTTTTCCTTTGTCCCATCTTCTGTTTCTCGATTGGACAGATCCTGGCCGTGCGAGGTGACACACGGACCGTCTTCTTTCTGAACTGCTACATGGCATCATCTAGGCGACAGGGAGGCAGTGACTTGGAGACAGAAGCAGAGAAGCGGTGAGATTCAGAATAATAATTACACGGGCTGAAATTATGAACGCAAGCCGGGAAGTTCCCCAAGCCCACCAACCTGAAAATGCCCACGAGAGCCCCGCGAGGCTGCTGCCGTCGGGAAACCCTTACAGCGGAGGCCAGTGGCTCGCGTGATCTGCGCGTGATGTGGCTGCTGGACTCCAGGCCAAGGGGCCTCTGGACGATGGGCCGAGCAGGCCCCGGGGAAGGGCTCGCGGGCGGGTGGCTTTGGAAGGAGAGCTCAGGAAACACAAGGTAAGGAGTGGGGTCCATGAGACGGGGGGACACCCTGGGGCCGGGGGAAGCCCGAGGCAGGGGCGCCGGCAGCGTCCAGTGCAGCTCGGCCTGAACTCGGAGGGGAGGGATCCAAGGGTTGTGGGCACCTCAGAGCCTCTGCTTCGGAAGAAAATGATGAAAACCATCGCAGGCCAGACACCCCAAGTACCAGGGCTCTTCTCTTTGCGCTACCTCCGCACTCGGCCCTGGGGTGTGGGGAGGACGGCCAGCGCCAGTCTGCTTGGCCAGCTGGGTCCTTGCAAGGACCAGCCCGGGGGGGGGGCGCGGAGACCAGAGGGAGCCTGCAGGCCGGACGAGAAGTACGCCGTGCTGGGGGCTTCCTATTCCTGCCGGCATCACCCCAGAAATCAACAGCACTGGCTCTCGTGTCTTCTGTCTTGAGCACTGGCTGGAGCCTCTCCTCGGAGGCCTCAACCCCCTCTGCCAGGTCCTCCCGTGAATCCCCGGTTCTCGTCCCCCCAGCCTCTGTCCGGGCGGGAGCTGCTTCCTGCACCTGCAACCTCGCCGCCCCCTCCCGCCTCTTCAGCCCGCCGGTCCTGTTCAATCAGCTCCTCACGTTACTAACTTCTTTACTTGACTTTTCTGTTAAAATCGGGAGGGGGTTTTGTTTTCCTGACTAGTCCCTGCTCAGTCATCTAGAAAAGGCGAAAGAGGGGATTGGGGCTGGGTAAGGGCGGGGGCGGGGACACACGGGGCCCCGTGGACCCGGGAATGGCTGGCGCGTCAGCCCAGGTGGGGAGGATGGAGACGGGTTGGGGGTGAGTGGGGGTGATGGAGCCGTGGAGACGAGTTGGGTTCCGGGAGGTATCGAGAGGGGTCCACGGCGAGTGAGGCCCGTGAGAGAGGCCTTTCCCTCCATCAGCTTCTTAGGAGTCCGAACGTTCCTTTTCGTCTTGGTGCAGAGAACTTGCACACGTGCAGAAAGGAGCCCCAGATGAGACCGAAGCCTTGACAGACAGAGTCTGGTAGACGGGGGGCAGATGCCGGGGTGCGGGGTCTGGAGAAGAACAGGCTTCAGGGTCCTGGAATGGCCATGTCGCAGGGTAGAAACTGTCCCAGGATGAAGGCCGTGCTGGTCCTGAGCGCGGGTCAGAGGCCCCGGTGCCTGCCCTGCAAGCCCGTCCATGCACTTGACCCGTGCACGTCCAGCGCCTGCCCTGCACCCGTCCTGTCAGTGGACCCGGGACACGTGATGGACCAGAGAGGTCGGAGGTGGTCCGACACAGCGTTTGATTCTAAAACTGTGCATTTCAAGCCTCCACGAGACCCTGATTCCATTATGGAATCAGAACGACCTTCAGACAAGCGGGGGGACGTTTTCACGTTGCAGGGCCTCAGTGGAGGCCGTCCCGGGATGTGCCGGCCGCTAGCCTGGCTTCTTACCACCCCGAAGCATCAGCACCTCCCTGGTTCCTGAAGGGAGCCTGCGTTCGTCATGAGGCGGGCCCCAGGGGGTTAAGGAGGCGCTGCCACCGGTCTGTTTCTCCTCCTGAACTGGGGGGCTTCTCTCCGAAGCCCGGGACCACTCAGCCTCTACCCTGGTAGCCACACTTGTTGTCACAGAGGGTACGGACTTCAGAGAAAACGTTCAAGGGTGTGGATGGGGGACGATCCCCTCCTGTCTTGGCTCTCAGTTTCAACCTTTGTGCCGGGCGGAAGCCCTCGGGTGGTTCCGGCTTCACCCAGCAGCCAGGGCAGCATGGCAGGGCTCTTTGGAGACAGGCAGGTGGCCGCAGAACAATTCAAGACGGGCGTTTGGGCAGCTCAGCTTTCCCTGGCGCGTGTGGCCCTTCTCTGGGGCCCCGATGCCTCTCTTCTGCGCTGGCCGTCACCCCCCCACAGTCTAGCCATTCCCCAGCTTTTTCTATAAGAAAAGACAAACACCCTCTGGAGCCTCCCCCACCCCCTCCACCGGCGGCCTCTGATACCATGGCAACCAAAAGCTCCAGGTCAGATCCAGGTACTTCCCACAGGGAAACGGGGCCACCTGGGACACAGGGCGTACTCGGGTCTGAATCCCACTGCTTTTAGCTCACCTCTATCTTGAGCCACTCCTCCTGCGAGGACATGACCTGTGATTGCAGGACCAGAGGGGCAAGTTGAAGAAGCGGCTACAAGAGGGGCATCTTCCCACCAACCCGCTGCTCCCTCCCCCACGGAGGCGGCCTGGGGCTTTGCACAGGTCCACGTGCAAACACGGGGCCCGATGATTTCCTGATTCGGTGCCTGTGTGTTAGGAAAACGCTTCCTGGCATTAAGCAGCCTGAATCCAAGCAGTATTTGGTTAGAATGTATCCATCCTAAAAAGGTCACTGGTGGAGACAAACCCCCAGCAGGGCCCAGACAGTAGGAGCAGAGACGACAGATAAGCTGCTTGAAACGTGCAGCACCTGTCGCCAGGCAACCACATTGTGTAACCAAATGCTGTTTGTCGGCAACGCTGATGACGAGGAAGCCTTCCTGTCCCCTGCATCTCCCTGGGCTGGAAGGAGCCTGTCACAAAGTCTCGCCTGGATAACATTGTCAGAAAGGGCTACTCTTGCCTTTTTATAATTTCTCCTGAGCTGGGGAGTTTCCTTGACATGAATCTAGAAGGTCACTGTCATACTCACTAACTGGTGAGTAAAACGGGCATCTCCTCTAACATGCGTTTCTCCAAAGAATTTCTTGTATGTGAGCGCTGTGCAGAGACACTCTTGTTGCTCTACAGCGGCTTTTGGAGAATGTTGGAAGTGAGGGCCCCTCTGTCCACACTGACCTTTGGGGAAGAGGCTGCAGGGAATCTACTCCTAAGCGTGGGTAATTTAGTGTCCTGGGGAACCAAGCGATGCCCTCGCTGGACCCAAGGAGGCCGAGACTGGACGGCGGGCCAGTCTCCCCTTGGAGGACGCGTGGCCTATTGGGGGCACCCACTGGCTCCTCTGACATCTCCCTGTCCCTCTGGTGTCCTCCTCTGCATCCCGCCTTCCTCGTGTCACACAGAGTCACCCACTAGGCCTGGGCAGAGCTGTTCCTCGTCTTAGCAACGGGCTGCTTGTAAACCACCACCTCTGCTGGCTGTTCTGCCACCTCCGCCCCACTCCCTGTTCCGCCGTCACTTACCTGTTCTTGGCGATGAGGTCACATTAGCTACACGTGAGGGTGTCAGTGAGTGAGGCAGACAAGCACGGCCCGCTGAGCAGTTGAGATGCTGTCCCAGCACCAGGTGCAGAAGTCAAGTCCAACTGGTGGAGCGAGGGAGGACAGAACAGGTGTCACCCTCCACGCCAGGGGACAAAATGGAGACGGAAACAAGAGACGTGACCTTCTCAACGCCACAGAAATGGGTGAAGTGTGGTTCCGAGACCCGGGGCCACTGCGGTCCCCAGTGCAGGTTTGCGACCAGGGCTCCAGACACCCCGACCCCACCAGGTGCCAGCCACGCCAAGGTCCACGCCACCCACCCCTGGAGAAACAGGAAGGGCCTCTGCTGGGGACGCAGCCTGTTCCGCCGCCTCCAGACACCTACAACCTGGTCCCACGGGGGGATCGTTTCTTGGATGAAAGCATGTAAACATTAGCCAATTGCTCTGCTGAATTTTTTTCTTTTCAGTTGGATATTTGGAGGCATATCATTTTTTAAGTGCCCGAGTTCTGGAAAATCTGGGTTTTTTTTTTAAACATCCCAGGGCCGTAAAACTGTCTACCATCCTCACCCCACATCCCCCAGCCTTGTGTTCAGGGAGGGGTGCAAGAATCCTGGGGGCCCTCTCAGACTGGATCTTGGCAAAGTTGCTTTAGTGCTGCAAAAACTCCGCTGTACCCTGACAACAAGAAGTCTTTTCTCCAGTACCAATTTCCAATAACCAGAGCCTCAATTTAGCAATTATTATTTTTTGAAAGTATTTTTTCCCCAAGGATGCAAGGATTTTTCAGTATCCACAAATCAATCAGTGTGCTACAGCACATCAACAAATTGGAGACTAGAAACCATATGATCACCTCAATAGATGCAGAAAACGCTTTTGACAAAATTCAACACCCATTTATGATAAAACCTCTCCAGAAAGTGAGCATAGAGGGAACCTACCTCAACATAACAAAGGTCATGTGTGACAAACCCGCAGCTAACATCATGCTCGATGGTGAAAAGCTGAAAACATTTCCTCTAAGATCAGGAACAAGACAAGGATGTCCACTCTCACCACTATTATTCAACATAGTTTTGGAAGTCCTAGCCACAGCAATCAGAGAAGAAAAAGAAATAAAAGGAATCCAAATTGGGAAAGAAGAAGTAAAACTGTCACTGTTTCCCAGTGACATGATACTATACATAGAAAATCCTAAAGATGCTACCAGAAAACTACTAGCAATTGTTTTAATTCAAAAAAGATCAGTGGGAGGCGGGCAGCTTGGGCCAGGTGTCAGGGAAGAGCGTGTGTTTAAACACCCGTGACGAGAGTGCCATGGAGATGTGTGACCTTGGGCACGTCACAGCCTCCGTGCTCTGTTTTCCTCATTCACAGAAGGAGGGTGAAAGTGCCTTTGCTGCTGACCTCTTGGTGCTTCAGAGGACCCAGTGTGAGCCAGCGAGGGGACCCCAGGAAGGTTTACTCAGGGTACACCATACAACGCCAGGCGTTTTAACTGTGAGGTCACTACGAGAGGGGCAGGTAGGACCTGGGCTTCCCAGGGCAGCGTGCGAAGAGGAACGTGTGTGATGGGGACGGAGGCTCGGCCGCTTGGCAGGAAGGTAAAAGTGGCTCCCTGGGTGCCTCGTGGCAACTGCACTCCCACAGCTAACACAGCTGGTGGATCCCTCAGCTAATTTGCTGCCAGAGAGAGGAAGCGAGACCATACTATTGGGTGAGTGGCTGATTAAAATAAGGGTGCATGATGGGCTAGACATCCCTGCCTGGATCAGGATATCTTAGATAGAGAAGATGCTTTCTACCTTGACATAAACTGCAAACACTGGCGTGCCCAATACTGTAAATCAACCATACTCCAATAAAAATGAAAAAATTTTAACTAAAAATTAAACAAGACCCATTTCATGTATTAGGTTTATAATATGAACTGAAATAAACTTTGCTCGAAAATGAAACAAAAATACAAAACAAAACAAAACAAAAACTGGTGTGTCATGGGGAGGCTGGCTTCATGGGGGACGTGAGCTAGACCTTCACCCACCTGGAACAACCTGAGGATGGTGGGAACATCTTCGTGTCCAAAAGTTCACTATTGAGTCTTTAAATTTCACCATTAGTGACTCATTCCTTTGCTGTTGTGTGTTCTCTTTGAAATGTTTTGAAAAAGTAACATGGCAGGTGTCTATACCTTGGAATGAATTAAGAAATAAAAATACCTCGTTCCAGGTTGGGTCCTGGAAGTGAGAGCTAGGGGAGTTTGGTGGGGGGTGGGGGGCGGGTCTGGTGGGAGAAATGGAGCAGACAGGAGGAGGGGCAAAGAGGAAAAGGGAAGTAGGCCAAGAGGGGGGCGTGGGGCGCCTAAAAGAGAGAGGAGTTAAATCTGCATCTATGTAGAATGTTACCCTTCTTCAAACAGGGGTGGCCTTGCTTGGCTCTGTGCTGTTTGCCGTTGCTTGTACGTTTCTCGATGAATTTACTTCCGTTTTGCATTGTCGCTGAAAGCCCCATCTCCCCGGGTGGGGGAGCAAAGTCCCGCTGTCAGTTGCTGACACTGGACCCTCTGCCTCTTGTCCTCGTTCCTGAAGTCTGGGCTTTTGTCATTTCGTGCTCAGGCCTGGCTTGAAGGTTCCATACTAACTGCCACCTGGTGTGACCGGCCGCCAGGCCAAACAGAACAGGACCGGGATGGGAGTCTGTCGCCGGCCTTGGGGTCGCAAGCAGTCAACCTGGGCTGGAAAAGGGTCCGACGCCTCACCAGCAGCCCCAGCCTGAGCAGACCCTGCGGGATGAGGCGTCAGACTCCGGGCATTTCCTTGACACCAAGTCAAAAGCTGGAGGGAGCCTTTGTCCCTCTTACCTGATTCGCTACACAGGCGACAGAGACAACCTCCGATCAACAACTTGTTTCAGCATTTCCCCAGGGGGGTCCGGGTCAGAGGGTTGGGGGAATCTATATGCACCGCACTCGCTTTGGGCGTGAAGATGGACCAACGCCCGGTTATTATCCTGCACGGCTCTGTCACCAGAAATGTGTGCTAAACCCAAACAGAGCGATTCTTCAGTAACGGTTACTATGGATGACAGTTAATTCCAAGTTCTTCTGTTCCTTTTTCAGGTGAGCCAATGGCTTCTATTCCTTGCATCCGTCAATGACTTTGTGAACAAAATCGTTACACAAATCTCCAAATGATAAATCTGTTAAGTGCCAAACGTTTGTTTGCACGCCAGTTTTTTTGTAATTTGGAGAACATGTTCTGATGGAAAATAGTAGCTCCGGTTAAGTTCTCAGGCGAGCTCACTGAGGTGAACTAGTGAATAGGCATAGAGAACTTTTTCATATCCATAGTGTATCTTTACAATGTCTTCATGTCAAATGTAGAAATAAATAAATATAAAAATAAACGTAGAAATACAATATTTCAGCTCTATTGTGGTTTAAATAGGTATTCGTGGCTAGCCTGAAAGCCTGATTCCTGTTTAAAACGTTATTTGGGGATTTGAAGGAGGAGACGCCCTGTTTTGATCCTGCCGTGGTAGAAGACTCACCCAGGTGGCCTCCCACCCCAAAACGATGAAGCCACAGCACCTCTGTTCTGTTATTTTCAGTGTTTTTCTGTTAACATATAGTCGGTTTTCTTTGTCATGGGGAAGCTGGTTCTAAGAATGACTAAAGCGTATTAGAATAACAATGGCTATTACGGGTTGATTTTTTTTTTTTCATGGAAAGGCATTTTATTTTAAATATAGCAGTGTGTACACGTCAATCCCAAACTCCCGGTCTATCCCTCCTCTCCCACCCCTCCCCCTGGTAACCGTAAGTTCGTTCTCTAAGACTGTTTCCATTTTGTAAATAAGTTCATTTGTATCATGTTTTTAGACTCCACATATAAGTGATGTCTTATATTTGTCTTTCTCTGTCTGACTTACTTCACTTAGTACGATAATCTCCAGGTCCATCCATGTTGCTGCAAATGGCATTATTTCATTCTTTTTACTGGCTGAGTAGTATTCCATTGCATACATGTACCACATCTTCTTTATTATTTCGGGTTGATTTAAATTCTAAACATAGAATCTTTACTCCTTCAAGGATTCGTGGTCCTGCCCACTTTCTAGCCACTCCCCCATAACACTACATTTTCTTCCAGGTTCTGCACCTCAGTGTCCTAAAGGCATCTGAAATCATGAGTGTGTGCCGTGACTGACTTCACACTGGGCTGAGCTTTCAATCATAGTCTCTGTGAGTGGATTTGGAGTTTTCCACACCCCCTACTCACCCGATCTAATCCTGAATCAGAAAATTAGTGGCCAGGGATGACAGAGATGAACGTTAGTGGCCAGCATTTTAAGATCCTAGTATCCTCAGTATCCTTTTCTGAATCCCTAGATCAGGACAACTTCCCGTGAACCTTTCCTGGATTTGTGTTCAAGTCCAAGTTTTGACAGCAAATGAAGATAAACCAACCACTGCCGAGAAAATCCACCCAAAGCAAAGCAACAACTGTACAGGAAATTTGCCAAAGACTCTGTCCTCTAACTCCACTCGGGGTGTGTAGGCCACAGTAACGGCCGTCTCAGAAAGCCTCTGGGATGAACCAGGCATCACCTCCGTGGTCACAACGACAGAGGTCGCCCTCTTCCGTCTCCTGCATCAAAGGCCCCTAAGCTTGCCTGATTCCCCCTAGAGTTGAAGGCAGCTCTGAGATGGCTCATCTCTGTGCCTAAAACCCAAAGGACGGATACCGGGCATTTGTAGGGAGGGGCGCTGGAAGAGCGCTGGGCCCAGAGCAAAGGAACGCGACTCTGCTGTTACAACATAGCTGTTTTCTGGGAGGAGCACCGAACGGGGCTGGTCCTAACGATTTAGCCTGAGCGGATCACAGGCTGGCTCTGGGTTCAGGCGCTCGTCGGTGGCAAGGGCAATGCCGGCACGTGCTGACTGTGGCCAGGCAGGCGCCGTGATTGAGTGCGTGAGGACTGGGCCCCCTGCAGCTTGCCAGCCCCCTTACGGTTGCCCACCTGCACTGAGGCAGCTTCGCCAGATGCTCCAGGACAGAATTCTAGGTGAAGAGCTGTCATCGTCAGCATTTTGAAGGCATCCATCAAGGTCTTCTGTTATCTTTTGTTGCCGATTGTTTGCTGCTGTTATAATTATTGTTTTACTTGGTAATAATCTCTGTGTTCTCTCTAGCACCTTTTAAGGTGCTATATACCCTTTACTCTCTATGCTTTACCTAGCATACATAGGTGAAATATTGCCTATCGTTTATACTATGTTTATTCTTTATTATTGTTATTTTATAGGTTCACTATGATACCTTTCAATGTGAACTTATTTTTATTTGATCTTCTTTGTTTTCTGAGGGCATTTTCCATGTGGAAGCTAATGTCTTTTGCAAGTCTGGAAAATTTCCAACCATTTTCTCCTCAAACATTGCTTCTTCCCAATTTGTTCTTTTCTCTGGGAATTCCTCTCTGACCTACGTTGAAAATTCTAAGGCTACATGTTGTTACTGCTTTTCATGTGCTTTAATTTGTGGCTCTCTGCTCTGTGCTCTGGATGAATTTTTGAGTTCTAACTGAAGAACTTAAATCCACTATTCTCTTTGTGCCTAGTCTAGAGCACATTCCACCTACAGAGTTTATTGTTTTTAACGATTGTATTGTTAATTTCCGTGATTTTTTTCCTGTATTCACCTGTTATTTAATTTCAGGCTTTTATGGCTTAATTTATCTCAAAGTCCTTTTGAGATTGCCCTGTGGTTTTCCTTTCCTCTGGAGTGAATTCACGCCATGGCGGTTGACTGCGTTTGCGGTTTTTCAGTCAGTCTTCTCCAGGTATGGACGTCTCGTTCCCAGCCTCGTCGTGAGTGGGATACTCCCTTTCCTGACCGGTCTCTTGTTTTGGCCCCTGCACTCCCTTCGGTCTGTCTGTCTGTGGCTTTTCCATTGCCCCCACCCAGCCTCCTAGGTTCCTAGTCCAGCCCGGCTCACATCATGGTGGCTCGAGCTCCTGCCATGTGGTGGCCTTGGGGCTATAGCTATCACAGAACTGGTTACTGGGACTCAGGTGGCTTGGCTCAGGTTCTGGTCCACGTTGGTGTCTGTATTTACCTGTCTCCAGGCCTATGGCTGCCTGTAAACCACGGCCCAGCACAGCGCATGACATTGCTGTGGGGGAACCTAACCTATTACCCTATGAGCCCAACCGAGGTCACCTCTGCCAACCTCTGAACCTCAAGAACTTTGGACCCATGTTCCATCGCTGTGCTACAAAGCCTTTGCTTTAATCAAACTTCTTGTTTGAGATGATTATAGATGCACAGGCAGAAATAAGACGGAGAGATCCTGTGTGCCCTTCAACCAGTTCCCCAGTGGTGCCAATGGTACAGCTAAGGTGCAATGTCCCAGCCAGGCTGTTGGCAAAATACAGTCAAGTTCAGAACATTGACATCCCAACAGGAATCTTTGCATTGCCCTTTACAGCCAAGCCCATTTCCCTCCCACCCCACCTTCTTCTTAACCCCTGGCAACCACTAATCTCGTCTCCATTTCTGTAATTTTGTCACTTCAAGAAGGTCGTATGTACAAGATCATACAGTATTACCTTCTGGGATTGACTTTTTTACTTAGCATAATTCTCTGCGGAGTCATTCAGGTTTCTGTATGCATCAATAGTTTCTTTTGTTACTAGGAGTTTCCGTGGTGTGGAAGGACCATAATTTGTTTAACCATTCATCTGCTGAAGGACACGGAGTTGTTTCCAGTTTGACATTATTATGAATAAAGCTGCTATAAACATTTGTGCACAGGCTTTTGTGTGATTTCATCAGTTCTGCACATGCTTGCCAACATTTGGTGTTGTCACTATTTTTTATTTTAGCCATTCTGTTAGATGCGTAGTGGTATCCCATTGCGGCTGTAATTTATATTTTCCTAATGGCTAAGATGTTGAACATTTTTTCCTAGGCCTATTTGCCAACTGTATGTCCTCTTTAGTGAAATGCGCCTTTGCTGGATTGTTTGGTTTTTGTTCAGTTTAGTTTAGGGTTTTTTTTTTTTTTTTTTCTGTTGGGTTTTGACAGTCTTTTATATAGTCTACTTTTTTTTTCACTTTTAAAATTGAGATATAATTGACATATTATATTAGTTTCAGATGTACAACATAATGATTCAATATTCGTATGTATTACAGAATGATCACTACAACAACTCTAGATAAGATCTGTCACCTTTTACATAGTCACAAAATTTTTTTTCTTATGAGAACTTTTAAGATCTGCTCTCTTAGCAACTTTCAGATAGATATACAGCCCAGTGCTGTTAACTGTAGTCACCATGCCGTACAACACATCCTCAGGAGCGTATACGAGGTACCAGTCCTCTGTCAGATGGGTGGTTTGCAACTATTTTCTCCTTTTCTGTAGCTCGCCTTTCCATCCTCTTGCCGGACTCTTCTGCAGAGCAAAACTTCTTCATTTACATGAAGTCCCCTCTATCAATTTTTTGTTTTATGGATTATGCTTTTGGTGTTAAGTCTAAGAATAGCCTGCCCTGGCCTAGATCCTGAAGATCTCTTCCACTTTTTTCTAAAGTTTTATAGTTTTACAGTTTTCATCAAACCCCGTGATTCGTTTTTGTGTAAAGTATGAGAATTAAGTTGATGCTTTTTTTTTTTTTTTTGCCCATGGAAAACCAACTGCTCCAGCACTATTTGTAGAAAAGGCCATCCTTCCTCAATTCAATTGCTTTTACACCTTTGTCAAAAATCAGTTGGGCATACTTATGTGGGTCTATTCCTGGGTTCTCTCTTCTGTCCCATTGATCTATGTGTTTGTCTCTATGCCAACACCACACAGTTGTATAGCTTATGTTATAGCTATATAATAAGCCTTGAAATCAGTAGACTGATTCTTTCCACTTTAGTCTTCTTTTTCAAAAATGTCTTAGCTATTTTAGTTCATTTGCATATTTATGTAAATTTTAGAATACTCTTGCTGTATCTACAAAACATCTTGCTGTGATTTTGATAGGAATTGTTCAAAACCTTATATCAACTTGGGGAAAGTTGACATCTTCACTATGTTGAGTCTTCCAATCCATGAACATGATATGCCTTTCAGCATACAAGTTCTGTGCATGCATTGTTAGATTTCCTCCTAAGAATTTCATTTTTTGAGCAACTGTAAGTGGCACTGCATTTTTTTTTCAATTGGCCATAAATGCATGAGTTTATTTCTGGAAACTCAATTCCATTCCATTGATCTATATGTCTATCATTATTCCAGTACCATGCTGCTTTTTAAAAATAGATCTTTATTGGAGTATAATTACTTCACAGTACTGTGTTAGTTTCTGTTGTACAACAAAGTGAATCAGCCATATGCATACATATGTCCCCATATCCCCTCCCTCTTGAGCCTCCCTCCCATCCTCCCTATCTCACCCTTCTAGGTCATTGCAAAGCACTGAGCTGATCTCCCTGTGCTATGCTGCTGCTTCCCACTAGCTAATTATTTTACATTCAGTAGTGTATATATGTCGATGCTACTCTTACTGCGCCCCAGCTTCCCCCTCCCACCCTGTGTCCTCAAGTCCATTCTCTATGTCTACATCTTTATTCCTGCCCTGCAACTAGGTTCATCAGTACCATTTTTTTTAAGATTCCATATATATGTGTTAACATACAGTATTAGTTTTTCTCTTTCTGACTTACTTCACTCTGTATGACAGACTCTAGGTCTATCCACCTCACTACAAATAACTCAATTTCATTTCTTTTTATGGCTGAGTAATATTCCATTGTATATATGTGCCACATCTTTATCCATTCATCTGTTGACGGACATTTAGGTTGCTTCCATGTTCTGGATATTGTAAATAGTGTTGCAGTGAACATTGTGGTACATGTCTCTTTTTGAATTATGGTTTTCTCAGGGTATATGCCCAATAGTGGGATTGCTGGGTCATATGGTAGTTCTATTTTTAGTTTTTTAAGGAAACTCCATACTGTTTTCCATAGTGGTTGCATCAACTTACATTCCCACCAACAGTGCAGGAGGGTTCCCTTTTCTCCACACCCTCTCCAGCATTTATTGTTTCTAGATTTTTTGATGATGGCCATTCTGACCAGTGTGAGATGATACCTCATTGCAGTTTTGATTTGCATTTCTCTAATAATTAGTAATGTTGAGCATCTTTTCATGTGCCTCTTGGCCATCTATATGTATTCTTTGGTGAAATGTTTATTTAGGTCTTCTGCCCATTTTTTAACTGGATTGTTTGTTTTTTTGATATTGAGTTCCATGAGCTGTTTGAATATTTTGGGATTAATATTTGTCTGTTGTTTCATTTGCAAATATTTTCTTCCATTCTGAGGGTTGTCTTTTCATCTTGTTTATGGTTTCCTTTGCTGTGCAAAAGCTTTTCAGTTTAATTATGTCCCTCTGTTTATTTTAGTTTTTATTTCCATTACTCTAGGAAGTGGATCAAAAAAGATCTTGCTGTTGTTTATGTCAAAGAGTGTTTTTCCTATGTTTTCCTCTAAGAGGTTTATAGTGTCTGGTCTTACATTTAAGTCTTTAATCCATTTGGAGTTTATTTTTGTGCATAGTGTTAGGTAGTGTTCTAATTTCACTCTTTTACATGTAGCTGTCCAGTTTCCCCAGCACCACTTATTGAAGAGGCTGTCTTTTCTCCATTGTATGTTCTTTCCTCCTTTGTCATAAATTAGGTGCCCATATCTGCGTGGGTTTATCTCTGGGCATTCTATCCTGTACCATTGATTTATATTTCTGTTTTTGTGCAAGTACCATACTGTCTTGATTACTGTAGCTTTGTGGTATAGTTTGAAGTTGGGGAGGCTGATTTCTCCAACTCCATTTTTCTTTCTCAAGATTGCTTTGGCTATTAGGGTCTTTTGTGTTTCCATATGGATTGTAAAATTTTTTATTCTGATTCTGTGAAAAATGCCATTGGTAGTTTGAAAGGGACTGCACTGAATCTGTAGACTGCTTTGGGTAGTATAGTCATTTTCACAATATTGATTCTTCCAATCCAAGAACATGGTATATTTCTCCATCTGTTTACATCATCTTTGATTTCTTTCATTAGTGTTTTATAGTTTTCTGAGTACAAGTCTTTCACTTCCTTAGGCAGGTTTATTCCCAGGTATTTTATTCTTTTTGTTGCAATGGTAAATGGGAGTGTTTCCTTAATTTCCCTTTCTGATATTTCATTGTTGGTGTATAGGAATGCCAGAGATTTCTGTGCATTAATTTTGTATCCTGCAACTTTACCAAATTCATTGCTTAGTTCTAGTAGTTTTCTGGTGGCATCTTTAGAATTTTCTATGTATATTATCAAGTCATTGGCAAACAGTGACCGTTTTACTTCTTCTTTTCCAATTTGGATTCTTTTATTTCTTTTTCTTCTCTGATTGCCATGGCTAGGACTTCCAAACTATGTTGAATAAGAGTGGTGAGAGTAGACATCCTTGTCTTTTTCCTGATCATAGTGGAAATGCTTTCAGTTTTTCACCATTGAGTATGATGCTTGCTGTGGGTTTGTCACATATGGCCTTATATTGAGGTAGGTTCCCTCTAAGCCCATTTTCTGGAGACTTTTTATCATAAATGAGTGTTGAATTTTGTCAAAAGCTTCTTCTGCATCTATTGAGATGATCATATGGTATTCATTCCTTAATTTGTTAATGTGGTGTAACACATTGATTGATTTGCATATATTGAAGAATCCTTGCATCCCTGGGATAAATCCCACTTGATCATGGTGCATGATCCTTTTAATGTGCTTCTGGATTGCTAGTATTTTGTTCAGGATTTTTGCAACTATGTTCATCAGTGATATTGGTCTATAATTTTCTTTTTTTCTGATATCTTTTTCTGGTTTGGGTATCAGGGTGATGGTGGCTTCATAGAATGAATTTGGGAGTGTTTCTCCCTCTGCAATTTTTGGAAGAGTTTGAGAAGGATAGGTGTTAGCTCTTCTCTAAGTGTTTGATAAAATTCGCCTGTGAAGCCATCTGGTCCTGGACTTTTGTTTGTTGGAAGATTTTTAATCACAGTTTCAATTTCATTGCTTGTGATAGGTCTGTTTATATTTTCCAGTTCTTCCTGGTTCAGTCTTGGAAAATTGTACCTTTCCAAGATTTTGTCCATTTCTTCATGGTTGTCCATTTTATTGGCATATAGTTGTTTGTAATAGTCTCTTATAATCCTTTGTATTTCTGCAGTGTCAGTTGTGATTTCTCCTTTTTCATTTCTAATTTTATTGATTTGTGTCCTCTCACTTTTTTTCTTGATGAGTCTGCTGAGGGTTTATCAATTTTGTTTATCTTCTCAAAGAGCCAGCTTTTAGTTTTATTGATCTTTGCTATTGTTTTCTTCATTTCTATTTCATTTATTTCTGCTCTGATCTTTATGATTTCTTTCCTTCTACTTACTGGGTTTTCTTTGTTCTTCTTTCTCTAGTTGTTTTAAGTATAGGGTTAGATTGTTTATTTGAAATTTTTCTTGTTTCTTGAGGTGAGATTGAATTTCCTCTTAGAACTGCTTTTGCTGCGTCCCATATGTTTTGGGTCATCGTGTTTTCATTGTCATTTCTTTGTACGTATTTTTAAATTTCTTCTTTGATTTCTTCAGTGATCTCTTGGTTATTTAGTACTGCACTGTTTAGTCTCCATGTATATGTGTTTTAAACAGTTTTTTTCCTGTAATTGATTTCCAATCTCATAGCATTGTGGTCAGAAAAGATGCCTGATACAATTTCAATTATCTTAAATTTTCCAAGGCTTGATTTGTGACCCAAGATGTAATCTATCCTGGAGAAAGTTCCATGTGTACTTGAGAAGAAAGTGTATTCTACCACTTTTGGTTGGAATGTTCTATAAATATCAATTAAATCTGTCTAGTCTATTGTGTCATTTAAAGCTTGTGTTTCCTTATTTATTTTCTGTTTGGATGATCTGTCCATTGGTGTAAGTGGGGTGTTAAAGTCCCCTACTATTATTGTGTTACTGTCAATTTCTCCTTTCATGGTTGTTAGTATTTGCCTTATGTATTGTGGTGCTCCTATGTTGTGTGAATAAACATTTATAATTGTTATATCTTCTTTTTGGATTGATCCTTTGATCATTATGTTGTGTCCCTCCCTATCTCTAGTACCAGTCTTTATTTTACAGTCTATTTTATGTGATATGAGTATTGCTACTCCAGCTTTCTTTTGATTTCCATTTGCATGGAATATGTTTTTCCATCCCTTCACTTTCAGTCTGTATGTGTCCCTAGGTCTGAAGTGAGTGTCTTGTAAACAGCATATATATGGGTCTTGTTTTTGTATCCATTCAGCCAGTCTGTGTCTTTTGGTTGGGGCATTTAATCTATTTACATTCAAGGTTATTATCGATATGTATGTTCCTATTACCATTTTTTTAATGTTTTGAGGTTTTTTTGTGGGTCTTTTTCTTCTCTTGTGTTTCCCACCTAGAGAAATTTCTTTAGCATTTGTTGTAAAGCTGGTTTGGTGGTGCTGATTTCTCTTAGCTTTTGCTTGTCTGAAAAGCTTTTGATTTCTCCATCGAACCTGAATGAGATCCTTGCTGGGTAGAGTAATCTTGGTTGTAGGTTTTTCTCTTTCATCACTTTAAGTATATCCTGCCACTCCCTTCTGGCCTGCAGAGTTTCTGCTGAAAAATCAGCTGTTAACCTTATGGGGATTCATTTGTATGTTATTTTTTGTTTTTCCCTTGCTGCTTTTAATATTTTTTCTTTGAATTTAATTTTGTTAGTTTGATTAATATGTGTCTTGGTGTGTTTTTCCTAGGGTTTATCCTGTATGGGACTCTCTGTGCTTCCTGGACTTGGGTGACTATTTCCTTTCCCATGTTAGGGAAGTTTTCAACTATAATCTCTTCAAATATTTTCTCAGACCTTTTCTTTTTCTCTTCTTCTTCTGGGACTCCTATAATTTGAATGTTGACGAATTTAGTGTTGTCCCAGTGGTCTCTGAGATTGTCCTCAATTCTTTTCAGTCTTTTTTCTTTATTGTGCTCCTCAGCAGTTATTTCCACCATTCTGTCTTCCAGCTCACTTACTCATTCTTCTGCTTCCATTATTCTGTTATTGATTCCTTCTAGTGTATTTTTCATTTCAGTTATTGTGTTGTTCACCTCTGTTTGTTTGTTCTTTAGTTCTCCTAGATCTTTGTTAAATATTTCTTGTATTTTCTCAATCTGTGCCTCCATTCTATTTCCGAGATTCTGGATCATCTTTACTATCATTACTCTGAATTCTTTTTCAGGTAGATTGCCTATTTCCTCTTCATTTATTTGGTCTTGTAGGTTTTTACCTTGCTCCTTCATCTGTGACATATTTTTTTGCCTTCTCATTAAAAAAATTTTTTTATGAGTGGGATTTTGTTCCTGTCTTACTGGTTGTTTGGCGTGAGGCTTCCAACACTGGAGTTTGTAGGCTGTTGGGTAGAGCTGGGTCTTGGTGCTGAGATGAGAACCTCCATGAGACCTCACTCTGATGAATATTCCCTGGGGTCTGAGGTTCTCTGTTAGTCCAGTGGTTCGGACTTGGAGCTCCCACCACAGGAGCTTCGCCCGATGCCCAGCGGTTCACTTGGGAGTGTCTCCCATCTCCCTGGGATTCAGGGTCCCCCACCAGCGGTCAGCAGTTGCCCTAGTTGTGGGGAGATGCTAACTCGGCATCTTCCCACACTGCCATCTTCGGCACGGTATTTTTAATATTGGTGTTCATGTATTCATTGCTAGTATGTAGAAATACAACTGATTTTGAATGCTTATCTTGTATGCTGTGGACTTTCTGAACACACTTATTAGTTCTAGGAGCTGTTTGAGATACCTTGGATTTCATATGTATATAATCATATCATCTCTAAATAGGTGCAGTCTTATTTCTTCCTTTCCAATCAGTATGCTTTAAAATTTTTTTAATTGAAGTAAAATGTCATAGCATAAAATTTACCAGCTTAACTATTTTTAAGGTCAGTGATATTAAATACATTCATCTTCATAACATTTAATCTTGTAAAACTGAAACCCTATACCCATTAAACAATAACCCCCCACTCCCCCTGCCCAGGCCCTAACAATCACAATTCTACTTTCTGTCTCTATGATTTTGACTGCTCTAAATACCTACTTCATATAAGTAGAAACATGCAGTATTTGTCCTTTTGTGACTTACTCATTTCACTGAGCATAATGTCTTCAAGTTTTATCCATGTTGTAGCAGATGTCAGAATTTCCCTCCTTTTTAAGGCTGAATACTATACCATTGTATGTTCATATCACATTTTACTTGGATTGCTTCCATATGTTAGCTATTGTGAACAACAATGCTATGAAAATGGGAGTACAAATATTGTATGCCTTTTATTTCCTTCTCTTGCCTTATTGCAGTGGCTACAACTTCCAGCACCATGTTGAATAAAGTTGGAGAGAGTGGACATCCTTGCTTTGTTCAGAATCTTAGAAAGAAAGCATTTAGTCTTTTATCACTAAGTACAATAAAAGCTGTAAGGTTTTTGTAGATGTTCTTTACCAATTTGAGGAAGTTCCCTTCTATTCTTACTTTTCTGAGACAGAGAGAAGCCAGTTTACCACAAGGATAGCTTTTGTTTAGCCAAATGATGAAAAATTCTCATTCTCATTTGTTACTGCTCTATATTGATAATAAATCTTTGGGTAGAAGGTTGTGAGCAAAGAATAAGGCGCTGAGTTTCAGCATCTTATTTTTTTCCAGAAACCACTGAGGAAATTACTCTGGTACCCCCGAGTCTGATGTGCCCAATCGATGCAACTCCCTCACACTGCACCCCCTCCTCTTTGTAAATTGGGTAAACTTTGGGCCTGGATAATTCACTTATATCATAAACTTCATTTTCTGATGATGCTTCATAAATGAGATATTGTAGTTGATTAAGGCATTTTTTTCATTTTCATCAGTTGCTTTGTATTTTGTATATTACAGACACAAGGGATTATTTGTGATTATTTCTATGATGCTTCCGCATTTCCAGCCAGAATGAGATGTGAAAGGATTCAACATGCTCTCAGCACTGACAGGCACGGCATGTGTTCTGTTGACTATTGTCATTTTCATGCACATGTGCCTGCATCACTGACTGGCTGGAATACTTATGGTCTGGATTACATATTTTGGCGTCTTATTTTGTCAGTTTGGCACTTTACTATGGATTTTATTGTAAGTTGGCTTTGTAATGCTTTTGATTGTCATGCTGATAATGTGGTGGATGGCGTGAAGCTGACGGACATCACTGATTTCTTCTGTATCCCTGGCGTCCCCAGCAGACCGTCCGATAGTGTTTGCTGCAGAGGCATTCACATGTGCTGGACCCTGTCCCTTTGTGTTGTTTAAGCTTCTCAAGGAGAGAGGGCTGGTCTTCTGTGCTATTCCCCACACCTGGCATTTATTGAATTACCGAGGTTGTATCAACACAATTCTAACACATTTTGAAAATGAAAAGCATGGTGGGATCCATCATTTATTGGTCATTGAGATGCTCAAATTGAAGTAGCTGGACACAGAGGGTTGGAGAGCGTCCACTTAATGACACTGGGAGCCCTCCAAGGTCAGTGGTTGAGACTTTTTGATATTTGTATCTCCGATGCCTGCCCTGCAGTAAGAGATGGTGGAGATTAGAAACGGGGAGCACATTCTTTGCCCCTCCCCTGCCCGTGAGAGATCTGTCTCCCTGGGCTGCGGGCTGGCTGGTAGAGGAAGCAGTGCTGGGCCCTCTCTGGGCCTGGCCTCTGAGCAGTGGCTGCTTTTCTGCCCTTGCAATGTTCCTTCCTGTGGGCTGCGGCCTTGTGTGCAGTCACACCGTCCCGAGGCCACTGTGCGTGGTGGCATGGGGTCCCCAAAGACACAGGGTTGAGTGCTAACCCCTGGCACCTGAGAGTGTGACTTTATTTGGAGGTAGCATTTTGTAGATATAGCTAAGATGTAAGTTATGATGGGGTCATACAGGAGTCAGGTGGACCCTTAATCCAATTTGACTGGTGTCCTTCTAAGAAGAGGAGAGATACAGATGCATAGAGGGCAGATGACCAAGTGACACAAGAGGCAGAGACTGGAGTGATGCAGATGCAAACCCAGGATCTCCAGGGCTCTCCGGAGCCCACCAGAAGCTGGGGGACAGAGCACGGCTTGGCTGACACCTTGATTTCCTACTTCCAGCTTCCAGAACTGTGAGAGAGTGAATTTCTGCTGCTTTCAACCACTCAGTTCGTGGTGCTTTGTTACAGCAGCCCTGGGAAGCTAACACAAGCCCCACGCTGTTCCTGTGGGTGGGGTGGGCCTCCCAGGGGAGCGGGGAGCAGGGAGGGAGAGCAGGGCTGGGCCCATCCCAGCTGCACCAGCCAGCTTCGGGCTGCACCACCAAAGGTTAGGTCCTCCTTGAGGTTCATCGGCTGCGTGAGCAGCCACGGTCACCCAGGTGGGCCCAGTCCAGACCACAAAATGGCGAGAAATCATAAACGGCTTATTGTGTCTCTATGTTTGGAGTTTTGGATGTGGTTTGTTACAAAGCAATTGACTGAAATCAGTACACGTTTGCTGAAATGACCTGTGTCCCTCCCTGTGCTTGGTAACTGGTTGGCGGTACCAGAATCCATTGCCATGTGAGGCTGTTACTGACCAGGGTTCTTGGTTCCTTAATCAATAGAAACTGATCAGATGCCAGACAAGAAATTCAGGCATGGCTTTATCGGGGCCCCTGCTGCACTGCGGGGAGAGGGATCAAGCAACTTGCTCCCTGAGGGGGGCGAGCTGGTTCCTTATAGGGGGTGGGGGGGGGTGCGTCCAGGGGTCGGGCCTGAGGGGCGGCTCAGGTGGTCTGCCCACTCCTTTGGAGGTGTCGGGTGGGGGGTCATGCTCAGTACCCTGCTTTTGCTCCCGGCTCTTCAGAAGGGGCCGTTGCTTTTTTTGGTCCCTTTGTGTCTCACTGTCCGTAATTTGCCCCAACTGTGCAATTCGTGCGCTTACTTTTAGTCCCTTATAGTTTCTTTTTTTTTAGAGCTGTATTTTTTTTTTATTGGGGTGTAGTTGTTTTACAATGTTGTGTTAGTTTCTACCGTACAGTGAAGTGGAGCTCCCCGTGCTCTACAGCAGGCTCTTATTAGTTACCTATTTTATACATACTAGTGTATGTATGTCAATCCCAATCTCCCAACTCATCTTACTCCCAGTTTCCCCCCTTGGTGTCCATACATTTGTTCTCTACATCTGTGTCTCTATTTCTGCCTTGCAAACCGGTTCATCTGTACCATTTTTCTAGATCCCACTTCTATGAGTTAATATATGATATTTGCTTTTCTCTTTCTGACTTACTTCACTCTGTATGACAGTCTCTAGGTCCATCCACCTCTTTACAAAGGACCCAATTTCATTCCTTTTTAGGGCTAATATTCCATTTAAAAAAATCCCTTATAATTTCTTTGTATCTTGTAGCCCGAGGAGACGTGTGTCCAGGTGCAGGCTCTGCAGCAAAGGGCCCCAGGTCCCAGCCTGTCTCGAAGCTCTGTAAAGGGCCTGTGGCTGTGTAGACCCTTGTTTGGATTTAGCATATTCAGGATTTAAATCCGAACACCGATCATGTAAGTCGTTCTGGAGTAGCACGTGTCACTCAGAGCCCAGAGAAGGGGACGGAGCCCCTGGATCAAACCACTGTGGTCAGTCTCCATGGACTAGGGCATCACTGCAGGCGTTCAGAGTAAAGATACTCGCATCTGAAGCTTTCCGTGAACTTGTGCCAAATTCTCGTGATTTCAGGGTCCAGATGAGGGAGGTCTCTCATGATCCTAGCACCTCCCACTGTCCCCAGGGCAGGGTCTGCTCAACACAGCCGTTTCGGTTGTGACCACAGAGGCACAGTCTCAGGGGTTCCCAGGCCCAGGGATCTGGACGTGTTGGGACACCAGGGAAGGCAGGCTGAATTTTTGTAAAATCACTCACCTTTTTTTTTTTTTTTAAGAATCTGATTTAGATGCTCTGCTTTTTCTCCATTTTCTTCTACTCATTATTTTTGCAATAGTAAATCCTTTTTAAAAAAAAATCACTAGAGATCTGCTCAAATTATTTCAGGTTTTCTGTTAATTTGTGCTGTTTTGGAAGAGCTCTTGCTGTGCTGTGGCTATTGTTGCTGGGTCCTCACATAAACGAGCCCCTCCAGGCATGCGACCTTGCAGATGGCTGAGGCTTTCTGGCTTCTGACGGACTGAATCCTGGGCCAGCTCTGCCGGTGCTGGCTGTTCAAGGGTCCTCAGCCTGGCTGCCCGGCCTCGGGGGACCTCAGACCGTCTCTGCCCCTGAAAATTCCTCCACCTCAGCAGAAGCCTCTACCTCCTCCTACCCAGGGCTCTCTGATTTTTCTGTAAAAAGAAAGAGAAAGGTTTATTCCTGGGGCTCCCTAAGGACAGTGCAGAGGCAGACCTGCTCCCTGCAAGAAACAGAGGAAGACAGGCCACGTACAGGAACTGTGCAACTGTGCAAAGGGACTGTGCAACCCAGGCCGGCCCTGGGCTCGCCGTCAGGACGTTTGGATAAAATGCTAAGCGGTGAGGGTGTCAGACAGGGTTCCAGAAACTTAGTAGCACATATTTCTTGATGTTTTTCTATTACGTTTCCAAAATAAAAACTCAGTATGCAAAACTAATTCGTATTATAGACTGGGTAGAGAATATTCCACTAACCAGTCTGATAGAGCATGGTGATGGAACTCACAAAGAGCTCATTCAGGCCAGGCCAGTCTCTGCTCATCTAATTCCTTCCTCTCATATCAGTGTTGCTTTGACTGCCCCTTCTAATTTGTGTTGGTGGAGTTGAGTTTTCCTTGAGCAAAAAAAAAAAAAAGTACTTAATTTGTCACCGAAGCTTGATTCCTTTTTTTCCCCCTCTGCCCTGCACATAAATCCCATCAATTAGGTTAATAATAGAAGCAAATTTCAACGTGAAATGAAATCTCCCCCAACATTTAAGACTGTGCAGCAGCCTCTCTGCCTAATTGTATTAATAAAATTTTTAGCAACATAGTTTTGGGGATCAATGCTGCAGGCCCTGCCAATCAAAGACTTTTCTCCTCACTGAAAAGGTGCTAGACTTTTTAGTTTCTTTGTGACGGACTACGGAAAGGCTGAGTTGCCCCCAGAAGATTAAATCTTTAATTTCACATTATTTCCAGCCATGTCTATAGAACAAAGTGGGCTTTACCTGTTGAATATGGGGCTTATGCGACTTGAAGGACCCTCGAGACATTAAGAGGCGGCCGTGAACGGCCTCTGAGATTTAAGCTGTGGGGAATTCTAAAGGGATTACCGCTGCATTTTCCATAAAACGAGAAATAAAAACAGACTTAAGCAATGCATGATCATAAATGCATTCCTGCTGTGATGGAGAGCCCCGTTCGCACCGCCACTTTGAGGCCCGGGCGGGAGGCTCTGTCAAAGGCACCCACACTTGTAAGGGTTTGGACGAGTCCAGCTTATAATGAAGTTAGGGCTGAATGCTTTGCAAAGATTGGCTGTTAAAAAAAAAAAAAAAAGATCTCCTTCCGTTTTCTCCGGTCCAAAGGTGAGAAATGCATACGTTATTTTGACATCATTAAGATATCTTTTGTACGAAACGCTAACCTGCCTTGACCAGAACTGGAGAATTCTCTCTCTGAATAAAGGAAGAGCAAAACTCATCCTGGGAAGATTTTCATGACTGATTAGCTAATGTGGGATGAAAAAAAACGATGTCTTCCAAAGACCAAAAGAAAATGAGGACCCCAATTAAACTCCCGCCGTCCTCACTAATCAGCTTAAAGATTCAGCTAAAACAAAAGTTCTATTAAAAACGTAACAGCATTCTAGAGTATGCATTGATAACCCAGCAATGCACATTTTATATAAATACTGCAACTCTTTATGTCATGGCCACATCCGGTTTTGTAAGTGGATGATTGAAATAGTGAAAGAAAATTAGAATAAGTTGCAGACAAAATGTGATGGACCTGAAATAATGTAATGTAAAAACCAAACTTTTATTTTTAACTATATTCCAAATAACAGTTTTCTAGACTTTGTGGAGTTTGTGGAATATGGAGGAAAGAGAAAACACCCTCCCAGGGCCACTTGCCTCATTTAACAAATGAATTCCTTTAACTCACCCATCCTGGCCACACAGTTTTTAATAGAAAATTAACAGTGTATAAAATGTTGCTTCTTACCCTTACTGCAGAAAGGTTTTCACAGCACAGCAGGTACAACGTTTCATGCTTAGATTCTTCCAACCCATAACTTCTATGATTCGAAGTACAGTATAAATACAGAGCAAATACATAAACAGAAAATTTAAGACCTGGATGATTTTCTGAGCTGAACCTTCTAGATTTTTATAATTCTGGGACTGACTTGCTCAAGATGGCTCTTCTAGTTAGTGGAAGAGTTCATACATACTCCCAGTGTCCTGGTGCCCTGTCTTCTTGCACCCCTGTGCCATGTCTCCAATCCTGTCATTTCTACTTCAAGGTCATTACACGTCAGACCTGTAACTGTGCACCTTTCTTCCCAAAGCGAGTCAGGGCAAGTCAGGGTGGTCCGGTTACGTGGGAGGTGTGGCATTTTCTCACCTCTGCAGGGGCTCAGCATTGCTGGAAAAGACCCCGTTTTCTGGAATGTTCTTGACAAACATCTACCTGGGGAAAGGGTGGGCGTATGGGCACACCCAGCCCAAGCCTCCCCTGTGGCCTGACACCTCCAGTCTGGAGGTTAGGGGAGTGGGAACCCCACCGTGCAGATGAGACTGTGCCCCAGACACTTGCCCTGGCCCACGGTCCCCCACCGGTAGAGGACCACTTAGCCTGGTCGTTCCCTGTTGGGGGTGAGCTCCTCTCTGGCGGGGAATGATGGGGTCCTCCATCCCTACTTCCCACGTCCTTGTCACACTCTATTTTACCCTCTCGGGGGCGGGAAGGGCCCCAGGGGTCAGCCCCGCCCTGGGTTCTCCTCCGCATCTCCACTAGCTCGTTGCCCGACTTCTACTCAGCACCCCTGGGAATGTGGCCCTCCCTCTGTCCCCTTCCCTCATGAGGCGTCCAGTTCTGTTGCTGCAAAGCTCTCACCCTAACCCTCCTTCTCGTCTCCTCCTCCCAGTAGCCCCGGATCCCGGCACCCTAGCGTTGGAGGCAGCTCAGAACATTTCTGACCAAGTCCTATGAAGACCACCGTCATCTGCTTTCCTTCAGGACAAAGAAAGCGCGTTAGCCCTTGGAACACACTTATTGATGATACAGTCCACAGCCTCTCACCATCCAGTCACGCCTGGGGACACTGCAACTTCTCAAGAGCCCCTTAGAATGTCACACCGCAGCTGGATGTGACAGGCAGGAGTTCCTGATGAGCAAAGAGGCAAAAGCAAGGCTTTTCCGTCCTCAACTGAAGCCCCCGGCCTCCTCCCACAGCCCCCAGGGCATATGCTACACGTGTACAGTTGACTTTCTTACTCTTCATCTTTGCAGTGGGTACTAAATGCTCACCCTCAGATTTAGAAAATGTCCACTCTGAACACAGTGACTTGGAAATAAATATTACATTTCTTCCATCCCAGTACTTCAAGCCATGACATTTGCCTCACATTTATCCTGGTAGATTTTCACTACTGCATTGCAATCATTCATCTAGAAGCAAAGGTACATATAACAGAGAGAGACGCGACATTACATAAAAATGCATTGATGGCAAAGTGTGTACTATAGGACATTGTGTACATTTTTTTTAACATCTTTATTGGAGTATAATTGCTTTCCAATGGTGTATTAGTTTCTGCTTTACAACAAAGTGAATCAGTTATACGTATACATATGTCCCCATATTCCCTCCCTCTTGCGTCTCCCTCCCTCCCACGCCCCATCCCAGCCCTCTAGGTGGTCACAGAGCACCGAGCTGACCTCCCTGTGTTACACGGCTGCTTCCCACTAGCTCTCCACCCTACGTTTGTTTCAACTCCATTTCTAGGTTGATGCTTAAGGAAGATGGGGTTTCAATGCTGCTTCCAATTTCCTTCACTCCTTGGCAAACGTCATTGCACTAACCCACACAGCCGACCGGGTTTTGCGTTTGGCTTCCTGTCTCACTGTGTGTGGTGCGTGTAAGGTCACGAGAGGTTCTCACGATAGTTCCATGTGTGCAGGTATTTCTTGCATCAATAAAAGTGGCCTGAAGGTGTCCTTTGTGCTACAGTGCCTCCTGCCGTCAGCGCTCTTTGATGGAGAATTCCCCTTCGCCTTGGTTGGGGGAAAGAAGACCCTATTTCTCTCCAAGAGCAGCAGGCGGTTTCATGAGGGGTGTAAGACGTGTTGCACTAAAAGCATCACCAAACCCCCAGGACAGTTCAGGCTCCGTGCCGTGTCGGTGGTCCTGGAAATGCTCGGGGAAGAATCACCGTAGAAGGGGTGTTGGGGGGGGGTGGTGGGAACCGCGCTGGCCCAGGAGGGGTGACTATGATTCGAATGCATGGACAGGAGCAGAAGGGAGGTTGGAGTCAAGACCCGCAGCAGCAGAGGGCGGGCGGGTCCAGGTCTGGGTGCGTAGGCGTCCTCGAAGGCCCTGCCTTGGGTCTGGCGCACTGAGCACAGGCTGGGGTTCTCTTCTGTTGGGGGGTCGGGGAGACCAGGGAAACGAGACGCAGGAGGCACGTGGAAGAAAGAGCCAAGAGGCTCTGGGATTGTTCTCACTTGTTCATTGTTTCAAAGGCAATGAGGGCTCGCAGACAGGGCTCGGCGGGGCAGGGAGGAAGGGGAGGAGCAAAAGGCCAGCTGAGTTTTGATCTGGGACCTGGGAAGGTGTCAGGAACGAGCCGATATTCAGCTGAGACGTGATCCGTGAGCTGTGCTGACTCCCGTCTGTCCCCTCGGATCCAGGATCCATCCCGGGTCTGCCCTAGTGGGTCGGCGCCCAGACTGTCCTGGCCGAGTATCACCCCTGCGTAGGATTCTTAAAAGAAAAAAGGAAGTTAGGAGCACAGTCAAGCTGCACTGCTATTCGGAACAGTAAGAGCTTCAAAGACCCAGAGAAAATGTTATTTCATGCCGCTGTGTGGCTCCTACAACCTGATCACCCTCTGTGAATACGGGGCTTTCCCTAGTTCACAAGAAGTAGAGCAATGTGTCCTTTTTCTAGTCTTCAAAGAAAACAATCACCGAAACTCCGAAACAAAACATAAATCTTTACCAGTTCTACTACATTTGAACTTCAACCTATTAGCTTTTCTACCATTTATACAAGTCACTGAAAACCCTACTGACAAGAAGGCTGAAACTGTTTAAAGTCACTTTCAATAAAACTTCCCTTAGCAAAACTAACACACAACTGAAAATTCCTTACGGCCCCTTCCGGGCACAGGGACCCTGTCCAGTGTGTGTGTGTGTGTGTGTGTGTGTGTGTGTGTGTGTGTGTGTGGTGGAGGAAAGGACGGCAGTGCATTTGGAGAGAGGATTAGGTGATAGTAAATATGCCCTAATTAAACTACAGATGTAAAAAAGGATTCATGGTTGGACATTAAAAAGAAGGCGTGGAGGGGCACGGAGTTCATCCCACGGGAAGAACTCTGGGGAGTTGAATTTGCTTATTTGGACCCTGGGATCCTGAACTGGGGGCACTGGGCAAGGGAAGACTGTCCAGTCTCAGAGGTTTGACCTGAGTGGTGACCCGAGGGCCACACCTTGTTACTGCTCCAGCGGTCACAGCCAAAGCTTGGTTAGTAGGAATGCAATTCACCAAAAGTCCAAGCTATATCTTTCCCAGCTCTGAAATGACAAAGAAGTTGGTTGATACATAGTATTTGTCCAAAGAAAATGATCCTATGACCGTCTCTAGCCCCCCCCTTCTACCTGACCCCCTGCAGCAGCCACACCCTCAGCACAGCCCTGCTGGCCTTCGAGAAACGGCAAACCTCTCAGGTCTTCATCTAAGATTAGCCACTCCCCAAGATTTCATAATGAGAGTTGAAATTACAGATGGTGATCCAAGGTCTTTAAGATCTTGTGTTACAGAAATTGTTAGGTACTCATCATAAACTGTCATTTTTTGTCATCAAAGATGGTCAGATTTTAATGTTTTGAACTATTCAATCTAAGGTATTCAATTTTAGCCACTAGAGTCTTCTGTAAAGCAAAAAAAAAAAAAAAAAAGGTGTGTGGGGGGTGGAATTTGGAATTTTGCAAAGATTTTTATCCAAAATGGGAACAAATCCTTGAATTCAGTTGGCCCCCACTGACATTGCTAGTTGGTTGGGGACTTCCTGTAGAGCAGCTGTTTTAGGGTTCTTTAGCTTTCAAGAAACAGATTGAAAGTGACCTCAGGAATGAGAGTGTGCGTGTGAAGGTGGTGACTGTGGGAGTCTCGGTGGAATGAACCTTCCTGAGATCCTGATGGAGCAAACCCAGCAATTCCTCAGAAACAAGAACTGGGGGTGGAGACCAGCAGTAGCCTCTGGGAATCTTGGGTCACATCCAGGAGTTCTCTCTGTCTCTGTCTCCATCCCCATCCTCACCTCCATCTCCATCTCCATCTCCATCTCCATCTCCATCCCCATCTCCATCTCCATCTCCAACCCCATCTCCATCTCCATCCCCATCCTCACCTCCATCTTCATCTCCATCTCCATCTCCATCTCCATCTCCATCTCCATCCCCATCCTCACCTCCATCTCCATCTCCATCTCCATCTCCATCTCCATCTCCATCTGCATCCCCATCTCCATCTCCATCTCCATCTCCATCTCCATCTCCATCTGCATCCCCACCTCCATCTCCATCCCCGTCTCCATCTCCATCTCCATCCCCATCTCCACCTCCATCCCCATCCCCATCTCCATCCCCATCCCCATCCTCACCTCCATCTCCATCTCCATCTCCATCCCCATCCTCACCTCCATCTCCATCTCCATCTCCATCTCCATCCCCATCTCCATCTCCATCTCCAACCCCATCTCCATCTCCATCTCCAACCCCATCTCCATCTCCATCTCCATCCCCATCCCCATCCTCACCTCCATCCCCATCTCCACCTCCACCTCCACCTCCACCTCCACCTCCACCTCCACCTCCATCTCCATCCCCATCCCCATCCCCATCTCCATCTCCTTCTCCATGTCCATCTCCATCCCCATTCCCGTCCCCATCTCCGTCTCTCTCTCCATGTAATATCCATCTCCATCTCTGTCTCTGTCTCCACCTCTGTTTCTGTCCTCATCTCCATCTCCCCCTTGCTCTCAACACCCCCACGTGTCTGTCGTAACTGGCATGCTTCTTCTCCACATTCCTGGTTTCTTCTCACTAGTTGGGCTTGCACACAGTCCTAACTCTGCCAAGTCTGATTCGCAGAAGAGAAAGCTGAAGTTCCCGGGTTATCTTATGGCTCCAAGCCAAACAGTGTAAGGTCACAGCCTAGCTCGTGAGATAGGTGTGGATCCGTGAAGCCCTGAGAAGTTGCCAGAATCACAGCGAACAAGGTATGGGCAGCAGGGCTGTGGGCAGGCAGGCTCCGCAGATGACAAGTGTGCAATGTCCCTTGCTTTGTTGCTTCTTCCCTATGTGACCAGCCTGGACATTGCTTGTGCACCAGGCATATCCGCTTGGAGGACTGGACAGCCTACCTGACCCTCGGATCCCCACCTGTCTGTTTGCTACTGCTTGAACTTGTTGTAACAGCTTCATTCCTTTAGCTTAAAACTGCCTGGTTAAAATCTGAATCCCGAAAATGGTGATGTTCTCATAAACTGTTAACAGTATCACTTTTTTTCCCCCATTGTAATTCCATTATGGGTTTCTTTTTTTTTTTAATTGAAGTAGAGTTGATGTATATTATATGTTACAGGCATACATATAGTGATTCATAATTTTTAAAAGTTATACTCCATTTATAGTTATTATAACATATTGACTATATTCCCTGGGGTGCACAATATATCCTTTTTGCTTATTTTATTTTTATTTTTAAATTTTTTGGCC
This sequence comes from Kogia breviceps, assembly GCF_026419965.1. Classification (NCBI taxonomy): domain Eukaryota; kingdom Metazoa; phylum Chordata; class Mammalia; order Artiodactyla; family Physeteridae; genus Kogia; species Kogia breviceps. Next base: position 2,388,423 of record NC_081318.1, on the reverse strand, counting down.
ACACTGTGCATTTTGTGGGATCTTAGTTCCCTGATCAGGAGTTGAACCTGGGCCCTGGAAATGAAAGCACCAAGTCCTAACCACTGGACTGCCAGGGAATTCCCTTGTAGCTTATTTTATACACAGTAGTTTGTACCTCTTAGTCCCCTATCCCTCTGTTGCCCCTCCCCCCACTGGTAACCACTAGTTTGTTCTCTAGATCTGTGAGTCTGCTTTTTTTTTGTTATATTCACCAATTTGTTGTATTTTTTAGAATCCACATATAAGTGATATCATACAGTATTTGTCTTTCTCTGTCTGACTTATTTCACTTAGCATAATACCCTCTAAGTGCATCCATATTGTTGCAAATGGCAAAATTTCATTCTTTTTTATGGCTGAGTAATATTCCACTGTATATATATATATATATATATATATATATATATACCACATCTTCTTTATCCATCCATCTGTCAATGGACATTCAGGTTGCTTCCATGTCTTGGCTATTGTAAATAGTGCTGCTATGAACATTGGGGTGCTTGTATCTTTTGGGATTAGAGTTTTTGGGTTTTTTGGGGGTATATACCCAGGAGTGGAATTGCTGAGTCAACTATTGTCTTTTTATAGAGAAAGGATTGGAAGAGATCAGAGTTTAACATTCCTGGGAGGAAAAGGATGTGCATGGGACTGGGAGTTGCAGAGAGAAAAAGACAAGATATCAAAATGAGTTCCAGAAGAATGGTCAGGACTCTGAGCCCTCACGGAAATAGTTGGTTTACATGCTGTACCAAGGG